>NC_091314.1:42706354-42848854 GCF_038502225.1 Cherax quadricarinatus | reverse complement strand
TAGGAAAGGTTGGAGGGAGGGGGTAAAGGAGGTTTTGTGTGCGAGGGGCTTGGACTTCCAGCAGGCATGCATGAGCGTGTTTGATAGGAGTGAATGGAGACAAATGGTTTTTAATACTTGATGTGCTGTTGGAGTGTGAGCAAAGTAACATTTATGAAGGGATTCAGGGAAACCGGCAGGCCGGACTTGAGTTCTGGAGATGGGAAGTACAGTGCCTGCACTCTGAAGGAGGGGTGTTAATGTTGCAGTTTAAAAACTGTAGTGTAAAGCACCCTTCTGGCAAGACAGTGATGGAGTGAATGATGGTGAAAGTTTTTCTTTTTCGGGCCACCCTGCCTTGGTGGGAATCGGCCAGTGTGATAATAATAATAATAATAATAATAATAATAATATATATATATATATATATATATATATATATATATATATATATATATATATATATATATATATATATATATATATATATATATGTATATATATATATATATATATATATATATAGACACAGTATAAATTTATTTATTTATTAATAGATTTAAAATTAATATTGAAAATTACAGATTACAGTACAATACAAATTATAGGGTATGACAAAATGTTCAAAAAGTTTAAATTTAGTATGTACTCTTTTTTTTAATAATAATTATTAACACATGTACATACTAACCCTAAATTTTAACTGACATGGTAGTATAACATTCACCAAATTTTTTCTCTTCTTGGCAGTCACAAGGTCGATTGTATGAGGTTGAGAAGGTAAGACTTTGAAGGTTGCATGGGAAGCTCTATATTGTACTGCAGTGTACCATACCCTCTGTAGTGAATGTGCTGCAGTGTGCCATACCCTCTGTAGTAAATGTGCTGCAGTGTACCATACCCTCTGTAGTGAATGTGCTGCAGTGTGCCATACCCTTTGTAGTGAATGTACAGTAGGGCCCTACTTTACGGTGTTCCGATAATAGAGACATTTCAAATTATGACCAAAATTTGCTATATGGCTCCCCCCACCTGATTTTCTAATATGGCCACTGCGCCCCACCCGGTTTGTTTACATTCTCTGTGAGCACAACTCTCCATCATGTTTGAAACTTTCCAAAATTTCAAGTGTTTTAAAATTATTTTATATTTTATATATACTCTGATAATTATACTTATGTGTAACTTTACACACTATGCTGGCATGCAGGTACACATTAAAATCACTAAGGGTGTCTTATTAGTCTCAAAGACACCATATTAATAATGATAATAACAATAACACACAGTAATAATCACTCTGTGGCGCATTAAATGTCATATAAAACGTTAATATGGACATTTTGTTTAATCCATTTACAATATTTTTTCAAAATTGTATAAGAAAAATGCTATGTAACATATATACATGATAAATACACCCACAGTAGAATAAATTAACATAAATATGATATTTTTCCAGTCGTCTTGTCGGAATGTTGGAAAGAATAACGTTTTCTCTAGTCCAACACCAAAGTAAATGTGTACACAATAGCATTGCTGGGGGTAACTGTATAACATTATTCCTTTCGTATGCCTTCACTCAGAGTGTCATTCCTTTTAAAAATGGTGTGTTACATTAGAACGGAAATGTTGTTCTTTATTTATTATACTGTACCAACTTGGAGACAACTTGTACACAATGTAAGGTGTTTGTATTATGATATAAGCTCTACAAATATGCAAATGAATATGTATCAACTCACCAAATGCGTTCATCTGTTTGTTTATATACTCTGCAGCTCTGTCCTCTCTCATTTACTCGTTCTCTCTCTCTCTCTTGTTTATTCGTTTTTTTCTTGTTTACTCACCTCTGACTCTACATTAAGACTACAAATATTTTAAGGTAAGTAATGAGTGTACTGTATATGCATTTTATCACTCTAGGGAGGTTTAAAAGTCATAGCATATTATGTGTGGGTGAGTTAGTCAGGTGGGCTACCATACCTACCACACCTGACTTCTTACAGTAAATGGTTCTCACTTCTCACCCTACATTAAGACTACAAATATTTTGAGGTGAGTAATGAGTGTACTGTGTGCGTATTTTACTTTTTATTGTTTTTTAATGCCTAGTTCTATTGGTAACTTAATGCGTATGCTAGTGTAAACTTATTATTATAAGTGGTAACAAATGGCGCTCTGCTTTCCGATGATGTCCACTTTGCAGCGGTAGTGTGGAACCTAACCTTCCGTATAAGTGGAGCCCTACTGTACCGCAGTGTGCCATACCCTCTATAGTGAATGTACTGCAGTATGCCATACTCTCTGTAGGGAATGTACTGAAGTGTACCATACCCTTTGTAATGAATGGACATTGATGCGAGTAACGCATGGGATGCAGGCTATCACATTTAGGTGATGTGTTGTCTAAATCAGTGGAAGAAGCGCCTTCTAAATCAGTGCCATAAACCACATATTATATCTTATTTACATGTTGTTGGTACATATTAATATACCTAAATGAATATTTGTCATTAGTCTTGTAAGTATTTTCTGACATCAAATAGCTTAGTTTTCTTTGTGACTTGATATGACTTGAGAGGGAATGTGTTGAAGCTTGTTTATGAACCAAAGTGATTCCCATGCTCGAATATGAATATAATCACATATGACGAGGACTTAAACAACACTAAAAAGAGTTCACACACTGGGAAGGAAAATGAAAGTCTTTATTTCTTTAGTAGCTTACTTAGAATTTACAAAGGATGGGTTTCCAGTTTGTGTAGTTGTATTTTTCATACAATTATGATGAAATGCAGTTTACATTCCCTGGAATTAATAGACTTGTCTGTAATCTGAAGTACGTACTGTATTTATTCAGTTGCATAAAAGACATTTTTATTATAAAATAAATACAGCTGTGCACATTCATTCTAAGTTTATCATCAAGACTAACACTGTTTTTCCTTTCATGACTAATACATGTATCAGTGTCCAGCTTTACTTGCTATATTGACCATTGACAATACTAAAATCTAATATACATCCCAGCTGAGTTTTCCTTCCATCACTGAATGAAATGAATTGCATGCACAGAATAAGTATTATATATTTTCATGTCTTCATTTAACAATGTAGGAATACCTGCTGTTTTGTAATTATTTAGATTTTTATTACAGTATTTCTTATCTATAACTTAGCAGTCACTGTGGGAAAACATTTTGACATGTTATTTCTGCCTCTGCTATTATTCTATAGAGAAGATCTTTGACCATTATTAAAGCATGGACTTATGATGGATTTACTACTAGCCTTTTTTTTAGCATGACTTTTTGTTTTATCTTACACTAAGCTTAAATAATGGCATGATTATATGTGCATGCACAGTACCCATGTCCATAATGGTATGTCAGTTGCAGATTTCAGTAAAAGAAAAATATTCTTATTGCTGTACATACTATAACTTTTGTTTTTTTTTGTGGACTTAAATCAAGACATATTTGTTTTATAATAGAAAACATAATCATTAAAGTTATTGAACACTGTGAATTATATTTTGTCACTGTACAATGTTTAGCTGACTCATGACTTAACTTCTTGGCTTACCAATCAAATGTTCTTTTGATGGTAATTTTACACATGCTTCCTATAATTTTTCAGCAAATTAAAGCTGCTGAGCGTTATCTCAAGAGGATTGAGTACCATCTGAGTAAACTGGAGGACCTACAGGATCAGTATACTCTGCATCAGAAGCTGAGAGATGGGGTAAGCACTTCTTTTATAACAACATATTCTCGTTTTACTAAGTTAATTTTCTTAAGGATGAGTCTTGTTGTAAATCTGCACTGTTTTGTTGTTGTGTGGTCAGCTGACATGGGAGAAATGGGTGATGTGTCATTGGCATCAAGGCTATCCATGATGGGAGGTTCTGGGGGAAACTTTCTTCACCTGGGTTCCTTGAAGTCTTGATGCAATAATAATATCTTCCTTCTTTTTATTTTTAGTAAGTTGTACAGGGAAAAGGGGTTACTAGCCCATTGCTCCCAGCATTTTAGTTGACTTTTACAACACGCATAGCTTACTGAGGAAAGATACTTATTCCACTTCCCCATGGATATGAAAGGATAAGTAATAAGAACAAGAACTATTAAGATAAAATCAAAGAAAACTCAGATGAGTGTGTATACATAAATGTGTACATGCATGAAGGTTTGACCTAAGTGTAAGTAGAAGTAGCAAGATGTACCTGAAATCTTGCATGCTTTATGAGACAGAAAAGACACCAACAATCCTACCATCATGTAAAACAAAAACAGTGGAACCTCTACTTACGAGTTTAATCCATTCTGTGACCTTGCTCACATCTGGATTTGCTCGTTTGTAGTCAGTTTTCCTCATTTAAATTAACTGAAATGGAATTAATCCATCCCAGTGGAATTCCAGGCACGACAAAATACTTGAGTATTTCCCTAATATGAACTCTGCGACTTATTTATCTATCGCATTTCATCTAATATGGCATAACAATATTAACCCTTTGAGGGTCGACAGGCCCTCTCCGAAACTCGTTGTCAGGGTCGGCCAAATTTAAAAAAAAAAAAAAAATTATTTTCTCTTATGAAAAGATAGAGAATCTTTTCCCGATCATAAGGACACCAAAAGTTTGAAATTTGATGGAAAACTTACGGAATTATGCTCTCGCAAAGTTAGCGGTCTCGGCGATGTTTACGCATCGGCGATTTTGCCCACTTTGAGCCCCATTTTCGGCCAATTCCACTGTACTAGTCGACAAAAAACATGAATATTTCGCTAGAACTCCATTTTTTCTATCGAATGGGTGCAAGAAACAACCCATTTATGAAATTCAACTATCCAGTACAGTGGTTAGAATTTAGCAATTTTGCCAATTTCACACAAATTTCAAAAGATGCCAATTTCCGAATAGGGTCCAGAATAAACAAGAAAGACATTCCTGGCACTAAAATGACATTTCCTCTGGTCATTAGTCACGTCTCAAGGCCCCTCTTTTATTCTTTTGCTTTCCACTTTGAATTTTTATTCTCACAAAAAATATAAGATTTACTGTTATGCAGACTACTGCATTAGTGTAAAAAATGGTATAAATATTATTGGTGCACTTGTGAAAGAATATTAGACTCACCAGTTGACGTGTATTGCACGCTTGGCACGATTTGTTTACTTTTGAAATTTGGTAAAAATCGAACATTTCTGCTACTTTGAGCTCAATTTCAAGGTATCTTTCATTGTAAAACCAGTCAAAATCATCTCAATTTCTGTAATATGTCTTCCATTCTATAAAATGAGACCAAGAAAACTAGAATACAACAATAAATACCATACGAAAATACAGTGCAAAGTTGCTGTTTTATTCCAAAAAAATGGTCAAAGTTTTTTTCTTCTCATTATGCACTGTGTGCTGCGGGATTTTTTTTTAGACTGTGCACACTGACCACATAGACCCATTCTTTCATATGAAGGCCTACCAGCTTTCTCCCACTAGATTTGAGGGCGCTAGAATTTAGGCGTACTAGTACGTCAAAAACCCTGGGTCGTAAGCCGTACTAGTACGTCCGAAACCCTCAAAGGGTTAATAACATGGAAACATGTTATATACATTAGAATGAATGAAATATGTCATGACATATTTGAGTAGTGGAAGTGGAGGCGGCTGCACAGCGGCCATTGTTCCTGCTCCTGACTACATACCTTCCCATGCTTTTATTATAACAGAAAATGGAGTGTTTGTAAGGCAGACTCTATTAATCACTACATAGTTTCATAAGAAAAACAATAATAATAATAATAATGTGTAATAAATAATAATAATAATATAACATTTACCTTGGAGAAGAGATGCTGGCAAAGGTTGACGAGGTAGAAGAGATGCTGGGCACAGCGGCATATGCTGTCAGGAGTTCATTTCATTTTGTCTTTTTTCTATCGCTTAATCACTAATAGCTACTCTCTTAATGGTACACTCTTAATGCTACACTCTTAATGCTACACTCTTAATGCTACAGTCAGAGGGCTGAAGAGGAGTTGTTGAGGTGGTTTGGTCATTTATAGAGATTGGAACAAAGTAGGATGACTTGGAGAGCGTATAAATCTGTTGAGGAAGGAAGGCAGGGTAGGGGTCATCCTCGAAAAGGTTGGAGGGATGGGGTAAAGGAGGTTTTGTGGGCGAGGGGCTTGGACTATCAGTAAACGCGCATAAGCGTGTTAGATAGGAGTGAATGGATACGAATGATTTTTGGGACCTGACGAGCTGTTGGAGTGTGAGCAGGGTAATATTTTGTGAAGGGATTCAAGGAAACTGGTTAGTTGGATTTGAGTCCTGGAAATGGGAATTGCAGTGCCTGCACTTTAACCCTTAACCCTTTCAGGGTCCAAGGCCCAAATCTGGAGTCACGCACCAGTGTCCAAGAATTTTCAAAAAAAAAATTTGTTATTTTTTCTTATGAAATCGTAGAGAATCTTTTTGTGAAGGTAATAAAACAAAAAGTACGAAATTTGGTGGAAAATTGACGAAATTATGCTCTCGCGAATTTTGATGTGTCAGCGATATTTACGAATCGGCGATTTTGCCGACTTTGACTCCCATTTTAGGCCAATTACATTATTCCAATCAACCAAATTCTTAGCTATTTCACTAGTATTACTTCTATTCTATCGATTGAGTACAAGAAATCGCCAAGTCAACTGTTTCAACTACAAAATAAAGTGATCGGAAATTGTTAATTTGGCCAATTTAACACAAAGTTCAAAATATTCCAATTTCAAAATAGGGTCCAGAATGAACAATGTAGGCATTCTTGGCACTAAACTAACATTTCCTCTGTTCATTAGTTATGTTTTGAGGCTTTACAAATAAATTCCATTTTGATTTTTTATTCACATAATGAATTTTTATTCACACCAAAAAATAGAAGATTTACTGTTATGCAATACTATAATAATTGTATAAATATCATCACCATATTTGTGAATGTATATTAGACCCACCAGCTGACGTGTAATAGACGTGTGAGGTCGTTTGTTTACTCTTGAATATCGGCAAAAATTTAACATTTCTGCTACTTTGAGCTCAGTTTCAAGCCATTTCCAGTGCTAAAACCAATCAAAATCATCTCTATTTCTGTAATATGTCTTCCATTCTATCAAATGAGACCAAAAAATCGCAAATACAACTATAAAAAACATACGAAAAAACACTGCAAAGTTGCTGTTTTAATCGAAAAATGATGATTTCATTTTTTTTCTCTCATTATACACAGTGTGCTGCAGGATCTGTTTTATGTGGTGCACACATACCACATAGATGTATTCTCTCATATCTAGGCCCAAATGTACCACTCACAGTTTATCAGAGTGAGCTGAGCTCATGGCGTAGATCTACGGTTTGGACCCTGAACGTAAAGCCGTAGATCTACAGGACGGACCCTGAAAGGGTTAAGCTGTCCAAACTTAGATCTACGTTTTCACGTGTAGTGCTCCGACCTTGATTTTCTCCATAAGAAAGAAGGTAAAAAAAAAGTAGATCTATGTTTGGAGCACTACGCGAGCAAACATAGATCTGCGTTTGGACATTTTAAGGGTTAAAGGAGGGGTTTGGGATATTGGCAGTTTGGAGGGACATCTAAACTGTTGTATCTGAGCGCCTCTGCAAAGACAGTGATTATGTATGAGTGATGGTGAACATGTTGAATAATGATGAAAGTTTTTTTCTTTCTTTTGGGGTTTTTCTTTCTTTTTGGGTCACCCTGCCTTGGTGAACAATGGCTGAAATGTTAAAAAAAAAAAATCCTTATTTATACAAGTACATATACAAGGTATACAGGCCTAGTTGACATCATTGACATACTATAGAGTAAGCCACTTATTATGCAGAGCATTTTGGGCAAATTAGGTCAGTTTTGTCCCAGGATGTGACCCACACCAGTCAACTAACTCCCAGGTACCAATTTTACTGATGGGGAATGTTACAAAAAACGCGATTCTAAAAGCTTAGAGATCTCCAGTGAATACTAGAAAGGGCTGCCCTTCTAGCATCTAGCCTGTTACTGGGTTTTCGTAACAAGTAGTCAGTATCCTTGTCCAATTATCCATTAAAATTCAGTATGGTTCAATAGTGCTTTAGGATTACAGCTGGTAGGATACTAACTAGAGAAATTAAAATTTAATAAATTTATTAAGTCTAGAGGTATATTATCAAATTAAATTAAATTACAGCAATCAAAATAAAATCAATCTCTCGAGTTCAATATTATTGTGCTGAAAGCACATATCACATTTTTAATTCTTAAGTACCGTCAGGTACATTAACATTTAATAAGATATTACAAATATGTACAAGTAAGTGTGTGTATGCGTGTAAGTGCTCTTAAGTAGTTCGCTATGTCTCAAGACTCGAATAAGACTTAAACAAGTGACTGACAAAGTCCTCAAATAAATTAACTTCTTGACCGACTGGCAACCTGAACAGTCTGCTTGAACAACAAAGAATGCTAAGCCCAATAGCAATGCAATATCAAGCGACTGCGACACAGAATCAGGAACTGGGAAATAATATAACGACACTAAGTAGGGACCATCAACAGATCCTCCACAAAAGTTACAAAACTCCCATACTACTGAATCTATGTTCAGCATAGGAAAAGCGCAACTGTGACAATACACAGAAACCAGTACAAAATTAGGTCAGAAGCTATAGCTAAGGACCTGTGATATTCAGAGTGTCTAAGCGACACACAACCTCAGTACAACGTCGAAAATCACTAAGTCTATACAATGTTCTGAGAACAGAGTTCTACAGAACTAACAAGATTAATGAGACAGACAATCTGTCCAACCACCAAGAGAGTCTAGAGCAGACTGAAAACTTCACGAGAGGTGAGGACACCTCCCCCCTCGATCACGTGATAGCTATGTGGACAACTGCAGCTCAGAAGCCGGCAGTATAACGAGCGACAAGCGATAATTACAGTACTTTGACAATCAAGACTAACTGAGCACATATTATGTACATCCTAACAACATAAGCTACGTCAAATAACAATATAAGGCAATACATTTGCGATTTAGCTATTATCGCAAATATAAGCAATATAAAATTATATGAAAAGGTAATATACATTACATATATACATAATAATCATTGTAACCCATTCAGGGGTTGCAACACCCCCCCAACACGACAGAGGGTCGCACTAAGTGTTGCATTAATGTCTTTCACAGCGTCCGTCACTAGGATATGCCCCTAGTACTAGGGCAGTACACTTTATCATATCTCTTCATACTCGTGGTTATGTACATCAGTGTAGAGACAGGATAGCGCAGATGAGTAGGGCACGTTGAGGCTCGAATATAGAGGAGACTGCATTCCACTCTTAAGTAGTGGTTGTGGAATGCTAGGCAGTATGGACATCTGAGTATGAAACAGCTTAAGGTGTGTAGTGAGGGGGGGGGTCTGCGGCAGGACAGTGTTGCGTCACGCAGTACCTCACCCGCACCACACTACCCACTCAACACTCAGCTTGTCTCCTCCTCACACAACAATACTGTGAATACATAAATATAATAATTAGATATGACATGAGTATATATAGTTAATATGGGCTGGAGGGGTTAAGTTACTTTACTGAATTTGACATAGCAAGTAACAAAAGGTATTTGGGCATAAAATTACGTTAATTTAATGTAATTGATAATTATTAAGGACGTGACAGAGCGTCAGCAATTACATTACAATGACCACTTATGTGTTTTATACTAATAGAATAAGGTTGGATTCTGAGAGCCCACCTCATGATCCTAGCATTCTTACTCTTCATAGTATTTATATAAGTGAGTGGATTGTGGTCAGAAAAAACGTTAATTTTAAATGGGGAAGTGCCCAAATACACGTCAAAATGTTCCAAGGACACCACAAGAGCTAGAGCCTCTTTCTCAATAGTGGCATAATTTTTCTGGTGTCGTTTAAGCTTAGATGAATAGTAACATATAGGATGGAGAATATCAGTGGATGTTGACTGTTGGAGCAGCACAGCACCCACTGCATAGCCACTCGCATCTATATGTAAAAAGAAGGAAAGATTGAAATTAGGACTCTTCAACACAGGAGCAGAGGAGAGCAAACGTTTCAACCTTTTGAACGAGTCTGAACAATATCTAGTCCAGATGAACTGAACTTTGCTACTAGTGCTCATAGTGAGAGGCGCAGGTGGAGGTGTGTGTGCTGGCTTGCCTGTCACTTGACACACGTGGCAACGTCGCACATGATCAGCTACTGTTTCCTTCATTTTAGGCCAAGTAAAATGTTTTGCCAGTTTACCGAGTGTCTTCTTGACACCCAAATGTCCTCCTATGGGACTATTGTGAGCAAAATCAATGGCTTGTTCACGAAATGTAACTGGTAACACAACTTGATGCTTGACTGTGGTAGAAACACTATCAGCTGACAACTTGCATGTATTTTTCTCCATCAGTACACCGTTACTATAATAGTAACAATTATCGAGATCCTTTGCTTCACTCTCAGTAACTGCTATATCTCTCAGTCTTTCCAGTGACTGATCAACAAACTGATCCTTGATTAAATCATCATGAGTTAGAAATTTAACGTCAGTTGTGTCCTGACTAGGTTGATGACCGGGGGGAGTCAGTGTTAATGATCCTGGGCGCAGAGCATCACTAAACAACATATTCAACCCCAAATCATTGTCATCAATTAATTCAACAGGAGACAAGGATGGTTGTTGTATCTTAGACATAGCTCTAGTAATTGCACTGAGAGGAAATAAAATAGGTTTCTCTCTACAAGCTTCAATGGCATAATTATCATCAGTGTTATTATCAATCACAAGTGGTTCTTTACATATACCAGCATGAAGGATATCGTTCCCTATCAACAAGTCCACTGACCTGATGGGAAATACACCACTGGATATACCCACTGAAATATAACCAGTATAATAGCTTGTTTCAATATACACTTTGTGCAGAGGCACTTTTATAACAGCCCCTCCATAGGCTTCTAACAATACATCTATCTTGCAATAGGTATCGTCAGTTATGGGCAGTACATCTTCTCTTAATAACGTGAGATAACTGCCAGTGTCTCTGAAAGTAATTATCTCAGTTAGATGTGATTCGTCAAATCCTACTTTATCTCTCGAAAAGTAAGGACTCATCGCTGAACGAATCTTTTCGTCAGATACACTTTCTGACGCTAGTCATCTATCCTGAGTAACATTATCTAAAACAGTAGGATCAGAGGCATTGCTAGGCTTTTGGTGTCTTTGTTGCACGGAAGAGGATACGACTTGAGTGGGGGCGCCAGCCGCACGACTGTTTCTCGTATCTCTTTCTAACTTATAGCAATACTCTCTAGTATGTCCTTTTCTGTTACAATAGGTACATTTAACTTTCTTCTTCTCGATACCAGATTTCTGTCTAGCCACAGAGACAGATTCAGGATTGTGAGTTTTCCTGGTAAAGGTACGAGAAGTTACAGTAGCAGGTACATCAGGCCGGCAATGAGCAGCTGATTTAGGTTGCCAACTTCTAGGACAATTTTTAGTTACCTTGTTTTTTTGTGTTTTAGTACGTACAAGTTTGTGAGAAATCTCGTAATTGTCTGCTAATGCTGCAGTTTCCAGAATATCTGAGGTAGTATGATCGATCAGATATTCTTGTATGTCAGCAGGCATACAGTTGTTAAACTCTTCGTGTAGTAACAACTGAACAAGGCTGTCGTAGTTGTTACATTTAGCAGCTCTAGACCATCTCTGAAATGCAACTTTTTTCTCACGAGCAAACTCTACACAAGTTTGATCTTGTCGTCGTTGTAACGTACGAAATGCTCTTTGATAACTTACAGGTAACAAGTTATACGTCTCTAGAATTGTTTGTTTGACAGCGTCATAACTAATGTACTTAGCAAATGGCAAAGCTGCAGTACAGGTTTGAGCTCTTCCTGTCAAAGCAGTATGCAACAATGTTGCCCAGTGCTTACGTGGCCAGTTCATAGCACGTGCCTGGTTCTCAAACACATCAAAATATGTGTCTAAGTCACTTTCAAAAAACTTAGGAACCATAGATGCAGCTTTCTGCACATTAAATGTGTCCTGTGATCCATCATTCTGTTGTCTTAACAGACGAACATTTTCTCTTTGGAAATCTTCTTCGTTCAATCTCCTCTGTGCCTCTATTTGTGCAGTGTGCAACATAAAGAGGCGTTCAAACCTCTCAAACTGTTCCTGAGAGATAGGACCAGTAGGTAATGGAGGAGTAGGGAAATTAAAGTGGTCTGGACGGTCCTTAGGTCGGACACTTAGTCCAGCCATCCCTAGAGAGTCTAGATCTGGTCTAGGATAAGTAGATACAGGTGTAGCATACACTGTACCAGTATTAGGCTGTGTCATACTACCAGCTATACTCTGTACTATAGTGTCAGTGAAGGAAGGAGCGAGCGAGAACTGATCTACACTAGGCTCACTTCTGCTCTAGTTGCTCTTTCATCTTCATCAAATAGAGTCATACTTCTTAATTGTGACAATAGGCTTTCTGAATCTGAATCATAATCAGACATCTCTGTATGAGCAGGAAACAATATATCTTTAATTAATGCTCTGACAGCTTCAGCGGTGTAATTCCTGTTATACGTCACACCGAGATATTTGGCTACTTGCCAACACGTCTGAAGTTTTAATGTACTTAACTCAGACAAAGTCAGAGTATCAATTAACTGTTTCACTTTGGCATACATCACGAAAATAATTGTACTACGAGAGAGTGATTATGGGAAACTATAATCCTAATAGGAATTTTAGTGTTGGTTGTCTTAGAGTTAGAGCTCATAAACAGTATTTCCATCTCCTTGGATCAAGAGACTCAGTCAGGTACATACATCCACCTGGTATGTTGTACAAGACTAAACTCAAAGTCTTCAGATTAGGAAAGTACTCAAAGTGTTTGATCATAGAGTTACTAGTATGTCAAACTGGACAATTTCTCCAACACCTTGGATCAAGAGCATCCCGGACAGGCCCCCATTTGTTACAAAAAACGCGATTCTAAAAGCTTAGAGATCTCCAGTGAATACTAGAAAGGACTGCCCTTCTAGCATCCAGCCTGTTACTGGGTTTTCGTAACAAGTAGTCAGTATCCTTGTCCAATTATCCATTAAAATTCAGTATGGTTCAATAGTGCTTTAGGATTACAACTGGTAGGCTACTAACTAGAGAAATTAAAATTTAATAAATTTATTAAGTCTAGAGGTATATTATCAAATTAAATTAAATTACAGCAATCAAAATAAAATCAATCTCTCGAGTTCAATATTATTGTGCTGAAAGCACATATCACATTTATAATTCTTAAGTACCGTCAGGTACATTAACATTTAATAAGATATTACAAATATGTACAAGTAAGTGTGTGTATGCGTGTAAGTGCTCTTAAGTAGTTAGCTATGTCTCAAGACTCGAATAAGACTTAAACAAGTGACTGACAAAGTCCTCAAATAAATTAACTTCTTGACCGACTGGCAACCCGAACAGTCTGCTTGAACAACAAAGAATGCTAAGCCCAATAGCAATGCAATATCAAGTGACTGCGACACAGAATCAGGAACTGGGAAATAATATAACGACACTAAGTAGGGACCATCAGCAGATCCTCCACAAAAGTTACAAAACTCCCATACTACTGAATCTATGTTCAGCATAGGAAAAACCCTGACTGTGACAATACACATAAACCAGTACAAAATTAGGTCAGAAGCTATAGCTAAGGACCTGAGATGTTCAGAGTGTCTAAGCGACACACAACCTCAGTACAACGTCGAAAATCACTAAGTCTATACAATGTTCTGAGAACAGAGTTCTACAGAACTAACAAGAATAATGAGACAGACAATCTGTCCAACCACCAAGAGAGTCTAGAGCAGATTGAAAACTTCACGAGAGGTGAGGACACCCCCCCTCGATCACGTGATAGCTATGTGGACAACTGCAGCTCAGAAGCCGGCAGTATAACGAGCGACAAGCGATAATTACAGTAGTTTGACAATCAATACTAACTGAGCACATATTATGTACATCGTAACAACATAATCTACGTCAAATAACAATATAAGGCAATACATTTGCGATTTAGCTATTATCGCAAATATAAGCAATATAAAATTATATGAAAAGGTAATATACATTACATATATACATAATAATCATTGTAACCCATTCAGGGGTTGCAACAGTTTCTTGGTCTCATTTTATAGAATGGAAGACATATTACAGAAATTGAGATGATTTTGACTGGTTTTACAATGAAAAGTACCTTGAAATTGAGATCAAAGTAGCAGAAATGTTCGATTTTTACCAAAGTTCAAAAGTAAACAAATCATGCCAAGCGTCCAATACACGTCAACTGGTGAGTCTAATATTCTTTTGCAAGTGCACCAATATTATTTATATCATTTTTTACACTAATGCAGTAGTCTGCATAACAGTAAATCTTCTATTTTTTGTGAGAATAAAAATTCAAACTGGAAAGCAAAAGAATGTAAGAGGGGCCTTGAGACGTGACTAATGAACAAAGGAAATGTCATTTTAGTGCCAGGAATGTCTTTCTTGTTTGTTCTGGACCCTATTCGGAAATTGGCATCTTTTGAAATTTGTGTGAAATTGGCAAAATTGCTAAATTCTGACGACTGTACTGGATAGTTGAAATTGGTAAATGGGGTGTTTCTTGCACTCATTCGATAGAAAAAATGGAGTTCTAGCGAAATATTCATGTTTTTTGTCAACTAGTGCAGTGGAATTGGCCGAAAATGGGGCTCAAAGTGGGCAAAATCGCTGATGCGTAAACATTGCCGAGACCGCTAACTTCGCAAGAGCATAATTCCGTAAGTTTTCCATCAAATTTCATAATTTCGGTGTCATTATGATCGGGAAAAGATTATCTTTTCATAAGAAAAAATTATTATTATTTTTTTTTTAAATTTGGCCGACCCTGACAACGAGTCTCGGAGAGGGCCTGTCGACCCTCAAAGGGTTAAGGAGATCTTGTTGCACTTGGGGCTTGGGTTGTTTATTTACCTGGCAGCGGGGCTGATGTTGGTATGCAGGGCAATCCTCTTTTTGGTCAGCTATTTTGACAGATTGGTAGATATCCACAGTCAGTTTGTCATTTTGCATTTCCACATACAATGGAACATTTGCTTACGAGTTTAATCCGGTCCGTGACCTTGCTTGTATCCCGATTTGCTCGTATGATGAGTCAATTTTCTCCATTTAAATTAATTGAAATCCAATTATGTAATCCGTTCTGGCTCTCACGAGGCACGACAAAATACTTCAATATTTCACTGATATTAACTCGACCGTTTATTTATCTATCAAAATATGACATAATAATATGGCATAATAAATAATACAAATAACATAGAAACCTGATATATACTCTAGAATGAATAAAATATGTCATTATGTGACAGGTGGAGGCAGCCATAACCACTCCTGCATTGTTGTGGTATTCACTGCCATCTAGTGACGGCCTTTTGAAGCCAGCTATTATTAAATTATTATTATAGTACATTATTATTTTCATTTGTTATTATACCTATTATATTATTATTATTATAATTATTATTATTTTATTATTATTATTATTTTATTATATACATATTATTATACTGTTATTATTATTATTATTTTATTATTATTATTATTATTATTATTATTATTATTATTATTATTATTATTATTATTATTATTATTATTATATTAATATACTGTTATTATTATTATTATTATTATTATTATTATTATTATTATTATTTTTTAACAAGTTGGCCGTCTCCCACTGAGGCAGGGTGACCCAAAAAAAAAAAAAAAATCCCCAAAAAGAAAATACTTTAATCATCATTCAATACTTTCACCTCACTCACACATAATTACTGTTTTTGCAGAGGTGCCCAGAATACAACAGTTTAGAAGTATATACATATAAAGATACACAATGTATCCCTCCAAACTGCCAATATCCCAAACCCCTCCTCTAGAGTGCAGGCACTGTACTTCCCATTTCCAGGACTCAAGTCCGGCTATATAAAATAACCAGTTTCCCTGAATCCCCTCACTAAATATTACCCTATTCACACTCCAACAGCTCGTCAGGTCCCAAATACCATTTGTCTCCATTCACTCCTATCTAACACGCTCACGCACGCTTGCTGGAAGTCCAAGCCCCTCGCCCACAAAACCACCTTTACCCCCTCCCTCCAAACTTTTTGAGGATGACCCCTACCCCGCCTTCCTTTCCCTACAGATTTAAGTGCTCTCCATGTCATTCTACTTTGATCTATTCTCTCTAAATGACCAAACCACCTCAACAAACCCTCTTCAGCCCTCTGACTAATACTTTTATTAACTCCACACCTTCTCCTAATTTCCACACTCTGAATTTTCTGCATAATATTTACACCACACATTGCCCTTAGACAGGACATCTCCACTGCCTCCAACCGCCTCCTCGCTGCAGCATTTACAACCCAAGTTTCACACCCATATAAGAGTGTTGGTAGTACTATACTTTCATACATTCCTCTCTTTGCCTCCATTGGTAACATTCTTTGCCTCCACATATGCCTCAATGCACCACTCATCTTTTTTCCTTCATCAATTCTATGATTAACCTCATCCTTCATTAATTCATCCACTGACACATCAACTCCCAAATATCTGAAAACATTCACTTCTTCCATACTACTACTCCCCAATTTGATATCTAATTTTTCTTTATCTAAATCATTTGATACTCAAAAAACCTTACTCTTTTCTATGTTTACTTTCAACTTTCTTCTTTTACACACATTCCCAAATTCGTCCACTAACCTTTGCAATTTTTCTTTAGAATCTCCCATAAGCACAGTATCATCAGCAAAAAGTAACTGTGTCACTTCCCATTTTGTATTTAATTCCCCATAATTTAATCCCACCCCTCTCCCGAACACCCTAGCATTTACTTCTTTTACAACCCCATCTATAAATATATTAAACAACTATCGTGATATTACACATCCCTGTCTAAGACCTACTTTTACCGGGAAGTAGTCTCCCTCTCTTCTACACACCCTAACCTGAGCCACACTATCCTCATAAAAACTCTTTACAGCATTTAGTAACTTACCACCTATTCCATATAGTACTTGCAACATCTGCTACATTGCTTCCCTATCCACTCTATCATATGCCTTTCCTAAATCCATAAATGCAATAAAAACTTCCCTACCTTTTTCTAAATACTGTTCACATATATACTTCAATGTAAACACTTGATCTACACATCCCCTACCCACTCTAAAACCTCCTTGCTCATCCGCAATTCTACATTCTGTCTTACCTCTAATTCTTTTAATTATAACCCTACCGTACACTTTTCTTGGTATACTCAGTAAACTTATTCCTCTATAATTTTTACAATCTCTTTTGTCCCCTTTCCCTTTATATAAAGGGACTATACATGCTCTCCGCCAATCCCTAGGTACCTTCCCCTCTTTCATACATTTATTAAACATAAGTACCAACCACTCCAACACTATATCCCCCCCTGCTTTTAATATTTCTGTCATGATCCCGTCAGTTCCAGCTGCTTTACCCCATTTCAATCTACGTAATGCCTCATGTACCTCCCCCACACTCACATCCTGCTCATCTTCACTCCAAAAAGATGGTATACCTCCCTGGCCAGTGCATGAAATTACTGCCTCCCTTTCTTCGTCGACATTTAAAAGTTCCTAAAAATATTCTTGCCATCTACCCAATACCTCCATCTCCCCTTCTACTAACTCCCCTACTCTATTTTTAACTGACAAATCCATTCGTTCCCTAATCTTTCTTACCTTGTTTAACTAACTCCAAAATTTTTTTCTTATTTTCATGGAAATTTCTTGACAGTGCCTCTCCCACTCTATCATCTGCTCTCCATTTGCACTCTCTCACCACTCTCTTCACCTTTCTTTTACTCTCCATATACTCTACTCTTCTTATAACACTTCTGCTTTGTAAATACCTCTCATAAGCTACCTTTTTCTCTTTTATCACACCCTTTACCTCATCATTCCACCACTCACTCCTCTTTCCTCCTGCACCCACCCTCCTATAATCACAAACTTCTGCACCACATTCTAATACTTCAATTTTAAAACTATTCCAATGCTCTTCAAACCCCCCACTACTCATACTTGCACCAGCCCACCTTTCTGCCAATAGTTGCTTATATTTCACCTGAACTTCCTCCTCCCTTAGTTTATACACTTTCACCTCCCTCTTACTTGTTGCCATTTTCCTCTTGTCCCATCTACCTCTTGCTCTATCTGTAGCTACAATTAGATAATCATCCGATATATCAGTTGCCCCTCTATAAATGTGTACATCCTGGAGCCTACCCGTCAACCTTTTATCCACCAATACATAATCTAATAAACTACTTTCATTATGTGCTATATCATACCTTGTATATTTATTTATCGTCTTTTTCATAAAATATGTATTACTTATTACCAAACCTCTTTCTACAAATAGCTCAATTAAAGGTGCCCTATTTTCATTTACCCCTGGCACTCCAAATTTACCTACTACTCCCTCCACAACATTTTTACCCACTTTAGCATTAAAATCCCCAACCACAAGTACTCTCACACTTGGTTCAAAACTTATTATTATTATTTATTAGTACATATGTACAGTGGACCCTTGCATCGCATAACGTTAAATCCGGCTAGCGAAACATTTTAACACAAAAATTTTGCCTTGGCTAGCGCTAAAAAACTCACCCAACGCGATTCTTTCTGTTAGAGACGCGTCCACTTGCAGCGTGAGCGCACCTCACTTGTCCCGTGGGTGCCAGTGTTTACAAGCCAGCCACCGCGGTTGCATCCAAACATACAGTCGGAACATTTCATATTATCACAGCGTTTTTAGTGATTGCATAGTGATTTATAGGCCCCCAAACCTTGATAGGGAGTGCAATAAGCTGTTATGGGACAAAATGCATAAAGCATCTAGATATGAAAATGTTGTGATAATGGGAGATTTTAACTTTAGACAAATTGAGGAAACAATCTGCTTGACTTAGTTCTTGCCAACAAAGATTCACTAATTAATAATCTTGAGGTTAATGATGAGCTTGGGGAAAGTGATCACAAATCACTTAGTTTCAATATATCATGGAATTACCCAGATAACTGCAATCAAATCTCTGTCCCAGATTTTCGCTTGGCCGACTTCATGGGACTGAAAAATTACTTGAGTGGGCTAAATTGGGATGTCCTGACTATGGGTCAGGTAGGTGATCTTGGTTGCCAATATGACGTTTTTCAGAGCATAGTTCTAGCTGCCCAGACAACTTTTGTTCCGAGTATAGGGAAATTAGATCTAACAAAAATGATCCCAAATGGATGAACAATAGATTAAAACACCTCGTTGGTCAAAAGAGAGGCATATATAGGCGTATCAAAAGAGGGGATGGGCAGTTAAGTAATCAATATATTCAATTAAAGAGAGAAATAAAGAAAGGAATAAGAAAACCAAAAAGAGATTATGAGGCTAAGGTCGCAAGGGATTCAAAGACTAACCTAAAAGGGTTCTTTCAGGTATACAGAAGTAAGATTAGGGACAAGATTGGCCCACTTAAGAGTAACACTGGTCAGATCACTGACAGTGATAAGGATATGTGTGAAATTCTAAATACCTACTTCCTCTCAGTTTTCACCCAGGAAAATACTAGCGATATTCCTGATATAATAGATTACGTAGAACAGGACGATGATAAACTATGCACGATTGCTGTAACAAGTGACATGGTCCTCAGACAAATAGAGAAACTAAAACCTAACAAATCCCCAGGTCCTGATGAACTGTTTGCAAGGTGTTAAAGGAATGTAAAGAGGAACTTAGCATACCTTTGGCTAATCTTTTTAACATATCACTACAAACTGGCATAGTGCCTGATAAGTGGAAAATGGCAAATGTAATACCTATTTACAAGGCAGGTGACAGGTCCTTGGCTTCGAACTATAGACCAATAAGCCTTACCTCCATAGTGGGAAAATTTATGGAATCAATAATTGCCTAAGCAATTCGTAGCCATCTTGACAGGCACAGATTGATTAATGAATCTCAACACGGTTTTACAAAGGGGCATTCCTGTCTTATGAATTTACTAACTTTTTTCACTAAGGTGTTTGAGGAGGTAGATCATGGTAATGAACATGATATTGTGTATATGGACTTCAGTAAGGCTTTCGATAGAGTTCCACACCAGAGGCTATTGAGGAAACTTAGGGCACACGGAATAGGAGGAGAAATTTTTTCCTGGGTAGAGGCATGGCTGACAAATAGACAGCAGAGAGTTTGCATAAATGGGGAGAAATCAGAATGGGGGCACGTCACAAGCGGTGTTCCTCAGGGGTCAGTGTTGGGCCCGTTGTTATTCACAATTTACATAAACTACATAGATGAGGGAATAAATAGCGACATAAGCAAATTTGCTGATGACACCAAAATAGGCCGTCCAATTCATTCTAATGAGGACATTAGAGCACTCCAGGATGATTTGAATAGACTGACGCAATGGTCGGGGAATTGGCAGATGCAGTTTAATATTGACAAATGCAAAGTTCTAAATGTTGGACAGTTAAATAACCATGCCACATATAAACTAAATAATGTAGATCTTAATACTACCGATTGCGAAAAGGATTTAGGAGTTCTGGTTAGCAGTAACCTAAAACCAATACAACAGTGCATTAGTGTTCGCAATAAAGCTAACAGAATTCTTGGCTTCATATCTAGAAGTATAAATAATAGAAGTCCTCAGGTTGTTCTTCAACTCTATATATCCTTGGTTAGGCCTCATTTAGACTATGCTGCTCAGTTCTCGTCACTGTATTACAGAATAGATATAAATGCTTTGGAAAACATACAAAGGAGGATGACAAAGATGATCCCATATATCAGAAATCTTCCCTATGAGGATAGATTGAAGGCCCTGAATCTGCACTCTCTCGAAAGGCGTAGAATTAGGGAGGATATGATCGAGGTGTATAAATGGAAAACAGGAATAAATAAAGGGGATGTAAATAGTGTGCTGAAAATTTCCAGCCAAGACAGGACTCACAGCAATGGTTTCAAGTTGGAAAAATTCAGATTCAGGAAGGATATAGGAAAGCACTGGCTTGGTAATAGAGTTGTGGATGAGTGGAACAAGCTCCCGAGTACAGTTATTGAGGCTAAAACATTGTGTAGTTTTAAAAATAGGTTAGATAAATACATGAGTGGGTGTGGGTGGGTGTAAGTTGGACCTGACTAGCTTGTGCTGCTGGGTCTAGTACAGTGCTCCATCCTTGAGCGGGGATGACCAGACTGGGTGGGTCATTGGGATAATCCAAGGGATGGGTCATTGGTCTAATCCGTGGGGGGGACATGGACCTGCTCCGCATGGGTCAGTAGGCCTGTTGCAGTGTTCCTTCTTTCTTATGTTCTTAAATAAGTCACCATGGGCCCCAAGAAAGCTTCTAGTGCCAACCCTACAGCAAAAAGGGTGAGAATCACTATGGATATGAGGAAAAGAGATCATTGCTAAGTATGAAAGTGGAGTGCGGGTCTCTGAGCTGGCCAGGTTGTACACAAAGCCCCAATCAACCATCTCTACTATCATGGCCAAGAAAACGGCAATCAAGGAAGCTGTTCTTACCAAAGGTGCAACTTTGTTTTCGAAACAGAGTTTGCAAGTGATAGAATTGTTGAGAGACTGTTATTGGTGTGGATAAACAAAAAACAGATAGCAGGAGATAGCATCTCTCAAGCGATCATATGTGAAAAGGCTAGGAAGTTGCATGACGATTTAATTAGAAAAATGCCTGCAACTAGTGGTGATGTGAGTGAATTTAAGGCCAGGAAAGGTTGGTTTGAGAGATTTAAGAATCATAGTGGCATACATAGTGTGATAAGGCATGGTGAAGGAATTCAAGGAGTACATAGACAGTGAAGAATTGAAACCTGAACAAGTGTTTAATTGTGATGAAACAGGCCTGTTTCGGAAGAAAATGCCAACCAGGACCTACATTACTCAGGAGGAAAAGGCACTTCCAGGACATGGCACTTCCAGGACATAAGCCTCTGAAAGACAGGCTTACTCTCTTGATGTGTGCTAATGCTAGTGGTGATTGCAAAGTGAAGCCTTTATTGGTGTATCACTCTGAAACTCCCAGAATGTTCAGGAAAAACAATGTCTTCAAGGCTAATTTGTGTGTGCTGTGGAGGGCAAACAGTAAGGCATGGGTCACTAGAGACCTTTTCTATGACTGGTTACACCATGCATTTGCCCCCACTGTGAAAAATTACCTCCTGGAAAATAAATTGAACCTTAACCCTTTGAGGGTTTTGGTCGTACTAGTACGTCTTACGCGTAGGGGTTTTTGACGTACTAGTACTCATAAATTTTAGCGGCCTCAAATCTAGTGGGAGAAAGCTGGTAGGCCTTCATATGAAAGAATGGGTCTATGTGGTCAGTGTGCACAGTCTAAAAAAAATCCTGCAGCACACAGTGCATAATGAGAAAAAAAAAAACTTCGACCATTTTTTTTTAATAAATCAGCGACTTTGCAGTGTATTTTCGTATGGTATTTATTGTTGTATTCTAGTTTTCTTGGTCTCATTTTATAGAATGGAAGACATATTACAGAAATTGAGATGATTTTGACTGGTTTTACAATGAAAGGTGCCTTGAAATTGAGCTCAAAGTAGCAGAAATGTTCGATTTTTACCAAACTTCAAAAGTAAACAAATCGTGCCAAGCGTGCAATACACGTCAACTGGTGAGTCTAATATTCTTTCACAAGTGCACCAATAATATTTATACCATTTTTTACACTAATGCAGTAGTCTGCATAACAGTAAATCTTATATTTTTTGTGAAAATAAAAATTCAAAGTGGAAAGCAAAAGAATATAAGAGGGGCCTTGAGACGTGACTAATGACTAGAGGAAATGTCATTTTAGTGCCAGGAATGTCTTTCTTGTTTATTCTGGACCCTATTCGGAAATTGGCATTTTTTGAAATTTGTGTGAAATTGGCAAAATTGCTAAATTCTGACCACTGTACTGGATAGTTGAATTTCATAAATGGGTGGTTTCTTGCACCCACTCGATAGAAAAAATGGAGTTCTAGCGAAATATTCATGTTTTTTGTCGACTAGTACAGTGGAATTGGCCGAAAATGGGGCTCAAAGTGGGCAAAATCGCCGATGCGTAAACATCGCCGAGACTGCTAACTTTGCGAGAGCATAATTCCGTAAGTTTTCTATCAAATTTCAAACTTTTGGTGTCTTTATGATCGGGAAAAGATTCTCTATCTTTTCAAAAGAGAAAATAATTTTTTTTTTTTTTTAAATTTGGCTGACCCTGAGAACGAGTTTCGGAGAGGGCCTGTCGACCCTCAAAGGGTTAAGTGCCTCCTGGTATTAGACAATGCTCCTGGTCATCTTTCAGACGTGGCAGAGTGACTTTCTGGGGACATGAGCTTCATTAAGGTCAAGTTTTTGCCTCCTAATACTACTCCTCTCTTGTAGCCCATGGACCAGCAAGTCAATGCAAACTTCAAAAAACTCTACACAAAAGCTGTGTTTGAAAGGTGCTTTGTAGTGACCACAGAAACTCAATTGACTCTAAGAGAGTTTTGGAGAGATCACTTTAGCATCCTCAATTGTGTAAACATCAATTGTGTAAACATTATAGGTAAGGCTTGGGAGGGAGTGATTAAGAGGACCTTGAACTCTGCTTGGAAGAAACTGTGGCCAGAATGTGTAGACAAAAGGGATTTTGAAGGATTTGAGGCTAACCCCGAGAAGCCTATGCCAGTTGTGGAATCAATTGTGGCGGTGGGGAAGTCCTTGGGGTTGGAAGTTAGTGGGGAGGATGTGGAAGAGTTGGTGGAGGAGGACAATGAAGAACTAACCACTGATGAGCTGCAAGATCATCTTCAACAGCAAGAGGCCAGACCTGAGGAAACTGCTCAGGAGGAGGGGATAGAGAAATTGAGGGAGTTGCCTACTTCAATGATTAAGGAAATGTGTGCAATGTGGCTTGAAGTGCAAACCTATTTTGATGAAAATCACCCTCGCACAGCTATTGCAAGCCGTGCTGGTGACTATTACACTGACAATGTTGTGAAACACTTTAGGAATGTCAGAAAGGAACAGGAGGTACAAGCCTCTATGGACAGATATGTTGTGCGACAGAGGTCCAGTGACTCTCAAGCTGGTCCTAGTGGCATTAAAAGAAGAAGGGAAGTAACCCCGGAAAAGGACTTGACATCTCAAGTCCTAATGGACTTGAGATGTCATTAACACTCTCCCCTCCTCCCATCCCATCAATCATCACCAGATCTTCAATAAAGGTAAGTGTCATGTAATTGTACATGTCTTCTTCGGTTTGTGTGTATTAAAATTAATATTTCATGTGGTAAAATTTTGTTTTTTTTCATACTTTGGGGTGTCAGGAACGGATTAATTTGATTTTCATTATTTCTTATGGGGAAAATTAATTCAGCTAACGATAATTTCGCCTAACGTTGAGCTCTCAGGAACGGATTAATATCGTTAGGCGAGGGTCCACTGTATTCTTATGACAATTTTTTTTTTATTTTTTTTATTATCACACTGGCCGATTCCCACCAAGGCAGGGTGGCCCGAAAAAGAAAAACTTTCACCATCATTCACTCCATCACTGTCTTGCCAGAAGGGTGCTTTACACTACAGTTTTTAAACTGCAACATTAACACCCCTCCTTCAGAGTGCAGGCACTGTACTTCCCATCTCCAGGACTCAAGTCCGGCCTGCCGGTTTCCCTGAATCCCTTCATAAATGTTACTTTGCTCACACTCCAACAGCACGTCAAGTATTAAAAACCATTTGTCTCCATTCACTCCTATCAAACACGCTCACGCATGCCTGCTGGAAGTCCAAGCCCCTCGCACACAAAACCTCCTTTACCCCCTCCCTCCAACCCTTCCTAGGCCGACCCCTACCCCGCCTTCCTTCCACTACAGACTGATACACTCTTGAAGTCATTCTGTTTCGCTCCATTCTCTCTACATGTCCGAACCACCTCAACAACCCTTCCTCAGCCCTCTGGACAACAGTTTTGGTAATCCCGCACCTCCTCCTAACTTCCAAAATACGAATTCTCTGCACTATATTCACACCACACATTGCCCTCAGACATGACATCTCCACTGCCTCCAGCCTTTTCCTCGCTGCAACAGTCATCACCCACGCTTCACACCCATATAAGAGCGTTGGTAAAACTATACTCTCATACATTCCCCTCTTTGCCTCCAAGGACAAAGTTCTTTGTCTCCACAGACTCCTAAGTGCACCACTCACTCTTTTTCCCTCATCAATTCTATGATTCACCTCATCTTTCATAGACCCATCCGCTGACACGTCCACTCCCAAATATCTGAATACGTTCACCTCCTCCATACTCTCTCCCTCCAATCTGATATTCAATCTTTCATCACCTAATCTTTTTGTTATCCTCATAACCTTACTCTTTCCTGTATTCACCTTTAATTTTCTTCTTTTGCACACCCTACCAAATTCATCCACCAATCTCTGCAACTTCTCTTCAGAATCTCCCAAGAGCACAGTGTCATCAGCAAAGAGCAGCTGTGACAACTCCCACTTTGTGTGTGATTCTTTATCTTTTAACTCCACGCCTCTTGCCAAGACCCTCGCATTTACTTCTCTTACAACCCCATCTATAAATATATTAAACAACCACGGTGACATCACACATCCTTGTCTAAGGCCTACTTTTACTGGGAAAAAATTTCCCTCTTTCCTACATACTCTAACTTGAGCCTCACTATCCTCGTAAAAACTCTTCACTGCTTTCAGTAACCTACCTCCTACACCATACACTTGCAACATCTGCCACATTGCCCCCCTATCCACCCTGTCATACGCCTTTTCCAAATCCATAAATGCCACAAAGACCTCTTTAGCCTTATCTAAATACTGTTCACTTATATGTTTCACTGTAAACACCTGGTCCACACACCCCCTACCTTTCCTAAAGCCTCCTTGTTCATCTGCTATCCTATTCTCCGTCTTACTCTTAATTCTTTCAATTATAACTCTACCATACACTTTACCAGGTACACTCAACAGACTTATCCCCCTATAATTTTTGCACTCTCTTTTATCCCCTTTGCCTTTATACAAAGGAACTATGCATGCTCTCTGCCAATCCCTAGGTACCTTACCCTCTTCCATACATTTATTAAATAATTGCACCAACCACTCCAAAACTATATCCCCACCTGCTTTTAACATTTCTATCTTTATCCCATCAATCCCGGCTGCCTTACCCCCTTTCATTTTACCTACTGCCTCACGAACTTCCCCCACACTCACAACTGGCTCTTCCTCACTCCTACAAGATGTTATTCCTCCTTGCCCTATACACGAAATCACAGCTTCCCTATCTTCATCAACATTTAACAATTCCTCAAAATATTCCCTCCATCTTCCCAATACCTCTAGCTCTCCATTTAATAACTCTCCTCTCCTATTTTTAACTGACAAATCCATTTGTTCTCTAGGCTTTCTTAACTTGTTAATCTCACTCCAAAACTTTTTCTTATTTTCAACAAAATTTGTTGATAACATCTCACCCACTCTCTCATTTGCTCTCTTTTTACATTGCTTCACCACTCTCTTAACCTCTCTCTTTTTCTCCATATACTCTTCCCTCCTTGCATCACTTCTACTTTGTAAAAACTTCTCATATGCTAACTTTTTCTCCCTTACTACTCTCTTTACATCATCATTCCACCAATCGCTCCTCTTCCCTCCTGCACCCACTTTCCTGTAACCACAAACTTCTGCTGAACACTCTAACACTACATTTTTAAACCTACCCCATACCTCTTCGACCCCATTGCCTATGCTCTCATTAGCCCATCTATCCTCCAATAGCTGTTTATATCTTACCCTAACTGCCTCCTCTTTTAGTTTATAAACCTTCACCTCTCTCTTCCCTGATGCTTCTATTCTCCTTGTATCCCATCTACCTTTTACTCTCAGTGTAGCTACAACTAGAAAGTGATCTGATATATCTGTGGCCCCTCTATAAACATGTACATCCTGAAGTCTACTCAACAGTCTTTTATCTACCAATACATAATCCAACAAACTACTGTCATTTCGCCCTACATCATATCGTGTATACTTATTTATCCTCTTTTTCTTAAAATATGTATTACCTATAACTAAACCTTTTTCTATACAAAGTTCAATCAAAGGGCTCCCATTATCATTTACACCTGGCACCCCAAACTTACCTACCACACCCTCTCTAAAAGTTTCTCCTACTTTAGCATTCAGGTCCCCTACCACAATTACTCTCTCACTTGGTTCAAAGGCTCCTATACATTCACTTAACATCTCCCAAAATCTCTCTCTCTCCTCTGAGAAGTTTTTACAAAGTAGAAGTGATGCAAGGAGGGAAGAGTATATGGAGAAAAAGAGAGAGGTTAAGAGAGTGGTGAAGCAATGTAAAAAGAGAGCAAATGAGAGAGTGGGTGAGATGTTATCAACAAATTTTGTTGAAAATAAGAAAAAGTTTTGGAGTGAGATTAACAAGTTAAGAAAGCCTAGAGAACAAATGGATTTGTCAGTTAAAAATAGGAGAGGAGAGTTATTAAATGGAGAGTTAGAGGTATTGGGAAGATGGAGGGAATATTTTGAAGAATTGTTAAATGTTGATGAAGATAGGGAAGCTGTGATTTCGTGTATAGGGCAAGGAGGAATAACATCTTGTAGGAGTGAGGAAGAGCCAGTTGTGAGTGTGGGGGAAGTTCGTGAGGCAGTAGGCAAAATGAAAGGGGGTAAGGCAGCCGGGATTGATGGGATAAAGATAGAAATGTTAAAAGCAGGTGGGGATATAGTTTTGGAGTGGTTGGTGCAATTATTTAATAAATGTATGGAAGAGGGTAAGGTACCTAGGGATTGGCAGAGAGCATGCATAGTTCCTTTGTATAAAGGCAAAGGGGATAAAAGAGAGTGCAAAAATTATAGGGGGATAAGTCTGTTGAGTGTACCTGGTAAAGTGTATGGTAGAGTTATAATTGAAAGAATTAAGAGTAAGACGGAGAATAGGATAGCAGATGAACAAGGAGGCTTTAGGAAAGGTAGGGGGTGTGTGGACCAGGTGTTTACAGTGAAACATATAAGTGAACAGGTAGTAGGTTGGTAGACAGCAACCACCCAGGGAAGTACTACCGTCCTGCCAGATGACTGTGAAACAAAAACCTGTAACTGTTTTGCATGATGGTAGGATTGCTGGTTTCTTTTTCTGTCTCATAAACACGCTAAGATAACAGGGATATCTTGCTACTCCTACTTACACTTTGGTCACACTTCACAGACACGCACATGCATATATATATATACATACATCTAGGTTTTTCTCTTTTTTCTAAATAGCTCTTGTTCTTTTTTATTTCTTCTATTGTCCATGGGGAAGTGGAAAAGAATCTTTCCTCCGTAAGCCATGCGTGTCGTATGAGGCGACTAAAATGCCGGGAGCAATGGGCTAGTAACCCCTTCTCCTGTATACAATTACTAAAAAAGAGAAGAAGAAAAACTTTATAAAACTGGGTTGCTTAAATGTGCGTGGATGTAGTGCGGATGACAAGAAACAGATGATTGCTGATGTTATGAATGAAAAGAAGTTGGATGTCCTGGCCCTAAGCGAAACAAAGCTGAAGGGGGTAGGAGAGTTTCAGTGGGGGGAAATAAATGGGATTAAATCTGGAGTATCTGAGAGAGTTAGAGCAAAGGAAGGGGTAGCAGTAATGTTAAATGATCAGTTATGGAAGGAGAAAAGAGAATATGAATGTGTAAATTCAAGAATTATGTGGATTAAAGTAAAGGTTGGATGCGAGAAGTGGGTCATAATAAGCGTGTATGCACCTGGAGAAGAGAGGAATGCAGAGGAGAGAGAGAGATTTTGGGAGATGTTAAGTGAATGTATAGGAGCCTTTGAACCAAGTGAGAGAGTAATTGTGGTAGGGGACTTGAATGCTAAAGTAGGAGAAACTTTTAGAGAGGGTGTGGTAGGTAAGTTTGGGGTGCCAGGTGTAAATGATAATGGGAGCCCTTTGATTGAACTTTGTATAGAAAGGGGTTTAGTTATAGGTAATACATATTTTAAGAAAAAGAGGATAAATAAGTATACACGATATGATGTAGGGCGAAATGACAGTAGTTTGTTGGATTATGTATTGGTAGATAAAAGACTGTTGAGTAGACTTCAGGATGTACATGTTTATAGAGGGGCCACAGATATATCAGATCACTTTCTAGTTGTAGCTATACTGAGAGTAAAAGGTAGATGGGATACAAGGAGAATAGAAGCATCAGGGAAGAGAGAGGTGAAGGTTTATAAACTAAAAGAGGAGGCAGTTAGGGTAAGATATAAACAGCTATTGGAGGATAGATGGGCTAATGAGAGCATAGGCAATGGGGTCGAAGAGGTATGGGGTAGGTTTAAAAATGTAGTGTTAGAGTGTTCAGCAGAAGTTTGTGGTTACAGGAAAGTGGGTGCAGGAGGGAAGAGGAGCGATTGGTGGAATGATGATGTAAAGAGAGTAGTAAGGGAGAAAAAGTTAGCATATGAGAAGTTTTTACAAAGTAGAAGTGATGCAAGGAGGGAAGAGTATATGGAGAAAAAGAGAGAAGTTAAGAGAGTGGTGAAGCAATGTAAAAAGAGAGCAAATGAGAGAGTGGGTGAGATGTTATCAACAAATTTTGTTGAAAATAAGAAAAAGTTTTGGAGTGAGATTAACAAGTTAAGAAAGCCTAGAGAACAAATGGATTTGTCAGTTAAAAATAGGAGAGGAGAGTTATTAAATGGAGAGTTAGAGGTATTGGGAAGATGGAAGGAATATTTTGAGGAATTGTTAAATGTTGATGAAGATAGGGAAGCTGTGATTTCGTGTATAGGGCAAGGAGGAATAACATCTTGTAGGAGTGAGGAAGAGCCAGTTGTGAGTGTGGGGGAAGTTCGTGAGGCAGTAGGTAAAATGAAAGGGGGGTAAGGCAGCCGGGATTGATGGGATAAAGATAGAAATGTTAAAAGCAGGTGGGGATATAGTTTTGGAGTGGTTGGTGCAATTATTTAATAAATGTATGGAAGAGGGTAAGGTACCTAGGGATTGGCAGAGAGCATGCATAGTTCCTTTGTATAAAGGCAAAGGGGATAAAAGAGAGTGCAAAAATTATAGGGGGATAAGTCTGTTGAGTGTACCTGGTAAAGTGTATGGTAGAGTTATAATTGAAAGAATTAAGAGTAAGACGGAGAATAGGATAGCAGATGAACAAGGAGGCTTTAGGAAAGGTAGGGGGTGTGTGGACCAGGTGTTTACAGTGAAACATATAAGTGAACAGTATTTAGATAAGGCTAAAGAGGTCTTTGTGGCATTTATGGATTTGGAAAAGGCGTATGACAGGGTGGATAGGGGGGCAATGTGGCAGATGTTGCAAGTGTATGGTGTAGGAGGTAGGTTACTGAAAGCAGTGAAGAGTTTTTACGAGGATAGTGAGGCTCAAGTTAGAGTATGTAGGAAAGAGGGAAATTTTTTCCCAGTAAAAGTAGGCCTTAGACAAGGATGTGTGATGTCACCGTGGTTGTTTAATATATTTATAGATGGGGTTGTAAGAGAAGTAAATGCGAGGGTTTTGGCAAGAGGCGTGGAGTTAAAAGATAAAGAATCACACACAAAGTGGGAGTTGTCACAGCTGCTCTTTGCTGATGACACTGTGCTCTTGGGAGATTCTGAAGAGAAGTTGCAGAGATTGGTGGATGAATTTGGTAGGGTGTGCAAAAGAAGAAAATTAAAGGTGAATACAGGAAAGAGTAAGGTTATGAGGATAACAAAAAGATTAGGTGATGAAAGATTGAATATCAGATTGGAGGGAGAGAGTATGGAGGAGGTGAACGTATTCAGATATTTGGGAGTGGACGTGTCAGCGGATGGGTCTATGAAAGATGAGGTGAATCATAGAATTGATGAGGGAAAAAGAGTGAGTGGTGCACTTAGGAGTCTGTGGAAACAAAGAACTTTGTCCTTGGAGGCAAAGAGGGGAATGTATGAGAGTATAGTTTTACCAACGCTCTTATATGGGTGTGAAGCGTGGGTGATGAATGTTGCAGCGAGGAGAAGGCTGGAGGCAGTGGAGATGTCATGTCTGAGGGCAATGTGTGGTGTGAATATAATGCAGAGAATTCGTAGTTTGGAAGTTAGGAGGAGGTGCGGGATTACCAAAACTGTTGTCCAGAGGGCTGAGGAAGGGTTGTTGAGGTGGTTCGGACATGTAGAGAGAATGGAGCGAAACAGAATGACTTCAAGAGTGTATCAGTCTGTAGTGGAAGGAAGGCGGGGTAGGGGTCGGCCTAGGAAGGGTTGGAGGGAGGGGGTAAAGGAGGTTTTGTGTGCGAGGGGCTTGGACTTCCAGCAGGCATGCGTGAGCGTGTTTGATAGGAGTGAATGGAGACAAATGGTTTTTAATACTTGACGTGCTGTTGGAGTGTGAGCAAAGTAACATTTATGAAGGGATTCAGGGAAACCGGCAGGCCGGACTTGAGTCCTGGAGATGGGAAGTACAGTGCCTGCACTCTGAAGGAGGGGTGTTAATGTTGCAGTTTAAAAACTGTAGTGTAAAGCACCCTTCTGGCAAGACAGTGATGGAGTGAATGATGGTGAAAGTTTTTCTTTTTCGGGCCACCCTGCCTTGGTGGGAATCGGCCGGTGTGATAATAAAAAAAAAAATATTTAGATAAGGCTAAAGAGGTCTTTGTGGCATTTATGGATTTGGAAAAGGCGTATGACAGGGTGGATAGGGGGGCAATGTGGCAGATGTTGCAAGTGTATGGTGTAGGAGGTAGGTTACTGAAAGCAGTGAAGAGTTTTTACAAGGATAGTGAGGCTCAAGTTAGAGTATGCAGGAAAGAGGGAAATTTTTTCCCAGTAAAAGTAGGCCTTAGACAAGGATGTGTGATGTCACCGTGGTTGTTTAATATATTTATAGATGGGGTTGTAAGAGAAGTAAATGCGAGGGTCTTGGCAAGAGGCGTGGAGTTAAAAGATAAAGAATCACACACAAAGTGGGAGTTGTCACAGCTGCTCTTTGCTGATGACACTGTGCTCTTGGGAGATTCTGAAGAGAAGTTGCAGAGATTGGTGGATGAATTTGGTAGGGTGTGCAAAAGAAGAAAATTAAAGGTGAATACAGGAAAGAGTAAGGTTATGAGGATAACAAAAAGATTAGGTGATGAAAGATTGAATATCAGATTGGAGGGAGAGAGTATGGAGGAGGTGAACGTATTCAGATATTTGGGAGTGGACGTGTCAGCGGATGGGTCTATGAAAGATGAGGTGAATCATAGAATTGATGAGGGAAAAAGAGTGAGTGGTGCACTTAGGAGTCTGTGGAGACAAAGAACTTTGTCCTTGGAGGCAAAGAGGGGAATGTATGAGAGTATAGTTTTACCAACGCTCTTATATGGGTGTGAAGCGTGGGTGATGAATGTTGCAGCGAGGAGAAGGCTGGAGGCAGTGGAGATGTCATGTCTGAGGGCAATGTGTGGTGTGAATATAATGCAGAGAATTCGTAGTTTGGAAGTTAGGAGGAGGTGCGGGATTACCAAAACTGTTGTCCAGAGGGCTGAGGAAGGGTTGTTGAGGTGGTTCGGACATGTAGAGAGAATGGAGCGAAACAGAATGACTTCAAGAGTGTATCAGTCTGTAGTGGAAGGAAGGCGGGGTAGGGGTCGGCCTAGGAAAGGTTGGAGGGAGGGGGTAAAGGAGGTTTTGTGTGCGAGGGGCTTGGACTTCCAGGAGGCATGCATGAGCGTGTTTGATAGGAGTGAATGGAGACAAATGGTTTTTAATACTTGACGTGCTGTTGGAGTGTGAGCAAAGTAACATTTATGAAGGGATTCAGGGAAACCGGCAGGCCGGACTTGAGTCCTGGAGATGGGAAGTACAGTGCCTGCACTCTGAAGGAGGGGTGTTAATGTTGCAGTTTAAAAACTGTAGTGTAAAGCACCCTTCTGGCAAGACAGTGATGGAGTGAATGATGGTGAAAGTTTTTCTTTTTCGGGCCACCCTGCCTTGGTGGGAATCGGCCAGTGTGATAATAATAAAAAAAAAAATATTATTAAATAATTATTATATTATATAAGTAAGTAAGTAAGTAAATTTATTCAGGTATACACAAATACAGTTACATAGAATTATCATACATAGCAGCATATGTGTAGAGAACCTAGGATAACCCAAAAAAGTCAGACAGAGTGACTTATTTCCATTGGGGTCCTTGTATTATTATTATTATTATTATTATTATTAGTAGTAGTAGTAGTAGTAGTAGTAGTAATAGGAGTAGTACATATTTATTCTTATAATGCTCTTGCTTACCATTTGGAATTTTTATTCACACAAAAAATAGAAGATTTACTGTTGTGCAGACTACTGCATTATTGTAGTACATAATTATATAAATAATGTCAACCCATTCATGACTGTGTATTGGAATGGCCAGTCAGACAGGTATTGGATGGTGAAGTCATTTGTTTACTCTTCAACATCGCTAAAGAATCGAACATTTCTGCTACTTCGAGGTCAATTTAAAGGTACTTTTCGTCCTGAAACCAACCACACCTATTTCTGTAAAAAATCTTCCATTCTATCAAATGAGACCAAAAAACCATAAAAACCATACGAAAATATACCACTAATGGGTGGCTAATGGCTGAAAAGTGAACTCCGTTATTTATAGTCCAATTTCTTTCAATTTTGGTGTACGTTAAGAAGCATCTTCCCATCATACATTGCCTAAGTTTCAATAAGATAGTCCAAAAAAAACTGAGATCCAATTCCCTAGATCAAGTGCAAAAGCCCCTCATCAGCGTCAAGGAACCTCATTTGAGGCCCGTTCGCATCTTGAAATTGTGCTCACATCTGGAAGCAAAAAATCGACTGAGTGACTACTCATATCTTGAAAAACTCATATGCTGAGGCACTCGTAAGCCGAGGTTCCACTGCTTGTTATAACAGCAGAATTTAATGTTAGGCCATCACAGAGGGTTTGTGCTAGCCCAGGGGACTAAAAAATTGAGGAGCTCTGTTGATGCTACCACTGCTGTCAATTCTCCATATCTGGCAGTATGGCAAGAGCACGGTCTTCCATACAAAAGTTGCCCTGGCACTTCTTGAATCAGTTAGGGAAATAGTCAGTCAAAGGCATACTTATGGGTGTGCATATATATGATGCCTCCTCTAATTCACTGAAAATTGTATTTAAAAAAATAACTAAACGAAAGCTGCAAAGCCCAATAGAAAATTAATCTTCTTTTAGGTAAGACACACTAACATTAAAAATTTGAAGATGACCAAAACAATCATTCTCCAGTTATCATATGGAATTCAGTGATGCCAGGTTTTTAAGTATGCACCTATATAGTCCAGGATCACTCAGAACCTACCTTTAAGTAAGATACATTAATGTGAAAGATTTGAAGCTGATCAGTAAAGCCATTCTCCAGTTATTGAATGGATTTTAATTTGTTTGACCCTTAAACTGTCCATATCCTTCACAATGAGAGCCCCTGCTGTATTTACAAGTTTGAAAATATAAATTATCTTGTAAAATGACAGATTTTTTCCTTAGGTAATGACACCAAAAATGCAAAATTCAATGTACAGTGGACCCCCGGTTCGCAATATTAATCCGTTCCTGAGAGCTCATCATAAACCAAAATTATCGGAAAACGAATCAATTTTCCCCATAAGAAATAAAGGAAATCAAATTAATCCATGCAAGACACCCAAAAGTATGGAAAAAAAAAACTTTTACCACATGAAATATTAAGTTTAATGCAATAGAATAATTACAATAACAACAATAATAATAATAGAAGAATAACAATAGAATAATTGACACTTACCTTTAATGAAGCTCTGGTGATGACTGATGAGATGGGAGGAGGGGAGTGTGTTGAACCTATTGTTTAGAAGGGGAATCCCCCTCCATTAGGACTTGAGGTAGCTTTTCCTCCTGAGTAATGTAGGTCCTGCTTGGCAATTTCTTCCAGAACAGGCCTGCTTTGTCACAATTAAACACTTGTTCAAGTTTCAATCCTTCAACCTCTATGTACTCCTTGAATTCATGCACATATTTTTCCGCCGCTTTGTGGTCTGAACTGGCAGCCTCACCATGCCTAATCACACTATGTATGCCACTACGATTCTTAAATCTTTCAAACCAACCTTTGCTGGCCTTAAATTCACTCACATCACCACTAGTTGCAGGCAGTTTCTTTACCAAATCGTCATGCAACTGCCTAGCCTTTTCACAAATGATCGCTTGAGAGATGGTATCTCCTGCTATCTGTTTTTCGTTTATCCACACCAATAACAGTCTGTCAACATTTTCTAACACTTGTGGTCGCTGTTTCATAATCACAGTTGTACCTTTTGCAAGAACAGCTTCCTTGATTGCCGTTTTCCTGCTCACTATAGTAGGGATGGTTGATTGGGGTTTACTATACAACCTGACCAACTCCGATACACGCACTCCACTTTCATACTTTGCAATTATCTCTTTCTTCATTTCAATAGTTATTAGCACCCTTGGTCTCGAAGGGTTGGCACTAGAAGCTTTCTTGGGGCCCATGGTGACTTATTTTGCAGAAACAAGCACCAAAAACAGTGATAATATGGATAATATAGAATGTACTGAATGTATCCTTAGATGCGCGCACACTGGCTGGCTTGTAAACACTGAACACGTCTCGTATGAATCGTATCGCATACCGGGTTTTGTATCGGGAAGCGAGGCAAATTTTTTTCGATCAAATGCATCGGCTACCGGATTTATCGGATACCGATAGCATTGGAAACCGGGGGTCCACTGTAATACATATCAGGTGCCAAGTTGGAAGTCATCTACCACTTTTTTTGCAGCAGTGATTTTGCCCATTTTTTGGCCTATTTTAAGCCAATTCCTATTCTCAAACAATCCCAGTTCTTAGCTTTTCATACTTTATTGATTGCAAGAAACTGCTTGTTCAACTATAAGAACTACCCATTAAGTGCACTGAAGTCAGAAATTTGGTCAATTTTGCACTATTTTCAACAAAATCCAACAAATTCCAATTTAAAAACAGTCTAAAACAAACTCTGTAGTGATTCCATCCATTAAAGCAGCCTTCCTTCTGTTCATTAATCATGAAAATGAAAATGTTTATTTCCTTGCAAAGTTTACAATTTGTGGTTTACACATAAAATACAGTGGACCCCCGGTATTTGATGGCATCGGTATTTGATAAATCCAGTACAGTATTTGATGCATTTTAACGCAAAAATTTTGCCTCGGTATCCAATTGAAAACCCGGTATTCGATACAATTTGTACGAGACGTGTCCACGTGTGGCCTGAACTGCCCCGTGTGTGCCAGTGTTTACAAGCCAGGCAGTGTGCGCGCATCTAAGGATACATTTGGTACATTCCATATTATCACTGTTTTTGGTGCTTGTTTCTGCAAAATAAGTCACCATGGGCCTCAAGAAAGCTTCTAGTGCCAACCCTGTGGTAAAAAGGGTGAGAATTAGTATGGAAATTAAGAAAGATTTTGAAGGGTTTGGGGCTAACCCTGAGAAGCCTATGCCAGTTGTGGAATCCATTGTGCCTACTTCAAAAATTAAGGAAATGTGTGCACAGTGGGTTGAACTGCAAACCTTTATGGATGAAAAATCACCCTAACAGAGCTATTGCAAGCTGTGCTGGTGACTATTACAATGACAATATTGTGGCCCATTTTAGACAAATCGTAAAGGAATGGGAGGTACAGAGCTCTATGGACAGATTTGTTGTGCGACAGAGGTCCAGTGACTCTCAGCTGGTTCTAGTGGCATTAAAAGAAGAAGGGAAGTAACCCCGGAAAAGGACTTGCTACCTCAAGTCCTAATGGAAGGGGATTCCCCTTCTAAACACTAACACCATCCACACTCTCCCCTCCTCCCATCCCATCAATCATCACCAGATCTTCATTAAAGGTAAGTGTCAATTATTCTATTGTTATTATTCTATTGTTATTGTTGTTATTGTAATTATTCTATTGCATTAAACTTAATACAGTGGACCCCCAGTTAATGATATTTTTTCATTCCAGAAGTAGGTTCAGGTGCCAATACTGACCGAATTTGTTCCCATAAGGAATATTGTGAAGTAGATTAGTCCATTTCAGACCCCCAAACATACACGTACAAATGCACTTACATAAATACACTTACATAATTGGTCGCATTGGGAGGTGATCGTTAAGCGGGGGTCAATTGTATTTCATGTGGTAAAAATTTTTTTTTCATACTTTTGGGTGTCTTGCACGGATTAATTTGATTTCCATTATTTCTTATGGGGAAAATTGATTCGCTTTTCGATATTTTCGGTATTCGATGAGCTTTCAGGAACGGATTAATATCAAATACCGGGGGTCCACTGTATTAATTAAAAGGAAGGCCTCTATCGTGCCTAGGCATTTCGGGCAGACTAATCGCAATTCTTACTCTATGTTGATACAGGTTATGGAGCAGCACATTTATAACGGGTTTGTTTGGTAGGTGCTGCAAGCGGGTGGTTAATGATACGTCTTCGGAGGCTTCTTCGTTTATTGAAAGTCGTGGTGGGTACACAGGCTTGTGTGTTTGAGCCCATGGCCCAGGCAGGGCCATCCCACGAGAGAGAGCTGGGAGGCCTTGTGTCTTGTTTCTAGGCCGCTGTGTGAGAGTGAGAGTGAGGCAAGTCTGGGCATACTGAAGTGGCAAGGCCTATAGGTGGCAGCACCAGCATGGCGTGAAATATGAACTAAGCTGGCAGACAGCATGGGCTGTCCGTGCAGACAGTACAGGCTGTCTACATATGCTCGGCCACCTACCGAGCGTCGTCCCGATGCGACAATACTGGTAGTAAAAGAACCTCGGTCTCTCTCTCATAGGAACAGGGCACAGAACACAAAATAAAAACATATATATACATATGGACATGGAAAAAAAAACTTCCTACAGGGAGGGAAGAAAAAATATGTGGGGTGTGCTAAACATCGTGGTCATAGGCAGTGAGCATCGAAGTGCATCACTGCACGCCTTCCTGCGTCTGGACAGATGCTGCAACACAGAAGACATTGCTGCGGCTGAGCTGTAACGTAACAGGGTACGGTCTCCTCTGGAACGGTGAAGCAGTCATCGTAGGAGTCGCTGCAGGTTTCACTCAACCTGGTGCACGACATGCTGGTGTCCTCGAGTGAGGCATCGACAAAACTCGGCAACTGGGCAAGACTTCTGGCAAGCGACTCAGGAGGACACTTCTCAACTGGTACTGTCGCTGGGCTGTCACTGCCGGCGAGCGTGGAGCGAGTTGTGGAGCGAGTCGTGGCAGAGACGACTGGGCGAAACATCTGGGAGTCGTAACATCATACACCAGACTGCAGTGAGAGAGCTAGCAGTCAAAGTGACATCTTTGTGCAGGCTGCTCACTGAAGCTTGTGACACGAGGCTGACACAGCGCCTGCTGACAGGGCTAACTGCGGCTTGGCGAGTATCATTCGGCAGTTGGAGTTATAGCAGAGGTTAGTCTAAGCGTCCCCAGACTTGTTTCTCTACATATAACTGCACTCTGACGGTCTGGAGGTGAAGTGAAACAAATCTCGATGGGAATCGTAGCAGGTACGATTCTGCAGAACAACACGAGCGACAAGCATAAAAGCTTTCTGTACAAGAGGGCTCGTACGCTCAGGGCTGAGTAATCAGCTGTCAAACACACTGGTCACACGGGTGACTTAACACAGTGGTGCTACTCAGGTTTGGCTCAGACCTCACTGGGCACACGGAAACTTTACACACACCACGGTATAACATGGCTTAAACTAGCAAATGATGCTTTTCTGTGCATAAAACTGACATTAAGACATACTAAAATGTGAGAACACTGACTGAGAGGAATTAACACATGACATATATTTTCTCTCAATCTTCTCGACAATACTGAAACAGTTACTGAACACTCGATGGTGACATCATGTGATGTCAGGCGTGATGTCGCGAGGTGATGTCAGCAGACATCTCGAGGTGACGTCAGGCAGACATCGTGATGTCATGAAGTTGGGCAGCATCGTGGGTGACGTCGATGTGATGCGGGCAGCAGACCACAGCATGAGGCCTGGGACATCTGGTAACTCACGTAGCTTGTAGGTCTACGTGACATTGCCCACACCCACGTGGCGTCGTGATCCACGTGGTGTCGTGATCTACGTGGCATGCTGATCCACGTAGCTTCAAGTGGCCTCGGGCACTCGGATACACAGCTCTGGCAATGAATCACACGAAAAACAGCAGAAAACACAGCAGAGGGAGTGGGCAGTGGTGAGTGTATGGTAGTGTGGTGGCGAGGAGTGTGGGTGAGTGTATGGCAGGGTGAGCATCTGGCCATTCCTCCTCCTCCCACCCACAAACACGTGGAGAAGCTCACACTGGACGCAGAAATCGCCACAAAACTCACCTCTGGCTTGCTGAAACAGCTGTGCTGAGCTGAACAACAACAGCCACATACAAGTGACGCTGACCACATGACTTGAGAAACAGCGTGGGACACTGTAGCGTGGGGTCACTGTGACGCCACTTACAATTCTCGAAGAAATTCGGTAAATTTCGGCTGGATCCCGCTTGTACCTGTGTCTGGGTGCTCAAACGTGCAGACACGACATCAGGATAACTTGTTGAGAGACAGATGCTTCTTGTGTAGGGTGATGAAGTGAAGATGACTTCATACCTCTTCCTTCCTCGCTTTGGGCAAACACGCTGCTGCGACCACAGCTGCTACCATTTATAAAAAGGATTATTTGATGTTCTGGTAGCGGGGGGTTAATGATACGTCTTCGGAGGCTTCTTCGTTTATTGAAAGTCGTGGTGGGTACACAGGCTTGTGTGTTTGAGCCCATGGCCCGGGCAGGGCCATCCCACGAGAGAGAGCTGGGAGGCCTTGTGTCTTGCTGCTAGGCCGCTGTATGAGAGTGAGGGTGAGGCAAGTCTGGGCATAATGAAGTGGCAAGGCCCATAGGTGGCAGCACCAGCATGGTGCGAAATATGAACTAAGCTGGCAGACAGCATGGGCTGTCTCTGCAGACAGTACAGGCTGTCTACACATTTTAATATACTTTATTGCATACTAGGTAACTGAAGTGATTAATTAGATTTATTGTGCTCCCCAGGCTTCTCCTGTATAACACTTGCCTTCCATTTTAAATCCATCGTTACAAAAATTGGACTTTTTCTCCATCTCTTGGCTAATAAACCATAACCAAGAATGCTTGATCATGGTTTAAACTGTCCCACTAATTGATATAGACCTAATAAAATCAATAAACCAAACTGGGGAGGGGAATAAGGTAGGGGGCCCTCTCTGGGGTAGGAGGCCCCTACCCTGTTTCTGGAAAATCACCCAAAATTGACCAGTTCTGCCCCTTTGAGGCCATTTCCAATTGTAGACTAGCCAAAATCTTCTTCATATCACTATTAAGTCTTCCAGTCTATCTTCGACACCAAAAAACACCTAGTAAAACCACAAACACTGCTCATAAAAATAACCCATAGAAGCTATTTTAACCCAAACTCAGGGCCCAAATTAGCTGTTCCCATCGTTCACTTCATGGGGGCAGGTTTTCATTTATACTGTGGATACCAGGTGAACAGACCCAGTCTCACATGTCTAGGCCAAAATTTGCCTCTCACAGCAAATTTGAGGGTGCTATGAATTATGCATACCATAAACAGATGGGGTATTAAGCGCCCTTATCAAACACAAACAATAAATATAAAACAGAAGCGTACACCGGTAAGCTGTCCTAATATACAAGTACAGTTAGAAATAGAAATACAAATAGCCAGATCTTCACTTTAAGGAGGTTATTAGTAGAATATTCAAGGAGTTACTAGTAGAATTACAGTAAATAAACCATTCAAATCACATTATGAAATTCTATGTAGTCTGCAGTAAATCAAACAAACGAGCTTCCACATGGATTACTTGACATTTTTGTGAAAACTGGTGTCACACCCCATGTTCAGATATTCAAGAATTATCTACAAGCAGTATTAAATCAGGGAAGTGTTTTTGGGTATGCCCAAATGAGAGCAATCTGTGGACTAAAATCACATTGGTATTAAAAGAGGATAACATCAAAGCAGCCTTCATAGAAAACCTGCAAACAGATGGGAAAATAAAAAGTCTGGGCTGGATGGTATCGCCCTTGGTGCTGGCCATGTAGTCAGAAACTGTAAGGCTGGAGGTGCTGCCCTGGTAGACCGTAAATGTGGGGCTGGAAGTGCTGTCCTGGTAGACAGTACAGGTGAAGCTGGAGGTGCTGTCCTGGGAGACAGTAATGGTGAGGCTGGAGGTGCTGTCCAGATAGACAGTAAATGTACGCATGAGGGAATGCATATAATGGCCTCGAGGGAGACAGGAGCTGTAGTGGGGAAACAAGTGTAGTCAAAGACAAAATAAAACCAATATTACAAACTAGTAATACCACAGGAGATAGCAAACAAGGGGACTCCACTAGCAGTAGTGAGGGTATATTACCAGAAACAACTGGTGAGAGCTCCATTGTTAGTACAGTGGACCCTCGACTAACGATATTAATTGGTACCCGAGAACGAATATCGTTAGTCGAGTTTTTTTTAGTGTTAGTCGAGGCAAAATGTTAGCGTTAAAATGTATCGCTAGTCGGATTTAATGTTAGATGATGCCATCATTGGTCGAAGGTCCACTGTACTAGTGAAGATAGGAATGAGACAGATAAACATGCACCAACAGGGAATACAGCCACAAAAACCCAAGGCAAACGGAAACCAAGCCTGTGCACATACTATGCACCTGGTATCTGCAGGCATGGGAAATCTGGAAAAACAGATGGGACGTGCAACTTTGACCACCCTAGAAAATGCCGTGCCCATATGACAACAGGAAAATGCAACCTCCCTTCCTGTAAGCTTTTTCACCCTGAAATGTGTCCCTCTTCAATACAGGAAAGACTATGCTATAACTTAAATTGCCAGGCACACCATCTAAAGGGGACAAAAAGATACAAAGCATCCAGGCCATGGGAAAACCTGGGTAGCCATAGCCACTCAAGAAGGAGAGTTTTTTTAGTGCCAGGAAAGAAAAAAAGCTGGCAGGAAATGGCAGAAATTGTACACCAAATCCAGTCATTTCTGGAGTGGAACCACAGTTGATGGCCTCCATTCCAAACCAACAGATACAAATACTAGAGCCGGAAAAAAAAGTCTCCCCCAATACCGCCAATACCACCAGTCCGATGACATTCTTCTTTGCAAGTATACAGGGTCTAAAGCCATCAACGAACAACAAAATACCTTTCATCCATGGACTGCTTGCAGAGGCAAATGCAATGTTCGCGGCTTTCACAGAGACCAACATAAAGGATCACTTGGACAACGAAATATGGATCCCAGGTTACAACCTATACAGATGTGACAGAGTGAACAGGCAAAAAGGGGGGGGGGGGGTTGGCCTGTATATTGCAGTCACTTATTTGCACAGAACTGCTTAATGCCTCAAATGACATAGTGGAAGTTTTAGCAGTAAAGATCGAGTTCCAAAACCTAGTCATTGTGGTAGTCTACAAGCCTCCAGATTCAACATCCCAGCAATTCCAGGAACAGCTGTTAAAAATTGACCGCTGTCTAGAAAATCTTCCAGCTCCTGCCCCCAACATCTTGCTCCTGGGGGATTTCAACTTAAGGCACCTAAAATGGAGGAATATAGCAAATAATGTTGTTGCAATGATAACACCAGGAGGCAGCTCTGACAAAAACTCACACACACACGAGCTTTTAAATCTCTGCACAAAAATCAACTTAAACCAGCAAACAATAGAGCCTACTAGACTGGAGAATACACCAGACCTCATCTTCACTAACAATGATGATCTGATACGAAATGTCACCATATCAAAAACAATATACTCAGATCACAACATAATCGAGGTTCAGACATGTATGCGCAGAGCCCCAGACCGACAAAATGGGATTAGTCACGAGGGAGCCTTCACCAAATTCAATTTCAATAACAAGAACATAAAGCGGGACCAAGTAAACCAAGTCCTAAACGATATAAGCTGGGTAGATAGACTAAGCAACACAGACCCCAACTTATGCCTAGAACAGATTAACTTGGTGGCACTCGATGATTGCTCAAGGCTTATTCCTTTAAGAAAAAGGAGGAGTAGATGTAAAATAGAAAGAGACAGGCGCTCCCCTTACAGGCGACGGAAAAGAATAACAGAGCGGCTAAAAGAGGCCAATATATCTGAAATGCATAGGGAGTCACTGGTCAGAGATATAGCAAACATAGAACTTAAGCTAAAGGAAACTTATAGGAGTCAGGAATCGCGGGAAGAACTAAAAGCCATAAATGAAATCGATAGAAACCCAAAGTATTTCTTATGCCAAATCAAAGTCGAGAACAACATCCAGTATTGGGCCCCTACTTAAACAAGATGGGTCCTACACAGATGACAGCAAGGAAATGAGTGAGCTACTCAAGTCCCAATATGACTGTTTTTAGCAAGCCGCTAACCAGACTGAGAGTCGAAGATCAAAATGAATTTTTTATGATAGAGCCACAGAATTTGGTAAACACAAGCCTATCTGATGTTATCCTGATGCCAATTGACTTCGAACAGGCAATAAATGACATGCCCATGCACTCTGCCCCAGGGCCAGACTCATGGAACTCCATGTTCATCAAGAACTGCAAGAAGCCCCTATCATGAGCTTTTACCATCCCATGGAGAGGGAACATGGACACTGGGGTTGTCCCACAGTTACTAAAATCAACAGACATAGCCCCACTCCACAAAGGGGGCAGTAAAGCAATAGCAAAGAACTACAGACTGATAGCACTAACATCCCATATCATAAAAATCTTTGAAAGGGTCCTAAGAAGCAAGATCGCCACCCATCTAAATACCCATCAATTACACAACCCAAGGCAACATGGGTTTAGAGCAGATCACTCCTGTCTGTCCCAACTACTGGATCACTATGACAGGGTCCTAGATGCACTAGAAGACAAAAAAATGCAGATGTAATATATACAGACTTTGCAAAAGCCTTCGACAAGTGTGACCATGGCATAATAGCGCACAAAATGCATGCTAAAGGAATAACAGGAAAAGTTGGTAGATGGGTCTATAATTTCCTTACAAACAGAACACACAGAGTAGTAGTCAACAGAGTAAAGTTTGAGGTGGCTACGGTGAAAAGCTCTGTTCCACAAGGCACAGTACTTGCTCCCATCTTGTTTCTTATCCTCATATCTGACATAGACAAGGATGTCAGCCACAGCACCGTGTCTTCCTTTGCAGATGACACCCGAATCTACATGACAGTGTCTTCCATTGCAGACACTGCAAGGCTCCAGGCGGACATCAACCAAATCTTTCAATGGGCTGCAGAAAACAATATGAAGTTCAACGATGAGAAATTTCAATTACTCCGATATGGTAAACCTGAGGAAATTAAAACATCATCAGAGTACAAAACAAATTCCGGCCACAAAATAGAGCGAAAAACCAACGTCAAAGACCTGGGAGTGATCATGTCAGAGGATCTCACCTTCAAGGACCATAACATTGTATCAATTGCATCTGCTAGAAAAATGACAGGATGGATAATGAGAACCTTCAAAACTAGGGATTCCAAGCCCATGATGACACTCTTCCAGTCGCTTGTTCTATCTAGGCTGGAATATTGCTGCACACTAACAGCACCTTTCAAGGCAGGTGAAATTGCTGACCTAGAAAATGTACAGAGAACCTTTGCGGCACTCATAACGGAGATAAAACACCTCACTTACTGGGAGCACTTGAAGTTCCTGAACCTGTACTCCCTGGAACGCAGGCGGGAGAGATACATGATTATATACACCTGGAAAATCCTAGAGGGACTAGTACCGAACTTGCACACGAAAATCACTCAGAACGAAAGCAAAAGACTCGGCAGACGATGCAACGTCCCCCCAATGAAAAGCAGGGGTGTCACTAGCACGTTAAGAGACAATACAATAAGTGTCAGGAGCCCAAGACTGTTCAACTGCCTCCCAGCATACATAAGGGGGATTACCAATAGACCCTTGGCTGTCTTCAAGCAGGCACTGGACAAGCACCTAAAGTCGGTACATGACCAGCCGGGCTGTGGCTCGTACATTGGATTGCGTGCAGCCAGCAGTAACAGCCTGGTTGATCAGGGTCTGATCCACCAGGAGGCCTGGTCATAGACCGGGCCGTGGGGGCGTTGACCCCCGGAACTAGTGTACTAGTATGGGATGAGTTAAGGTTTTTATTATACATTGTCTAAGCAAATAATATCTCAGCAAAAGGATCCTTATCCCACTTTCCTTTCCTCGATGGCCTCTTTCCTGGCCCTGCTCCAAAGCCCTCAAATTCTCCTCAAAATGCCCCTCCTAGCAGTATTGGTGAGGCTATCCTTCATGTATGATTTATCACACTCATAACTATGGTTAGGCTTACCCAGGGGACAAAAGGAATACACCCAAAAAATCATACCATAGTTATGTCACAGCATTATCATTGGTATTTACTATCAAGCTAGTACAATACAATATTTCCTCTGTAAAGGCTGGGTGTTGAGTTATCCTGGTTATTTTACCCTGCACTTGTGTTAACATATTTTCCACTTCAGTTACTTTCTTCATACCACTGTTGTCCTTACCATGGAATACCCCCAGAAAACTCTCTGTTGTGGTCTGATCATGTGACGGCATGTACAAAATAAACAAATATTTTTGATCCCCACTTGTGCACATTTTGTCCCTGTGTGAGTGTGATCAGGTGTGTTAAGCATTTTATAAAAAAATATAAAAGGTTTATGAATAATGAGCACTAAAACATTTTTAATTGCAGGTCAGAACTATGGCTTATGCTTATGCTCTCTCACCTGGCAAAGAAAAGGCCTCTGCCCTAAGTAATGTAAGATCAGGATACAGAGAGTGTACAGAAACTCTTTGTGCTTTGGAAGTACAAATTGAGCAGCTCATTGGCACACTCACATTAGAAATGAAAGGTAAGCCTTGGGAATGTTTACTGAAATAATTTAATGTAACAATGTTTATATTTGAGTTCTCCTGACTTTCAAAAACATCTTCACTGCTTTGAATTTTCCTTCATTAACAATTGACGATGAGTAAGACACACATGCAACACTAGACATTGTTATTAATGAAACATTTTGCCTGCACAACAGGCAGAATGTTTTGTAGTTAGTAGTTATTGAATGCCATTAATTATTTAATATTAAAACTGCATGTAATGTGTAAAACCTGCAGTGCAGGTTTTACACATTACATGCAGTACAATGCTTATGAACAAGCTACACCATTACATGCATTACAATGCTTATGTACAAGCTACACCATTACATGCATTACAATGCTTATGTACAAGCTACACCATTACATGCATTACAATGCTTATGAACAAGCTACACCATCACAATATTTCTTTAGAGAATATTTCAGGAATTCTTATTTGCTTTTTTTCATGCAGCAAGTTAGTCTTATGAAATGACTTATTAGATTATATGTAGTTAATTAAAATGTAACGACATAGTTAGTTGTTTAAATACAGTATATGTAGAAAGGCAATTTAATAGTTAAAGTTATGCCAATGGACTTTTTCTTGTAGGCATACAAGGATTTGCCCGGCTCTGCCCTGGAGACGTGTTTGAGGTGACACTCAAACATGGTACTCAGAAGTGGAAGTCTCGAGGCCGAGTCTGCAAGGATAACACTCAGAACTGGGATAACCAAAGAACTGTTATTAAAGGTCTCATTGGTGAGATGGTAAGTTACCTCCATTGTCTTATAAGAAAACTTTCTTAATAGTTTGTCTAATTCTTAGTAGTCTGTAATCATTAAGATTAGTTTACTTGAAATGCATTGCTTGCTATTGGCTTTCCTTTGTGCCCAACAGTGTTGGAAGAGTACTTGTTTGGAAAGCACAGCAAGTCACATGTAGCTGAGAACATGACAGTTAAGAGTTATGTGGATTTCAAAAAGCATAGGATTCTTCAACAGTGATACAGTTTCTGGGACTTTTCTTCAGATAAGTAGAATATGTATATGAAAGTGGGTCTTGCTTTAAGAAAACAAAATGGCTTACTTAGACAATAATCGACAAAATATTTTTATGCTTGTGTTCAATCTGATTTGAAACACTGTTAAAGTTTAAACAGTATTCTGTGTACATTGAGGTATATTATAATTTACAAAGTAGAGTGGAGTGTGATCAGGGTAATATTTAGTGAAGGGATTCAGGGAAACTGGTTATTTTATATAGCCGGACTTGAGTCCTGGAAATGGGAAGTACAATGCCTGCACTCTAAAGGAGGGGTTTGGGATATTGGCAGTTTGAAGGGATATATTGTGTATTTTTATACGTACGTGTATATACTTCTAAACTGTTGTGTTCTGGGCACCTCTGCGAAAAGAGTGATTATGTGTGAGTGAGGTGAAAGTATTGAATGATGATGAAAGTATTTTCTTTTTGGGGATTTTCTTTCTTTTTGGGTCACCCTGCCTCGGTGGGAGACGGCCAACTTAAAAAAAAAAAATTAAGAAAATTTTCCATTGTTGGTTCCCAAATATATTTAAAAATATAAGAAAAAGAATAATGTAATAAGTCACTTACTGCAAGCAATAATTTGAAGTTGTAATAATGTTGGTAGAATTACCGACAATATGTAAAGTAAAAGGACACAAGTGCAACTAATGTGACATTTTATTGTGGCAACGTTTCGCTCTCCAGGAGCTTTGTCAAGCCAATACAAACAGTATATGGACACAGAGGGTATATAAAGGCTCAGAGTGAGGTGCAATACTAGTGGTAGCAGTAGTAATACAATATGGTAGAGCAATTAATTCGTACATGAGTAAAAGGATATAAAAGCTATTATTTGGGTAACATAAAAATAGATTGGACAAATATAGACTGGATAGAGAAGACCTGTTTCAGTGTTCACTCTCTGTACTGTGCTTTGTGTAGCATAACAGGAAAGACTATGTGATGTCAGGGTTTACTGTTTTCAGGAGGATTCTTGCCAAGACTTCAGAGATGGTGAAGCTGCCGTTGTTTTGTTTAATTGTATTCAAAACAGCGATCAGTGCTGATTCGAGGCACTTGCGTCTGCGGAAATTAGTTTCTTTGATCACTAATTGGGCATCCCTGAATTTCATGAGATAATTGGTGGAATTTCGGTGTTTTACACAGGCATTGTTCAAGTTATCGTTCCTACATGCATAAATGTGTTCATTGAGGTGGGTGTCGAGGTTTCTTGCTGTTTCACCTACATAAATCTTGTCACAGACTCCACAGGGTATAGTGTAAACCCCTACATTGACTGGTTCGTGGTGCTTTGATTTTGTCCTGGTTAGATCCTTTATTGAAGTGCTAGAAGCGATGGCAACTCTGGTGTTAGCTTGTGAAAGTACTTTAGAAACATTCAGTGCAACCTGGCTGTTGGGAAGAATTATAACTTTGTTGGGAGTGGTGTTGGTGCGTGGAGAATTAATGATCTGAAGAGCTCTTTTCTTGCAGTCTTTGATGAAAAAGGAAGGAAAATGTAACTCAGTGAAGGTTTGGTGAATGTATGTACATTCTTCGTCAAGAAACTCAGGACTACAAATTGGGTATGCTCTTAGGAAAAACCTGATGATGATGCCTCTTTTGGTCTTGGTATCTTGACTGGAATAGAAGTGTGTGATATCATTTTTATTGGTAGGGTTCTGATAAACTTGAAATCTTAGGTTGTTGTCTACTTTGTGAATGAGGACGTCGAGGAAAGGTAGCTTGTCATTGGACTCTTCTTCTAGTGTAAACTGGATCACTGGTTCAACTGCGTTGAGCCTTGCTTGAAGATTCTGTACATCAAAATGTTTGGGAGTTATTACAAGGACGTCGTTCACATAACGTAACCAAGTGATGCTTGAAGGGATGATGTTGGCGAAGTGTTTGGACTCTAGGTGTTCCATGTATAAGTTGGCTAGGACTGCACTGATGGGGGACCCCATTCCCATGCCGTAGGTTTGTTTGTAGAGCTTGTTATTGAAAGAAAAACAGTTGAAATTAACACAGAGTTCTATCAAGTCAACAAAATCTCCAGGAGGTAGAGGAAGATTAAGGTCCTGATTGACTTTACGTCGTAGAACCTCGATGGCTTTTATGGTAGGTACTTTTGTAAAGCAGCTGGAACTGATGGGATCATGACAGAAATGTTAAAAGCAGGGGGGGATATAGTGTTGGAGTGGTTGGTACTTTTGTTTAATAAATGTATGAAAGAGGGGAAGGTACCTAGGGATTGGCAGAGAGCATGTATAGTCCCTTTATATAAAGGGAAAGGGGACAAAAGAGACTGTAAAAATTATAGAGGAATAAGCTTACTGAGTATACCAGGAAAAGTGTACGGTAGGGTTATAATTGAAAGAATTAGAGGTAAGACAGAATGTAGGATTGCGGATGAGCAAGGAGGTTTTAGAGTGGGTAGGGGATGTGTAGATCAGGTGTTTACATTGAAGCATATATGTGAACAGTATTTAGATAAAGATAGGGAAGTTTTTATTGCATTTATGGATTTAGAAAAGGCATATGATAGAGTGGATAGAGGAGCAATGTGGCAGATGTTGCAAGTATATGGAATAGGTGGTAAGTTATTAAATGCTGTAAAGAGTTTTTATGAGGATAGTGAGGCTCAGGTTAGGGTGTGTAGAAGAGAGGGAGACTACTTCCCGGTAAAAGTAGGTCTTAGACAGGGATGTGTAATGTCACCATGGTTGTTTAATATATTTATAGATGGGGTTGTAAAGGAAGTAAATGCTAGGGTGTTTGGGAGAGGGGTGGGATTAAATTATGGGGAATCAAATTCAAAATGGGAATTGACACAGTTACTTTTTGCTGATGATACTGTGCTTATGGGAGATTCTAAAGAAAAATTGCAAAGGTTAGTGGATGAGTTTGGGAATGTGTGTAAAGGTAGAAAGTTGAAAGTGAACATAGAAAAGAGTAAGGTGATGAGGGTGTCAAATGATTTAGATAAAGAAAAATTGGATATCAAATTGGGGAGGAGGAGTATGGAAGAAGTGAATGTTTTCAGATACTTGGGAGTTGACGTGTCGGCGGATGGATTTATGAAGGATGAGGTTAATCATAGAATTGATGAGGGAAAAAAGGTGAGTGGTGCGTTGAGGTATATGTGGAGTCAAAAAACGTTATCTATGGAGGCAAAGAAGGGAATGTATGAAAGTATAGTAGTACCAACACTCTTATATGGGTGTGAAGCTTGGGTGGTAAATGCAGCAGCGAGGAGACGGTTGGAGGCAGCGGAGATGTCCTGTTTAAGGGCAATGTGTGGTGTAAATATTATGCAGAAAATTCGGAGTGTGGAAATTAGGAGAAGGTGTGGAGTTAATAAAAGTATTAGTCAGAGGGCAGAAGAGGGGTTGTTGAGGTGGTTTGGTCATTTAGAGAGAATGGATCACAGTAGAATGACATGGAAAGCATATAAATCTATAGGGGAAGGAAGGCGGGGTAGGGGTCGTCCTCGAAAGGGTTGGAGAGAGGGGGTAAAGGAGGTTTTGTGGGTAAGGGGCTTGGACTTCCAGCAAGCGTGCGTGAGCGTGTTAGATAGGAGTGAATGGAGACGAATGGTACTTGGGACCTGACGATCTGTTGGAGTGTGAGCAGGGTAATATTTAGTGAAGGGATTCAGGGAAACCGGTTATTTTCATATAGTCGGACTTGAGTCCTGGAAATGGGAAGTACAATGCCTGCACTTTAAAGGAGGGGTTTGGGATATTGGCAGTTTGGAGGGATATGTTGTGTATCTTTATATGTTTATGCTTCTAGACTGTTGTATTCTGAGCACCTCTGCAAAAACAGTGATAATGTGCGAGTGTGGTGAAAGTGTTGAATGATGATGAAAGTATTTTCTTTTTGGGGATTTTCTTTCTTTTTTGGGTCACCCTGCCTCGGTGGGAGACGGCCGACTTGTTGAAAAAAAAAAAAAAAAAAAAACTTTTGTGAAGAGGGAAGTCACGTCCAAACTGCTTAGTTTCTTGTTACGGATGGAGAGGTTTCGGATGCGGTTGAGAAGGCCGCCTGAGTGTTTAAGATGAGCAGGGCTGATGGTCCCCAGAAGGCAGTTAAGATGTTTGTCAAGAACTCTGGCTAGTTTGTGTGGAGCACTGCCTATACCTGACATAATTGGTCTGAGAGGAATATTGTGTTTATGGGTCTTGGGTAAACCATACATGTGTGCTGGTTTAGGGTTGCTTAGTAACAAGTACAGAAGTTTCTTCCCTTCTCTAGTGCCGGAGTTCTTGCCAAACATCTTTCCTGCCTTCTGGGGACCATCAGCCCTGCTCATCTTAAACACTCAGGTGACCTTCTCAACCGCATCTGAAACCTCTCCATCCGTAACGAGAAACTAAGCAGTTTGGACGTGACTTCCCTCTTCACAAAAGTACCTACCACAAAAGCCATCGAGGTTCTACTATGTAAAGTCAATCAGGACCTTAATCTTCCTCTACCTCCCGGAGATTTTGTTGACTTGATTGAACTCTGTGTTAATTTCAACTGTTTTTCTTTCAATAACAAGCTCTACAAACAAACCTATGGCATGGGAATGGGGTCCCCATCAGTGCCATCCTAGCCAACTTATACATGGAACACCTAGAGTCCAAATACTTCGCCAACATCATCCCTTCAAGCGTCACTTGGTTATGTTACGTGGGCGACGTTCTCATAATAACTCCCAAACGTTTTGATATACAGAATCTTCAGGCAAGGCTCAACGCAGTTGAACCGGCGATCCAGTTTACACTAGAAGAAGAGTCCAATGACAAGCTACCTTTCCTCGACGTCCTCATTCACAAAGTAGACAACAACCTAAGATTTCAAGTTTATCGGAAACCTACCAATAAAAATGATCTCACACACTTCTTTTCCAGTCAAGATACCAAGACCAAAAGAGGCATCATCATCGGGTTTTTCCTAAGAGCATACCGAATTTGTAGTCCTGAGTTTCTTGACGAGGAATGTACATACATTCACCAAACCTTCACTGAGTTACATTTTCCTTCCTTTTTCATCAAAGACTGCAAGAAAAGAGCTCTTCAGATCATTAATTCTCCACGCACCAACACCACTCCCAACAAAGTTATAATTTTTCCCAACAGCCAGGTTGTACTGAACGTTTCTAAAGTACTTTCACAAGCTAACACCAGAGTCGCCATCGCTTCTAGCACTTCAATAAAGGATCTAACCAGGACAAAATCAAAGCACCACAAACCAGTCAATGCAGGGGTTTACACTATACCCTGTGGAGGCTGTGACAAGATTTATGTAGGTGAAACAGCAAGAAACCTCGACACCCGCCTCAATGAACACATTTACGCATGTAGGAACGATAACTTGAACAACGCCTGTGTACAGCACCGAAATTCCACCAATCATCTCATGAAATTCAGGGACGCCCAATTAGTGATCAAAGAAACTAATTTCCGCAGACGCAAGTGCCTCGAATCAGCACTGATCGCTGTTTTGAATACAATTAAACAAAACAACGGCAGCTTCATCATCTCTGAAGTCTTGGCAAGAATCCTCCTGAAAACAGTAAACCCTGCCATAACATAGTCTTTCCTGTTATGCTACACAAAGCACAGTACAGAGAGTGAACACTGAAACAGGCCTTCTCTATCCAGTCTATATTTGTCCAACCTATTTTTATGTTACCCAACTAATAGCTTTTATATCCTTTTACTCATGTACGAATTAATTGCTCTACCATATTGTATTACTACTGCTACCACTAGTATTGCACCTCACTCTGAGCCTTTATGTACCCTCTGTGTCCATATACTGTTTGTATCGGCTTGACAAAGCTCCTGGAGAGCGAAACGTTGCCACAATAAAATGTCACATTAGTTGCACTTGTGCCCTTTTACTTTACAATTTGAAGTTCATGTGCCAAACAACAATTTGGGGGTCATGTGCCAAGCATCAGTTTGAATGTTATGTGCCAAGCAATAATACATGTAATAATAATAATAATAATAATAATAATAATATAACAGTATTTAGATAAGGCTAAAGAGGTCTTTGTGGCATTTATGGATTTGGAAAAGGCGTATGACAGGGTGGATAGGGGGGCAATGTGGCAGATGTTGCAAGTGTATGGTGTAGGAGGTAGGTTACTGAAAGCAGTGAAGAGTTTTTACGAGGATAGTGAGGCTCAAGTTAGAGTATGTAGGAAAGAGGGAAATTTTTTCCCAGTAAAAGTAGGCCTTAGACAAGGATGTGTGATGTCACCGTGGTTGTTTAATATATTTATAGATGGGGTTGTAAGAGAAGTAAATGCGAGGGTCTTGGCAAGAGGCGTGGAGTTAAAAGATAAAGAATCACACGCAAAGTGGGAGTTGTCACAGCTGCTCTTTGCTGATGACACTGTGCTCTTGGGAGATTCTGAAGAGAAGCTGCAGACATTGGTGGATGAATTTGGTAGGGTGTGCAAAAGAAGAAAATTAAAGGTGAATACAGGAAAGAGTAAGGTTATGAGGATAACAAAAAGATTAGGTGATGAAAGATTGAATATCAGATTGGAGGGAGAGAGTATGGAGGAGGTGAATGTATTCAGATATTTGGGAGTGGACGTGTCAGCGGATGGGTCTATGAAAGATGAGGTGAATCATAGAATTGATGAGGGAAAAAGAGTGAGTGGTGCACTTAGGAGTCTGTGGAGACAAAGAACTTTGTCCTTGGAGGCAAAGAGGGGAATGTATGAGAGTATAGTTTTACCAACGCTCTTATATGGGTGTGAAGCGTGGGTGATGAATGTTGCAGCGAGGAGAAGGCTGGAGGCAGTGGAGATGTCATGTCTGAGGGCAATGTGTGGTGTGAATATAATGCAGAGAATTCGTAGTTTGGAAGTTAGGAGGAGGTGCAGGATTACCAAAACTGTTGTCCAGAGGGCTGAGGAAGGGTTGTTGAGGTGGTTCGGACATGTAGAGAGAATGGAGCGAAACAGAATGACTTCAAGAGTGTATCAGTCTGTAGTAGAAGGAAGGCGGGGTAGAGGTCGGCCTAGAAAAGGTTGGAGAGAGGGGGTAAAGGAGGTTTTGTGTGCGAGGGGCTTGGACTTCCAGCAGGCATGCGTGAGCGTGTTTGATAGGAGTGAATGGAGACAAATGGTTTTTAATACTTGACGTGCTGTTGGAGTGTGAGCAAAGTAACATTTATGAAGGGGTTCAGGGAAACCGGCAGGCCGGACTTGAGTCCTGGAGATGGGAAGTACAGTGCCTGCACTCTGAAGGAGGGGTGTTAATGTTGCAGTTTAAAAACTGTAGTGTAAAGCACCCTTCTGGCAAGACAGTGAAAGTTTTTCTTTTTCGGGCCACCCTGCCTTGGTGGGAATCGGCCAATGTGATAATAAAAAAAATAAAATAATAATAATAATAATACAGTAGGGCCCCACTTATACGGAGGGTTAGGTTCCAGGCTGTCGCCGGAAAGCAGACATTGCTGGAAGGCAGAACGCCATTTTTTTCCATGTATAAATGCATATAAATGCCAGACAACACGTTTACACTAAATTATATTAAGTTAGTAATAGAACTAGGCATTAAAAACACACAAAGTAAAATACATTCACAGTACATTCATTACTTATCTTAAGTATTTGTAATCTTAATGTAGGGAGAGAGGTGAGTAGTACTTATTTGTAGGAAGTCAGGTGCAGATAGCCCAGGTGTAGGTAGCCCTGGCTCCCCATCTCATACTTAATATATGATATTTAAAACATCCCAGAGAGGTAAAATACACATGCAGTACACTCATTATTTACCTTAAAATATGAAGATTGAGACACTTATGCAGCATATGGGAATCTTTATTCAGGAAACGTTTCGCCACACAGTGGCTTCATCAGTCCAATACAAAGAGGAAGGCATAAGGAGAGGAGGAGTATGAGGTAATCAGTCCCTCAGCCTGGAGTCGATGTGTTCAGTCCATCAATCTTGTAGAATGATTGATGGACTGAACACATCGACTCCAGGCTGAGGGACTGATTACCTCATACTCCTCCTCTCCTTACGCCTTCCTCTTTGTATTGGACTGATGAAGCCACTGTGTGGCGAAACGTTTCCTGAATAAAGATTCCCATATGCTGCATAAGTGTCTCAATCTTCAACTTGTCGGTTTTTCAAACCATTCATCACACCTTAAAATATGTGTAGTCTTAATATAGGAAGAGAGGTGATTAGTATTTATTTGTAGGAAGTCAGTGTATGTAGCTGGTAGGTGTAGCCCGCCTGGGCTACACTTACTGGCTACCTACACTGTGGCCCAGAGCCATATTATTAACATCGACATACCTTGTTCACTGAATTTAATCATTTCTAACAACTACCTTTAGATTCCATTATAAACGAAGGGAGAAGTAATGAATAATTCATGCCGAAAATTGTAAACAAAAGCGAAGTGGGGGAGTGGCTGGGCCAGACGCAGATTCATACTCATTTTCTCTGATGGCTGAGCAGAGTAAATGTAATGTTGTCCCTCCACCCGGCTATCACACAGCTCTACAAGTATTATTATCAGAGCACATATAAAATATGCAATAAATGCCAGACAACAAGTATTAAGTTAGCAATATTATTATTATTATTATTATAATCAAGGGGGAAGCGCTAAACCCGTAGGATTATACAGCGCCTGGGGGGGATGTGGAAGGCATTCAGGCTTAATTCAGGGAACTGGAGCACAGATCCAATTCCCTAAATCAAGAGCCCCTCACCAACATCAAAGTTAGCAATAGAAATAGGCATTAAAAACACAATAAAAGGTAAGATACACACAGAGTACACTTATTATTTACCTTAAAATATTAATATTAATGTGTGAGAGGTGAGTGGCAGGGTGTTTATTAAATAAAATCAGAATGCCACACCATCATCCTCTAAAGCAAGAGGCTTACGACTTCTCCTTTTATCACAGCTAACCTTAGACGCTATCGCCAATGAGAGCCACCTAGTTAATGAAAGAGTAAACGAGAGAGAGAATGAGATACAATGTTGAGACAATGTAAGAACACAAACTGAACAGGAAGTGGGCGATCACTTGGTCGGGCGAAATAAATGCGTATTAATATGTGTCTACTTTTAGTTCATTCACGTCCGTTTGTAAGAGTTTGTAAAACATTTACCTCAATACTTTTTTATTATAATAATAATTACCTCACAATACAAATACTCTTATATTGTGTACAAGTTAGTACAGAATAAACAAACAGCAACACACCGTTTTTAGAGTGAATGAAGCTAATAATAATAATAATAATAATAATAATAATATTATTATTATTATTATTATTATTATTATTATTATTATTATTACAGTAGGTAGGTAGTAGGTTGGTAGACAGCAACCACCCAGGGAAGTACTACCGTCCTGCCAGATGACTGTGAAACAAAAACCTGTAACTGTTTTGCATGATGGTAGGATTGCTGGTTTCTTTTTCTGTCTCATAAACACGCTAAGATAACAGGGATATCTTGCTACTCCTACTTACACTTTGGTCACACTTCATAGACACGCACATGCATATATATATATACATACATCTAGGTTTTTCTCCTTTTTCTATATAGCTCTTGTTCTTTTTTATTTCTTCTATTGTCCATGGGGAAGTGGAAAAGAATCTTTCCTCCGTAAGCCATGCGTGTCGTATGAGGCGACTAAAATGCCGGGAGCAATGGGCTAGTAACCCCTTCTCCTGTATACAATTACTAAAAAAGAGAAGAAGAAAAACTTTATAAAACTGGGTTGCTTAAATGTGCGTGGATGTAGTGCGGATGACAAGAAACAGATGATTGCTGATGTTATGAATGAAAAGAAGTTGGATGTCCTGGCCCTAAGTGAAACAAAGCTGAAGGGGGTAGGAGAGTTTCAGTGGGGGGAAATAAATGGGATTAAATCTGGAGTATCTGAGAGAGTTAGAGCAAAGGAAGGGGTAGCAGTAATGTTAAATGATCAGTTATGGAAGGAGAAAAGAGAATATGAATGTGTAAATTCAAGAATTATGTGGATTAAAGTAAAGGTTGGATGCGAGAAGTGGGTCATAATAAGCGTGTATGCACCTGGAGAAGAGAGGAATGCAGAGGAGAGAGAGAGATTTTGGGAGATGTTAAGTGAATGTATAGGAGCCTTTGAACCAAGTGAGAGAGTAATTGTGGTAGGGGACTTGAATGCTAAAGTAGGAGAAACTTTTAGAGAGGGTGTGGTAGGTAAGTTTGGGGTGCCAGGTGTAAATGATAATGGGAGCCCTTTGATTGAACTTTGTATAGAAAGGGGTTTAGTTATAGGTAATACATATTTTAAGAAAAAGAGGATAAATAAGTATACACGATATGATGTAGGGCGAAATGACAGTAGTTTGTTGGATTATGTATTGGTAGATAAAAGACTGTTGAGTAGACTTCAGGATGTACATGTTTATAGAGGGGCCACAGATATATCAGATCACTTTCTAGTTGTAGCTACACTGAGAGTAAAAGGTAGATGGGATACAAGGAGAATAGAAGCATCAGGGAAGAGAGAGGTAAAGGTTTATAAACTAAAAGAGGAGGCAGTTAGGGTAAGATATAAACAGCTATTGGAGGATAGATGGGCTAATGAGAGCATAGGCAATGGGGTCGAAGAGGTATGGGGTAGGTTTAAAAATGTAGTGTTAGAGTGTTCAGCAGAAGTTTGTGGTTACAGGAAAGTGGGTGCAGGAGGGAAGAGGAGCGATTGGTGGAATGATGATGTAGAGAGAGTAGTAAGGGAGAAAAAGTTAGCATATGAGAAGTTTTTACAAAGTAGAAGTGATTCAAGGAGGGAAGAGTATATGGAGAAAAAGAGAGAAGTTAAGAGAGTTGTGAAGCAATGTAAAAAGAGAGCAAATGAGAGAGTGGGTGAGATGTTATCAACAAATTTTGTTGAAAATAAGAAAAAGTTTTGGAGTGAGATTAACAAGTTAAGAAAGCCTAGAGAACAAATGGATTTGTCAGTTAAAAATAGGAGAGGAGAGTTATTAAATGGAGAGTTAGAGGTATTGGGAAGATGGAAGGAATATTTTGAGGAATTGTTAAATGTTGATGAAGATAGGGAAGCTGTGATTTCGTGTATAGGGCAAGGAGGAATAACATCTTGTAGGAGTGAGGAAGAGCCACTTGTGAGTGTGGGGGAAGTTCGTGAGGCAGTAGGTAAAATGAAAGGGGGTAAGGCAGCCGGGATTGATGGGATAAAGATAGAAATGTTAAAAGCAGGTGGGGATATAGTTTTGGAGTGGTTGGTGCAATTATTTAATAAATGTATGGAAGAGGGTAAGGTACCTAGGGATTGGCAGAGAGCATGCATAGTTCCTTTGTATAAAGGCAAAGGGGATAAAAGAGAGTGCAAAAATTATAGGGGGATAAGTCTGTTGAGTGTACCTGGTAAAGTGTATGGTAGAGTTATAATTGAAAGAATTAAGAGTAAGACGGAGAATAGGATAGCAGATGAACAAGGAGGCTTTAGGAAAGGTAGGGGGTGTGTGGACCAGGTGTTTACAGTGAAACATATAAGTGAACAGTATTTAGATAAGGCTAAAGAGGTCTTTGTGGCATTTATGGATTTGGAAAAGGCGTATGACAGGGTGGATAGGGGGGCAATGTGGCAGATGTTGCAAGTGTATGGTGTAGGAGGTAGGTTACTGAAAGCAGTGAAGAGTTTTTACGAGGATAGTGAGGCTCAAGTTAGAGTATGTAGGAAAGAGGGAAATTTTTTCCCAGTAAAAGTAGGCCTTAGACAAGGATGTGTGATGTCACCGTGGTTGTTTAATATATTTATAGATGGGGTTGTAAGAGAAGTAAATGCGAGGGTCTTGGCAAGAGGCGTGGAGTTAAAAGATAAAGAATCACACACAAAGTGGGAGTTGTCACAGCTGCTCTTTGCTGATGACACTGTGCTCTTGGGAGATTCTGAAGAGAAGTTGCAGAGATTGGTGGATGAATTTGGTAGGGTGTGCAAAAGAAGAAAATTAAAGGTGAATACAGGAAAGAGTAAGGTTATGAGGATAACAAAAAGATTAGGTGATGAAAGATTGAATATCAGATTGGAGGGAGAGAGTATGGAGGAGGTGAACGTATTCAGATATTTGGGAGTGGACGTGTCAGCGGATGGGTCTATGAAAGATGAGGTGAATCATAGAATTGATGAGGGAAAAAGAGTGAGTGGTGCACTTAGGAGTCTGTGGAGACAAAGAACTTTGTCCTTGGAGGCAAAGAGGGGAATGTATGAGAGTATAGTTTTACCAACGCTCTTATATGGGTGTGAAGCGTGGGTGATGAATGTTGCAGCGAGGAGAAGGCTGGAGGCAGTGGAGATGTCATGTCTGAGGGCAATGTGTGGTGTGAATATAATGCAGAGAATTCGTAGTTTGGAAGTTAGGAGGAGGTGCGGGATTACCAAAACTGTTGTCCAGAGGGCTGAGGAAGGGTTGTTGAGGTGGTTCGGACATGTAGAGAGAATGGAGCGAAACAGAATGACTTCAAGAGTGTATCAGTCTGTAGTGGAAGGAAGGCGGGGTAGGGGTCGGCCTAGGAAGGGTTGGAGGGAGGGGGTAAAGGAGGTTTTGTGTGCGAGGGGCTTGGACTTCCAGCAGGCATGCGTGAGCGTGTTTGATAGGAGTGAATGGAGACAAATGGTTTTTAATACTTGACGTGCTGTTGGAGTGTGAGCAAAGTAACATTTATGAAGGGATTCAGGGAAACCGGCAGGCCGGACTTGAGTCCTGGAGATGGGAAGTACAGTGCCTGCACTCTGAAGGAGGGGTGTTAATGTTGCAGTTTAAAAACTGTAGTGTAAAGCACCCTTCTGGCAAGACAGTGATGGAGTGAATGATGGTGAAAGTTTTTCTTTTTCGGGCCACCCTGCCTTGGTGGGAATCGGCCGGTGTGATAATAAAATAATAATAAAAAAAATACAGTGGACCCTCGACCAGCGATATTAATCCGTTCCTGAGAGCGCATCGTTAATCGAAATTATCGTTAGTCGAGTTAATTTTCCCCATAAGAAATAATGGAAATCAAATTAATCTGTGCAAGACACTCAAAAGTATTGAAAAAAAAATTTTTTACCACATGAAATATTAATTTTAATACACACAAACTGAAGAAGACATGCACAGTTACATGACACTTACCTTTATTGAAGATCTGGTTATGATTGATGGGATGGGAGGAGGGGAGAGTGTTGATGGTGTTAGTGTTTAGAAGGGAAATCCCCTTCCATTAGGACTTGAGGTGGCAAGTCCTTTTTTGGGGTTACTTCCCTCCTTTTAATGCCACTAGGACCAGCTTGAGAGTCACTGGACCTCTGTCGCACAACATATCTGTCCATAGAGGCCTGTACCTCCCGTTCCTTTATGACATTCCTAAAGTGTTTCACAACATTGTCACAATTAAACACTTGTTCAGGTTTCAATTCTTCACTGTCTATGTACTCCTTGAATTCCTGCACATATTTTTCAGCTGCTTTTTGGTCCAAACTGGCAGCCTCACCATGCCTTATCACACTATGTATGCCACTACGATTCTTAAATCTCTCAAACCAACCTTTGCTGGCCTTAAATTCACTCACATCACCACTAGTTGCTGGCATTTTTCTAATTAAATCCTCATGCAACTTCTTAGCCTTTTCACATATGATCGCTTGAGAGATGCTATCTCCTGCTATCTGTTTTTCGTTTATCCACACCAATAACAGTCTGTCAACATCTTCTATCACTTGCGATCTCAGTTTCGAAAACATAGTTGCACCTTTGGCAAGAACAGCTTCCTTGATTGCCGTTTTCATGGCCACAATAGTAGCGATGGTTGATTGGGGTTTTGTGTACAACCTGGCCAGCTCGGAGACACGCACTCCACTTTCATACTTAGCAATGATCTCTTTCTTCATATCCATAGTAATTCTCACCCTTTTTGCTGTAGGGTTGGCACTAGAAGCTTTCTTGGGGCCCATGGTGACTTATTTTGGAGGTGCAATCACTAAAAAGGCTGTGATAATATGAAATGTTCCGATTGTATGCTTGGAAGCGACCGTGTCTCAGATGGAACAAATAGTGTTGGTCGAGTTTTTTAGCGCTAGCCGAGGCAAAATTTTTGCGTTAAAATGTATTACTGGTCGGATTTATCGTTAATCGATGCCATCATTGGTCGAGGGTCCACTGCATTATTATTATAATAATAAAAAGCACTAAACCCACAAGGGTCGTGAATTGCTATATATAGAGTAAAGGCATACGAAAAGAATATTTTTCTACATTTATCCTCCAGTTTGACTAGAGAAAACATAATTCTTCTGACACTACCTACACAGCTGCTTTGTAAACAAATCTCGTATTTATGTCAATTTTTATTCTGTGAGTGTATGTATCATGTTTCTATGCTATGTAACGGGTTTCATATATAATTTTGAGGAAAATATCATAGATGGATTAATGAAAAAGCCTTTGTATAAAGGCAAAGGGGATAAAAGAGAGTGCAAAAATTATAGGGGGATAAGTCTGTTGAGTATACCTGGCAAAGTGTATGGTAGAGTTATTATTGAAAGAATTAAGAGTAAGACGGAGAATAGGATAGCAGATGAACAAGGAGGCTTTAGGAAAGGTAGGGGGTGTGTGGACCAGGTGTTTACAGTGAAACATATAAGTGAACAGTATTTAGATAAGGCTAAAGAGGTCTTTGTGGCATTTATGGATTTGGAAAAGGTGTATGACAGGGTGGATAGGGGGGCAATGTGGCAGATGTTGCAGGTGTATGGTGTAGGAGGTAGGTTACTGAAAGCAGTGAAGAGTTTTTACGAGGATAGTGAGGCTCAAGTTAGAGTATGTAGGGAAGAGGGAAATTATTTCCCAGTAAAAGTAGGCCTTAGACAAGGATGTGTGATGTCACCGTGGTTGTTTAATATATTTATAGATGGGGTTGTAAGAGAAGTAAATGCGAGGGTCTTGGCAAGAGGCGTGGAGTTAAAAGATAAAGAATCACACATAAAGTGGGAGTTGTCACAGTTGCTCTTTGCTGATGACACTGTGCTCTTGGGAGATTCTGAAGAGAAGTTGCAGAGATTGGTGGATGAATTTGGTAGGGTGTGCAAAAGAAGAAAATTGAAAGTGAATACAGGAAAGAGTAAGGTTATGAGGATAACAAAAAGATTAGGTAATGAAAGATTGGATATCAGATTGGTGGGAGAGAGTATGGAGGAGGTGAACGTATTCAGATATTTGGGAGTGGACGTGTCAGCGGATGGGTGAATCATAGAATTGATGAGGGGAAAAGGGTGAGTGGTGCACCTAGGAGTCTGTGGAGACAAAGAACTTTGTCCTTGGAGGCAAAGAGGGGAATGTATGAGAGTATAGTTTTACCAACGCTCTTATATGGGTGTGAAGCATGGGTGATGAATGTTGCAGCGAGGAGAAGGCTGGAGGCAGTGGAGATGTCATGTCTGAGAGCAATGTGTGGTGTGAATATAATGCAGAGAATTCGTAGTTTGGAAGTTAGGAGGAGGTGCGGGATTACCAAAACTGTTGTCCAGAGGGCTGAGGAAGGGTTGTTGAGGTGGTTCGGACATGTGGAGAGAATGGAGCGAAACAGAATAACTTCAAGAGTGTATCAGTCTGTAGTGGAAGGAAGGCGGGGTAGGGGTCGGCCTAGGAAAGGTTGGAGGGAGGGGGTAAAGGAGGTTTTGTGTGCGAGGGGCTTGGACTTCCAGCAGGCATGCGTGAGCGTGTTTGATAGGAGTGAATGGAGACAAATGGTTTTTAATACTTGACGTGCTGTTGGAGTGTGAGCAAAGTAACATTTATTAAGGGGTTCAGGGAAACCGGCAGGCCGGACTTGAGTCCTGGAGATGGGAAGTACAGTGCCTGCACTCTGAAGGAGGGGTGTTAATGTTGCAGTTTAAAAACTGTAGTGTAAAGCACCCTTCTGGCAAGACAGTGATGGAGTGAATGATGGTGAAAGTTTTTCTTTTTCGGGCCACCCTGCCTTGGTGGGAATCGGCCAGTGTGATAATAAAAAAAAAATAATAAAATAATGTAAAATAAGACATTTAGTGTGCCCAAGAGTGATTATTATTACGTAGTATTGGCGTCATGAGTAGAGAGAGACTTAGCAATTTTAATGTGTACCTGCACACCAGCACAGTGTGTAATTATATTTAAGTACAGGTACTCATAAGTATAATTATCAGAGTACATATAAAATACACAGTAACTTTAAAACGCTTGAAATTTTGGAAAATTTCCTGACATAATAGATCTGGTCACGGAGAATGTAAACAAACCAGGTGGGGGTGCCATGTTTGAAAGACCGCTTGCCGTATAGCAAATTTTGGTCATAATTTGACATCGCCGTATTAGCAGAACGCCGTAAGGCAAAACGTCGTATAACGGGGCCCTACTGTAATAAGAATAATAATAAAAATATCTATTTCTATAAGTACATGTACAAGGTATACAGTCCTAGCTGACATCAATGACATACTACTAAAGTGGACCCCCACCTTACGATAATAATCCATTCCTGCGAGCTCATCATATGCCAAAATTTTCGTAGGTGAATTAATTTTCCCCATAAGAAATAATGAAAAATCAAATTAATCCGTGCAAGACACCACAAAGTATGAAAAAAAAAAATTTTTTACCACATGAAATATTAATTTTAATACACACAAACTGACACTTACCTTTATTGAAGATCTGGTGATGATTGATGGGATGGGAGGAGGGGAGAGTGTGGAAGTTGTTAATGTTTAGAAGGGGAATCCTCTTCCATTAGGACTTTAGGTAGCACATCCTTTTCCGGGGTTACTTCCCTTCTTCTTTTAATGCCACTAGGACCAGCTTGAGAGTCACTGGACCTCTGTCGCACAACATATCTGTCCATAGAGCTCTGTACCTCTCATTCCTTGATGATTTATCTAATGTGATTCACAACATTGTCATTGTAATAGTCACCAGCACAGCTTGCAATAACTGTGTGAGGGTGATTTTCATCCATAAAGGTTTCCAACCCCAAGGACTTCCCCAATGCCACAGTTGATTCCACAACTGGCATACGCTTCTCAGGGTTAGCCTCAAATCCTTCAAAATCCCTTTTGTCTACACATTCTGGCCACAATTTCTTCCAAGCAAAGTTCAAGGTCCTCTTAGTCACTCCCTCCCAAGCCTTACCTATAAGGTTTACACAACTGAGGATACTAAAGTGATCTTTCCAAAACTCACTTAGAGTCAATCGAGTGTCTGAGGTCACTTCAAAGCACTTTTGAAACATATCTTTTGTGTAGTTTTTTGAAGTTTGAAATGACCTGCTGGTCCATGGGCTGCAGGAGAGGAGTGGTATTAGGAGGCAAAAACTTGACCTTAATGAAGCTCATGTCCCCAGAAAGTCGCTCTCCCAAGTCTGAAGGATGACCAGGAGCATTGTCTAATACCAGGAGGCACTTAAGGTCCAATTTATTTTCCTGGAGGTAATTTTTCACAGTGGGGGCAAATGCATGGTGTAACCAGTCATAGAAAAAGTCCCTAGTGACCCATGCCTTAGTGTTTGCCCTCCACAGCACACACAAATTAGCCTTGAGGACATTGTTTTGCCTGAACACTCTGGGAGTTTCAGAATGATACACCAATAAAGGCTTCACTTTGCAATCACCACTAGCATTAGCATACATCAAGAGATTAAGCCTGTCTTTCATAGGATTATGTCCTGGGAGTGCCTTTTCCTCCTGAGTAATGTAGATCCTGCTTGGTATTTTCTTCCAAAACAGGCCTGTTTTGTCACAATTAAACACTTGTTCAGGTTTCAGTCCTTCACTGTCTATGTACTCCTTGAATTCTTTCACATATTTTTCAGCCGCTTTTTGGTCTGAACTGGCAGCCTCACCATGCCTTATCACACTATGTATTCCACTACGATTCTTAAATCTCTCAAACCAACCTTTTCTGGCCTTAAATTCACTCACATCACCACTTGTTGCAGATATTTTTCTAATTAAATCGTCATGCAACTTCCTAGCCTTTTCACATATGATCGTTTGAGAGATGGTATCTCCTGCTATCTGTTTTTCGTTTATCCACACCAATAACAGTCAACATCTTCGAGTACTTGCGATCTCTGTTTCGAAAACAAAGTTGCACCTTTGGCAAGAACAGCTTCCTTGATTACCGTTTTGTTGGCCACGATAGTAGCGGTGGTTGATTGGGGTTTGGTATACAACCTGGCCAGCTCCGAGACATGCACTCCACTTTCGTACTTAGCAATTATCTCTTTTGTCATTTCCATAGTAATTTTCACCTTTTTTACCACATGGTTGGCACTAGAAGCTTTCTTGGGGCCCATGGTGACTTATTTTGCAGGTACAATCACTAAAAACACTGTGATAATATGAAATGTACCGATTGTATGCGTGGATGCGACCGCACTGGCTGGCTTGTAAACACTGGCACCCACGAGGCAGCTGAGGCGCGCTCAGGCCACACGTGGGACGCGTCCCGGATGAATCGCGTGAGGCGAGGCAAAATTTTTGCATTAAAATGTATCATATGGCGGATTAAACGTAACACGATGCCATCGTAAGGTGTGGGTCCACTGTATATAGAAAGTCGCTTGTGCAGAACATTTTGGGCAAATTAGGTCAGTTTTGTCCCAGGATATGACCCACACCAGTCGACTAACACCCAGGTACCCATTTTACTGACGGGGAATATAGACAACTGGTGTAAAGAATCACGCCCAATGTTTCTGCCCTTGCTGGGAATCAAACCCAGACCCTCACGGTGTGAAGCGAGAGCTTTAGCCACCAGATCACGAGTCACCAATTTGCAACAATTTGAATGTCATGTGCCAAGGAACAATTTGAATGTCATGTGCCAAGGAACAATATGAAAATCATGTGCCAAGAAACAATTTGAAAGACATGTGCCAAGGAACAATTTAGAGGTCATTCACTAAGCAGTAATTTAGAGGTCATGTGCTAAGCAATAGTTTAGAGGTTATGTGCTAAAACAGTGGACATCAAGAAAAGCTGGGGAATAATTGAAGCTGTTCTCTAAATGACCTGCAGTAAAAACATTGTACAATGTAATTAAATCAGGTGTATTAAGACTCACAAGTTGTGTGGTTCAGGTGTCTTCTAGAGAAGATCTCTCATTAGCCAAGCTGTAATATTTACAGTGTGAGTAAATGGTTTACAAACTAACAAGTTGATAAATGAGACACTTGTGCAACATTTGGGTATCTTTATTCTGGAAACATTTTGCTATGCAGTGGCTTCTTCAGTCCAATGCAGAGAAAGGTGGAAGATGAAGAGTTTGAGGTAATCAGTCTCTCAGCCTGGAGTCAGTCTTGACAAAAGTGAAAGTAAGAGGTCATAACACACGTGTATCATATGGTCATGTACAAAATATTAATGAAACTGATTAAAAGTACAGTGGAACCTTGGTTTTCATTTTTAATTTGTTCCAGAGAATCTGACGAAAACCAGATTCGAAGAAAACTAAAGCAATACTTCCCATAAGAAATAATGTAAATCCAATTACAGTGGAAGGTCAGTCAAAATCCTACATGGACAAAAAACGAAGTAATATTTCCCATAAGAAATAATGTAAATCCAATTAATCCATTCTAGACACCCAAAAATATTAACAAAAAATACATTTTATAGAGAATAACTAGTTTTACATACAGTAAACAATGAGAAATAAATATAAAGCACTGATTTTAATGGATAAATGAGCATTTAAATCACTTTTACCTTTATTGAAGACTCTTGTTGGCGTATGGAAGACGGCGAGGAGGGGAGAGGGAGGAGAGTTTATAGTTTGGAAGGGGAATCCCCTTCCATAAGGACTTCAGGCATCAAGTGCCTACCCAGGGTTACTCCCCTTATTTGTCTTTTACTGGCACTAGGACCAGTTTGAGAGTCACTGCACCCCTGTTGCACAAAAAAATTGTCCAGAGAGGTCTGTTTCTGGCATCTCTTTAAGATTTGCCTAAAATGGGACATGGAATTGTCATTGAACATGTTGCAGACATGACTTGCAACAGTTGTTTGGGTGATATTTCTCCACAAAACTTTGCACCTCACTTCACTTTGCACAAATGTCTTTAATTGCTGAAGAAGGCACATTCTTTACGAGATCCACATGCAACTGCCTTGCCTTTTCACAAATTATTGCCTCCACAGCACTATCTCCTGCTAAATGGTTTTTCGTTGATCCACACCAACAAGAACTTCTCAACATCTTGGATTGTTTGCGGTCTCTGTTTTGTTAGCACATTTACCCCTTTTGCAACATCAGATTCCTTGATTTCTTTTTTCTTCGCCAGGATAGAACTGATCGTTGATGAGGACTTCCCATACATCCTGGCGAGATTGACCACACATACGCCACTTTCACACTTTTCTACAAATTCTTTCTTGAATTCTATCATGTTTATCACCTTCTTTATCAAAGGGCTGGCACTCAGAACTTTCTTTGGCCCCATAGTGGTTTATTTAGCAGTCGCACTCAATAAACATGCACAAAAACCAATCAGTTACATGTATTAAGAAATATTTCATATGAAAGTTCAGGGTAATGTTCACCTGACAAGAAACAAAGCCAGACTGATTCAGAATGCATGCATGGGATGCTTTGTGTGGGCGCGGGTGCGTGGACACATTCGATACAGCAGATGAAAACCAAGGTGTTGAACAAAAACTGGGACAATATTTTGATGAAAAAAGTTGTTGAAAACCAAATGCTACGAAAACCAGGGAAAACGAAAACCAAGGTTCGACTGTAACAGAGGAAAAATATATAATCCAATCATAATTCATTGAACTAGGTCCATTTACCCTAACTTGGTGCATGGCACTTGAAATGGAAATGAACCATATGGTTTTGTTCAAAATAGTCTCATTCAGTAACTATGCTTAAATCTCTCTTTCTTCTTCAGTCAGTTTTTCTTATGAGCATCAACAAAAACCAAATTAGAGTGATACTTCATGAGATATTATTAAAAATTCAAGCCAATCTGTGATAATATATGATTTCATATTTGCTGACGAACTTTTATGAAAAAATGTAAGCTTATCATACATATACAGTGGAACCTTGGCTTACGAGTGCCACACCATGCAAACTTTTCAGGATATGAACTGTCGTTTAGTCAATTTCAGGATGCATACTTCCCCCTCAAGGGTGGTTCCTTTAATAAATAAATAAATAAATAAATAAATATTTATTTCTTTGCCAAGGTTACAATGTGTGTTTACATATCTTAACCTAATACTTATACACTAACCTAATACTTATACACTACTTAATCCTTTGACTGTTTTGGTCATATATACACCTACCATCCGACTTACGACCTGCTCGACTTACGACCACTTGACTTACGACGGTGTTTTTTATGCCAAATTTCTGGGAAATAAACAACTATTTGTGTTGTACACAGTGCTTATCCTAAACCTTACAGTATAAAATACAGTACTAACAACACAAAAAGTAAAGTAAAACATGAAGTACCAAAATAAAACAATAACATAAAGTCATTACAAAAATGTTTTGTTGATATTCAGTAGTAAAGTTCGACTTACGACCATTTTGACTTACGACCGGTTTCTCGGAACCGAACTCGGTCGTAAGTCGGATGGTAGGTGTATACATCTTACAAGCCAGTGTTTCGGATGTATATATAGGTCTCCCTCAACATTCGTGAGGGTTAGGGGATCAAGAGCCTCGTGAATGTTGAAAAATTGCGAATGTTTGGTGCCCCAATATATTGTAGGGAAATATAATACAATACTGCTTCCTTAACTTGTTGAACCATGAGCAATCATAAAATACATGAAAACGTCATAAATTGTACTAAATACATACATGTTATGGTTTAATAACATGTTTATTTTTATTTTTATTAACACACTGGCCGATTCCCACCAAGGCAGGGTGGCTCGAAAAAGAAACCTTCACCATCATTCACTCCATCACTGTCTTGCCAGAAGGGTGCTTTACACTACAGATTTTGAACTGCAACATTAACACTCCTCCTTCAGAGTGCAGGCACTCCAGGACTCAAGTCCGGCCTGCCAGTTTCCCTGAATCCCTTCATAAATGTTACTTTGCTCACACTCCAACAGCACGTCAAGTATTAAAAACCATTTGTCTCCATTCACTCCTATCAAACACGCTCACGCATGCCCGCTGGAAGTCCAAGCCCCTCGCACACAAAACTTCCTTTACCCCCTCCCTCCAACCTCTCCTAGGCCGACCCCTACCCCGCCTTCCTTCCACTACAGACTGATAAACTCTTGAAGTCATTCTGTTTCCCTCCATTCTCTCTACATGTCCGAACCACCTCAACAACCCTTCCTCAGCCCTCTGGACAACAGTTCTGCTGAACACACTAACACTACATTTTTAAACCTACCCCATACCTCTTCGACCCCATTGCCTATGCTCTCATTAGCCCATCTATCCTCCAATAGCTGTTTATATCTTACCCTAACTGCCTCCTCTTTTAGTTTATAAACCTTCACCTCTCTCTTCCCTGATGCTTCTATTCTCCTTGTATCCCATATACCTTTTCCTCTCAGTGTAGCTACAACTAAAAAGTGATCTGATATATCTGTGGCCCCTCTGTAAACATGTACATCCTGAAGTCTACTCAACAGTCTTTTATCTACCAATACATAATCCAACAAACTACTGTCATTTCGCCCTACATCATATCTTGTACACTTATTTATCCTCTTTTTCTTAAAATATGTATTACCTATAACTAAACCCCTTTCTATACAGAGTTCAATCAAAGGCTCCAATTATCATTTACACCTGGCACCCCAAACTTACCTACCACACCCTCTCTAAAAGTTTCTCCTACTTTAGCATTCAGGTCCCCTACCACAATTACTCTTTCACTTGGTTCAAAGGTTCCTATACATTCACTTAACATCTCCCAAAATCTCTCTCTCTCCTCTACATTCCTCTCTTCTCCAGGTGCATACATGCTTATTATGACCCACTTTTCGCATCCAACCTTTACTTTAATCCACATAACCCTTGAATTTACACATTCATATTCTCTTTTCTCCTTCCATAACTGATCCTTCAACATTACTGCTACCCCTTCCTTAGCTCTAACTCTCTCAGATACTCCAGATTTAATCCCATTTATTTCCCCCCACTGGAACTCCCCTACCCCCTTCAACTTTGTTTTGCTTAGGGCCAGGACATCCAACTTCTTTTCATTCATAACATCAGCAATCATCTGTTTCTTGTCATCCGCACTACATCCATGCACATTCAAGCATCCCAGTTTTATAAAGTTTTTTCTTCTTCTCTTTTTTAGTAAATGTCTACAGGAGAAGGGGTTACTAGCCCATCGCTCCCGGCATTTTAGTCGCCTCATACGACATGCATGGCTTATGGAGGAAAGATTCTTTTCCACTTCCCCATGGACAATAGAAGAAATAAAGAATAAGAGCTATTTAGAAAAAGGAGAAAAACCTAGATGTACTCACCTAATTGTACTCACCTAATTGTGGTTGCAGGGGTCGAGACTCAGCTCCTGGCCCTGCCTCTTCACTGATTGCTACTGGATCCTCTCTCTCTCTGCTTCCTGAGCTTTGTCATACCTCTTTTTAAAACTATGTATGGTTCCTGCCTCCACTACTTCACTTGCTAGGCTATTCCACTTGCTGACAACTCTATGACTGAAGAAATACTTCCTAGCGTCCCTGTGACTCGTCTGAGTCTTCAGCTTCCAGTTGTGACCCCTTGTCCCTGTGTCCCCTCTCTGGAACATCCTGTCTCTGTCCACCTTGTCTATTCCCCGCAGTATCTTGTATGTCGTTATCATGTCTCCCCTGACCCTTCTGTCCTCCAGTGTCGTCAGTCCGATTTCCCTTAACCTTTCCTCGTACGACATTCCCTTGAGCTCTGGGACTAGCCTTGTTGCAAACCTTTGTACTTTCTCTAACTTCTTGAAGTGCTTGACCAGGTGTGGGTTCCAGACTGGTGCTGCATACTCCAGTATGGGCCTAACATACACAGTGTACAGTGTCTTGAACGATTCCTTATTAAGGTATCGGAACGCTATTCTCAGGTTTGCCAGGCGCCCGTATGCTGCAGCGGTTATTTGGTTGATGTGTGCCTCCGGTGATGTGCTCGGTGTTATGGTCACCCCAAGGTCTTTCTTCCTGAGTGAGGTCTGTAGTCTTTGTCCACCTAGCCTATACTCTGTCTGCGGTCTTCTTTGCCCCTCCCCAATCTTCTTGACTTTGCATTTGGCTGGATTGAATTCGAGAAGCCAGTTGCTGGACCACATGTCCAGCCTGTCCAGGTCTCTTTGCAGTCCTGCCTCATCCTCGTCCAATTTAATTCTTCTCATCAACTTCACGTCATCTGCGAACAGGGACACTTCAGAGTCTATTCCTTCCATCATGTCGTTCACATATATCAAAAATAGCACTGGTCCTAGAACTGACCCCTGTGGGACTCCGCTCATAACAGGCGCCCACTGTGATACCTCTTCACGTACCATGACTCGTTGCTGCCTCCCTGTCAGGTATTCCCTTATCCATTGCAGTGCCCTCCCTTTTACGTGTGCCTGATCCTCCAGCTTCTGCACTAATCTCTTGTGGGGAACTGTGTCAAAGGCCTTCCTGCAGTCTAGGAAAACGCAATCTACCCACCCCTCTCTCTCGTGTCTTACTTCTGTTACCTTGTCATAAAACTCCAGGAGGTTTGTGATACAAGATTTGCCTTCCATGAACCCATGCTGGTTTTCATTTATAATCTTGTTCCTTTCCAGGTGTTTGACCACTCTCCTCCTCATAATCTTCTCCATGACTTTGTACACAATACATGTCAGAGACACAGGTCTGTAGTTTAGTGCCTCGTTTCTGTTTCCTTTCTTAAATATGGGGACTACATTAGCTGTCTTCCATTTCTCAGGTAGTTGCCCAGTTTCAAGGGATGTGTTGAAGATTGTGGTTAGAGGCATGCACAGCATCTCTGCTCCTTCTCTAAGGACCCATGGGGAGATGTTGTCCGGTCCCATCGCCTTTGAGGTGTCAAGGTCACTTAAGAGCTTCTTCACCTCCTCCTCAGTTGTTCGTATGTCATCCAACACTTGTTGGTATATTCCTTCTTGATGTTCCCTTCTGTGCTGTCTTCCCACAGCCCTTCCTGTCTCTACTGTAAAAACTTCCTTAAATCTCCTGTTCAGCTCCTCACATACCTCCTGATCATTTCTTTTGAGTTCTCCACCTTCTGTCCTTAATCTGATCACCTGGTCTTTGACTGTTGTCTTCCTCCTGATGTGGCTATACAACAGTTTCGGGTCAGTCTTGATTCTCGATGCTATGTCATTTTCATACTGTCGCTGGGCCTCCCTCCTTACCTGTGCGTACTCATTCCTGGCTCTGCAACTGATCTCCCTATTTTCATGTGTTCTCTGCCTTCTGTACTTTTTCCATTCTCTATTGCATTTTGTTTTTGCCTCCTTACACCGTCAGGTAAACCAGGGGCTCGTTCTGGTCTTTCCGTTGTTACTGTTGCCCTTGGGAATAAACCTTTCCACTGCCTCCTTGCATTTTGTTGTTACATATTCCATCATTTCATTTACTGGGTTTCCTGCCAGTTCACTGTCCCACTAGACCTCCCGCAGGAAGTTCTTCAACCCTATGTAGTCCCCTCTTTTATAGTCAGGCTTTTCCCATTCAATTCCTGTTATTCTCTCCACTTGCAGTTCTACTATGTATTCAAAGCACAGAACCACGTGGTCGCTAGCTCCTAGGGGACTCTCATACTTGATGTCCTCAATATCTGAGCTGCCCAGGGTGAACACAAGGTCCAGTCTTGCTGGTTCATCCTCCCCTCTCACTCTGGTAGTGTCCTTAACATGTTGGTGCATAAGGTTTTCCAGCACCACGTCCAACATCCTGGCTCTCCATGTTTCAGGACCCCCATGTGGCTCCAGGTTTTCCCAGTCAATCTCCCTGTGGTTGAAATTCCCCATAACCAGCAACTTTGCTCTGCTGGAGTGAGCTCTTCTTGCCACCTCAGCAAGTGTGTCCACCATTGCTCTGTTGCTCTCTTCATATTCCTCTCTTGGCCTCCTGCAGTTCTGTGGTGGATTATAGATCACTGCAATGACCACTTTGTGTTCCCCAGACTGAAGTGTACCTGCTATGTAGTCTCTTTCTCCCGTCTCATCTATTCCTTCCATTTTCTCGAATTTCCATCTGTTTTTTACGAGCAGAGCAACCCCACCTCCCCCCATGTATGTATATATATATGCATATGCATGTCTGTGAAGTGTGACCAAAGTGTAAGTAGGAGTAGCAAGATATCCCTGTTATCTAGCATGTTTATGAGACAGAAAAAGACACCAGCAATCATACCATCATGCAAAACAGTTACAGGTTTCTGTTTCACAGTCATCTGGCAGGACGGTAGTACTTCCCTGGGTGGTTGCTGTCTACCAACCTACTACCTAATAACATGTATGTTATTAGGTAGTAGATTGGTATGTTATTAAATACCACTGCCTGTTATTAAATACTAAATATTAAATATGTTATTAAATGCCACTGCCTCCACCACTTCTTCAACCACTGCGAGTCCCCACTACTCTCCCTCCGACCCCAGCAACTGGCAGCCAGCCCTCCCACCACTGTGTGGTGAGTGTTTTGTTTGTTCATTATTTGCTATTAAACTACAGTATAAATAATGTAAACCCATTCATGACTGCATATTGGAATGGCTGTTCAGACAGGTATTGGATGGTGACATCATGTGTTTACTCTTGAGCACAGCAAAGAATCAAACATTTCTGCTACTGCTAATAATAACAATAGTAATAATAATAATAATAATAATAATAATAATAATAATAATAATAATAATAATAATAATAATAATAATAATAATAATAATGAAAGTAGTTTGTTAGATTATGTATTGGTGGATAAAATGTTAATGGGTAGGCTCCAGGATGTACATGTTTATAGAGGGGCAACTGATATGTCAGATCATTATTTAGTTACAGCTACAGTTAGAGTAAGAGGTAGATGGGACAAGAGGAAGGTGGCAACAGCAAGTAGGAGGGAAGTGAAAGTGTATGAACTAAGGGAGGAGGAAGTTCGGGTGAGATATAAGCGACTATTGGCAGAAAGGTGGGCTAGTGCAAAGATGAGTAGTGGGGGGTTGGATGAGTTTTAAAAATGCAGTATTAGAATGTGGGGCAGAAGTTTGTGGTTATAGGAGGGTGGGGGCACCAGGAAAGAGGAGTGATTGGTGGAATGATGAAGTGAAGGGTGTGATAAAAGAGAAAAAGTTAGCTTATGAGAGGTTTTTACAAAGCAGAAGTGTTATAAGAAGAGCAGAGTATATGGAGAGTAAAAGAAAGGTGAAGAGAGTGGTGAGAGAGTGCAAAAGGAGAGCAGATGATAGAGTGGGAGAGGCACTGTCAAGAAATTTTAATGAAAATAAGAAAAAAATTTAGAGTGAGTTAAACAAGTTAAGAAAGCCTAGGGAACATATGGATTTGTCAGTTAAACACAGAGTAGGGGAGTTAGTAGATGGGGAGATGGAGGTATTAGGTAGATGGCGAGAATATTTTGAGGAACTTTTAAATGTTGAGGAAGAAAGGGAGGCAGTAATTTCATGCACTGGCCAGGGAGGTATACCATCTTTTAGGAGTGAAGAAGAGCAGAATGTAAGTGTGGGGGAGGTACGTGAGGCATTACGGAGAATGAAAGGGGGTAAAGCAGCTGGAACTGATGGGATCATGACAGAAATGTTAAAAGCAGGGGATGATATAGTGTTGGAGTGGTTGGTACTTTTGTTTAATAAATGTATGAAGGAGGGGAAGGTACCTAGGGATTGACGGAGAGCATGTATAGTCCCTTTATATAAAGGGAAGGGGGACAAAAGAGATTGTAAAAATTGTAGAGGAATAAGTTTATTGAGTATACCAGGAAAAGTGCACGGTAGGGTTATTATTGAAAGAATTAGAGGTAAGACAGAATGTAGGATTGCAGATGAGCAAGGAGGTTTCAGAGTGGGTAGGGGATGTGTAGATCAAGTGTTTACATTGAAGCATATATGTGAACAGTATTTAGATAAAGGTAGGGAAGTTTTTATTGCATTTATGGATTTAGAAAGGCATATGATAGAGTGGATAGGGGAGCAATGTGGCAGATGTTGCAAGCATATCTAATAGGTGGTAAGTTACTAAATGCTGTAAAGAGTTTTTATGAGGATAGTGAGGCTCAGGTTAGGGTGTGTAGAAGAGAGGGAGACTACTTCCCGGTAAAAGTAGGTCTTAGACAGGGATGTGTAATGTCACCATGGTTGTTTAATATATTTATAGATGGGGTTGTAAAAGAAGTAAATGCTAGGGTGTTCGGGAGAGGGGTGGGATTAAATTATGGGGAATCAAATACAAAATGGGAATTGACACAGTTACTTTTTGCTGATGATACTGTGCTTATGGGAGATTCTAAAGAAAAATTGCAAAGGTTAGTGAATGAGTTTGGGAGTGTGTGTAAAGGTAGAAAGTTGAAAGTGAACATAGAAAAGAGTAAGGTGATGAGGGGTATCAAATGATTTAGATAAAGAAACATTGGATATCAAATTGGGGAGGAGGAGTATGGAAGAAGTGAATGTTTTCAGATACTTGGGAGTTGACGTGTCGGCGGATGGATTTATGAACGATGAGGTTAATCATATAATTGATGAAGGAAAAAAGGTGAGTGGTGCGTTGAGGTATATGTGGAGTCAAAAAACTTTATTTATGGAGGCAAAGAAGGGAATGTATGAAAGTATAGTAGTACCAACACTCTTATATGAAGCTTTGGTTGTGAATGCAGCAGCGAGGAGGCGGTTGGAGGCAGTGGAGATGTCCTGTCTAAGGGCAATGTGTGGTGTAAATATTATTGCAGAAAATTCGGAGTGTGGAAATTAGGAGAAGGTGTGAAGTTAATAAAAGTATTAGTCAGAGGGCTGAAGAGGGGTTGTTGAGGTGGTTTGGCCATTTAGAGAGAATGGATCAAAGTAGAATGACATGGAGAGCATTTAAATCTGTAGGAGAAGGAAGGTGGGGTAAGGGTCGTCCTTGAAAAGTTTGGAAGGAAGGGTAAGGGAGGTTTTGTGGGTGAGGGGCTTGGACTTCCAGCAGGCGTGCATGAGTGTGTTCGATAGGAGTGAATGGAGATGAATGGTATTAGGGACTTAACGATCTGTTGGAGTGTGAGCAGGGTAATATTTAGTGAAGGGATTCAGGGAAACTGGTTATTTTTATATAGCCAGACTTGAGTCCTGGAAATGGGAAGTACAATGCCTGCACTCTAAAGGAGGGGTTTTGGGATATTAGCAGTTTGGAGGGATATGTTGTGTATCTTTATACATATATGCTTCTAAACTGTTGTGTTCTGAGCACCTCTGCAAAAACAGTGATTATGTGTGAGTGAGGTGAAAATGTTGAATGATGATGAAAGTATTTTCTTTTTTTGGGGATTTTCTTTCTTTTTGGGTCACCCTTCCTCAGTGGGAGACGGCCAACTTGTTGAAAAAAAAATAATAATAATAATAATAAATGCGATGGAATTGAAGAAGAAAATTGTACAAAAATACAAGGGAGTGGTTGACACATCGTCAGTGTGGCTTTGTTTATGCTGGAGTGAGCATTAGTCTCCATGCTCTTCCAAACACTTCACAATAATTCATTGTGTTTGGTGCTTGTATAGATTGATTGCGACTGGAGTGGTAGAGGCAGTGGTTGAGGAAGCGGTTGAGGCAGCAGTTGAGGCAGTGGGTGAGGCAGTGGGGTGAGGCAGAGGTTGAGGCAGTGGATGACGCAGTGGTTGAGGCAGCGGTTGAGGCAACGGTTGAGGCAATGGTAGAGGCAGCAGTTGAGGCAGTGGTATTTAATAACATATATGTTATAAATAATAATAGTACATATTATTAATAACATGCATTATTATTATTATTAATAATAACATGTATGTTATTAAATACCACTGCCTCAACCACTGCCTCAACCACTGCATCAACCGCTGCCTCAACCACTGCCTCAACTGCTGCCTCAACCCCTGCCTCAACCCCTGCCTCACCCACTGCGTCAACTGCTGCCTCGCCCACTGCCTCACCCACTGCCTCAACCACTGCCTCAATTGCTGCCTCAACCACTGCCTCTACCATTGCCTCAACTGCTACCTCAACTGCTGCCTCACCCACTGCCTCAGTCGCTGCCTCAACCGCTTCCTCAACCACTGCCTCTACCACTCCAGTCGCAATCAATCTACAAGCACCAAACGCAATGAATTATTGTGAAATGTTTGGAAGAGCATGGAGACTAATGCTCACTCCAGCATAAACAAAGCCACACTGACGATGTGTCAACCACTCCCTCGTATTTTTGTACAATTTCCTTCTTCAATTCTATTGTATTTATTATTATTATTATTATTATTATTATTGTTATTATTATTATTACTGTTGTTATTATTTGCAGTAGCAGAAATGTTTGATTCTTTGCTGTGTTCAAGAGTAAACACATAATGTCACCGTGCAATACCTGTTCGACTAGCCATTCCAATATGCAGTCATGAATGGGTTTACATTATTTATACTGTAGTTTAATAGCAAATAATGAACAAACAAAACCCTCACCACACAGTGGTGGGAGGGCTGGCTGCCAGTTGCTGGGGTTGGAGAGAGGGTAGTAGGGACTCGCAAGTGGCGGGAAACTTAAATATGATTTGGCGGCTGGGAATTTGGCGGCTAGGAATTTGGCAGCTGGGAATTTGGCGGCTAGGAATTTGGCGGCTGGGAATTTGGCAGCTGGAAATTTGGCGGCTGGAAATTTGGTGGTTAGAATTCGCGAATGTGTGAAGCCCGCGAAAGTTGAAAACGCGAATGTTGAGGGAGACCTTTATACCCAATAATCCTAGCTAGGTAGTAGGCTGGTAGACAGCAACCACCCAGGGAGGTACTACTGTCCTGCCAAGTGAGTGTAAAACAAAAGCCTGTAATTGTTTTACATGATGGTAGGATTGCTGGTGTCTTTTGTCTGTCTCATAAATATGCAAGATTACAAGTATGTCTTGCTACTTCTACTTACACTTAGGTCACACTACACATACATTCATGTAGATAAAGAAACATTGGATATCAAATTGGGGAGGAGGAGTATGGAAGAAGTGAATGTTTTCAGATACTTGGGAGCTGACGTGTCGGCGGATGGATTTATGAAGGATGAGGTTAATCATAGAATTGATGAAGGAGAAAAGGTGAGTGGTGCATTGAGGTATATGTGGAGTCAAAAACTTTATTTATGGAGGCAAAGAAGGGAATGTATGAAAGTATAGTAGTACCAACACTCTTATATGAAGCTTGGGTTGTGAATGCAGCAGCGAGGAGGCGGTTGGAGGCAGTGGAGATGTCCTGTCTAAGGGCAATGTGTGGTGTAAATATTATGCAGAAAATTCGGAGTGTGGAAATTAGGAGGTGTGGAATTAATAAAAGTATTAGTCAGAGGGCTGAAGAGGGGTTGTTGAGGTGGTTTGGTCATTTAGAGAGAATGGATCAAAGTAGAATGACGTGGAGAGCATTTAAATCTGTAGGAGAAGGATGGCGGGGTAGGGGTCGTCCTCAAAAAGGTTGGAAGGAAGTATATATCAGGTTGAATACCACCTGAGCAACTGGGATGTGGTTTATATGTCAGTTTGCATGCGGCCATCAGTAACAACCTGGTTGATCAGACCTTGATCTACCATGAGGCCTGGTCTCAGACTGAGTCGTGGGGGTGTTGACATCTGAAACCTTCTCCAGGTAAACTCCAGGTAAACCCCTCTCCCCAACACCCTAGTATTTACTTCTCTTACGACTCCATCTGTAAATATGTTAAACAGCCATGGTGACATTACATCCTTGTCTGAGACCTACTTTTAATGGGAGGTAATCTCCCTCTCTTCTATACACCCTAACCTGAGCCTCACTATCCTCATAAAAAAACTTTACTACTTGCAACATCTGCTACATTGCTCCCCTGTCCAATCTGTCATATGCCTTTTCCAAAGCCATAAATGCAATGAAAATTCCCATACCTTTATCTAAATGCTGTTCACATATATGCTTCAATGTAAACACTTGATCTACACACCCCCTACCCATTTTAAAAGCCTCTTTGTTCATCTGTAATCCTGCTCTCTGTCTTTCTTCTAATTATTTCAATAATAACCCTACCATACACTTTACCTGGTATATTCAGTAAACTTATTCCCCTATAATTTTTACAATCCAAGGTAGTAGGTTGGTAGACAGCAACCACCCAGGGAGTTATTACTGTCCTTCCAAGTGAATGTAAAATGGAAGCCTGTAATTGTTTTGCATGATGGTAGGATTGCTGGTGTCTTTTTTGTCTCTCAAGCATGCAAGGTTTCAGGTACGTCTTGCTACTTCTACGTGTACTTAGGTCACATTACACATACATGTACAAGCATATACAGCCTCTCCTCACTTAATGACAAGAGTTCTGTTCCTGATACCACGTTGGTAAACGAATTCATTGCTAAGTGAGGAGCATACTACAATGGTAGTGGGTTTGTGTCAACCATCAGTTTTGCACCATTTATAATATTTCTGGTATATTTTTAAACGTTAATGCAGTAGTGTAGTGTATATTGTAATGAACAGAATAGAGGAAATCAGCTCTTATATTTATTATTTAGGTATGCACACTGGTCAGAGACCCAGTCGTAAATCTGAGTTGTCGGTAAACTAGTACAGTGGTACCTTGGTATATGTCCTTAATCCATTCCAGAACCTTGGACTTTTACCAAACAGGACGTATGCCAAATGAATTTTCCCATAAGAAATATAGGGAAAACTATTAATCCGTTCCCAAGAAAAAATCCTATTGTTATTGGCATATTATACATTGATGGGGTTATATAAAATAATTTAAACATTGCTTAATACTAAAATATGTAATTTAAGCACTGCTTATTACTAAAATACATACATAAATACAAAAGAATTAGATGAAATAAATGCTTTACTTTGCTGAAAAGAGTCGAGTGCCTACTAGGATAGTGCTGAGAAGGGAGGAGGAGGAGGAGGAGGAGATGTTGTTGTTGGGAAGGAGAGTCCCTTGCTCTTTTCTGTTTCTTTTCCCTATTTGGACCTGGTTGAAGCTCACCAGGTTTGACTTACTAAAAATCTGTCCAAAGAACTTTGCTTCTGCCTTCTCCTCAGGATGTTTCGAAAATGTGACATTGTCTGGTCATTCCAGACAATGCTATTACAGCTTGTTTGGGCTTTGTTGGGGTGGTACTTCTCTGCAAAGTTTTTGATGTCCATTCATTTGGCAAAGATTTCCTTGATTAATGAAGTAGGGGCTCGTTCCTGCCTTGTTTTTCAAAAGGTCGGCATGAATCGGTTTTGTCTTTTTGCAAGTCATTGCCTCTGATACGCTATCGCTGTCACACTGTTTTTCTGTTATTCAGATCAAAAGCAATTTTTTAACATGCTCTAATGTCCCTGATCTTTGTTTGGTAATCGATTTCACCCCCTTCTCAACGTTAGCTGATTTAATAACAACTTTGTTTTTCACAATCATAGATACCGTTCTCGGCATACAGTATGCAGCAGTCAAGTGCCGGATACGCATGCCACCTTCATACTTTTCAACAATCTCTTTTTTCACCTCCATGGCGATCCTAACCATGTTCTTCGTTGCTTGGCTCTTCTCATTAACTTTCTTAGATCTCATGGTCAGTGGATTTACTAAAAATTTATACAAAAAAAATAAGATCATGTGAAAATTCACAGAGTTACAGCGTGGGTTGTTCACTGAATGGTAGCAACTTGCGTATTGACACTAGTGAACAGTTGTGGCTTTGTCTCGAGAGAGAGGTAAACAAGGGTAGAGCGGAGTGTCGTGACTGATTTTAACCCATACAGGTTCTAGCACATGAGTCGTATTCCGAACAAAGGTTGTATACCAAGCAAAAATTTTCTCATCCAAACAGGACATATACCAGGTTGGACTTATTCCGAAGTGGACGTATACCGAGGTACCACTGTACATCCCTAAGTGAGGAGAGGCTGTATACACACACCCCTCTGGGTTTTCTACTATTTTCCTTACTAGTTCTTGTCCTTGTTTATTTTCTCTTATCTCCATGGGGAAGTGGAACAGAATTCTTCCTCTGTAGCCATGCGTATCGTAAGAGGCTACTAAAATGCCTGGAGCAAGAGGCTAGTAACCTTTTCTGTATACAGTGGACCCCCGCTTAACGATCACCTCCCAATGCGACCAATTATGTAAGTGCATTTGTACGTGTATGTTTGGGGGTCTGAAATGGACTAATCTACTTCACAATATTCCTTATGGGAACAAATTTGGTCAGTACTGGCACCTGAACATACTTCTGGAATGAAAAAATATCGTTAACCGGGGGTCCACTGTGTATTACTAAAGTTAAAAAGAGAAACTTTTTTTTTTGGGGGGGGCCACCCTGCCTCAGTGGGATACTGCCAGTTTGTTGAAAGAAGAAGTATTTTTGCAACCTCTTTTGTCCCTCTTCCCTTTATATAAAGGAACCATACACACTGCCAATCCCTAGGTACCTTCCCCTCTTTCGTACATTTATTAAACAAAATATCAACCACTCCAACTCTATATCCCCCCCTGCTTTTAACATTTCTGTCATGATTCCATCAGTTCCAGCTCCTTTACCCTCTTTCATTTTATGTAATGCTTCATGCACCTCCTCCACACTCACATCCTGCTCTTCTTCACTCCTAAAAGATGTTATACCTCCCTGGCCAGCACATGAAATTACTGCCTCCCTTTCATTATCATCATTTAAAAGTTCCTCAAAATATTTACACCACCTACCCAATACCTCCAGTTCCCCATCTACTAATTTCCCTACTCTGTTTTTAGCTGACAAATCCATTCTTAACCTGTTTATCTCATTCCAAAATTTTTTCTTATTCAGCAAAATTTGTTAACAGTGCCTCTCCTAATCTTTCATTTGCTCTCCTTTTGTGCTCTCTCACCACTCTCTTCACCTTTCTTTTACTCTCCATATGCTCTGCTCTTCTTATATCACTTCTGCTTTGTAAAAACCTCTTATGAGCTACCTTTTTCTCTTTTATCGCACTCTTTACCTCATCATTCCACCAATCACTCCTCCTTCCTCCTGCACTCACCCTCCTATAGCCACAAACTTCTGCCCTATATTCTAACACTGCATTTTTAAAACTATTCTATCCCTCTTCAGCTCCTCCCCCACTACCCATACTTGCACTAGCCCACCTTTCTGCCAATAGTTGCTTATATCTCACCCTAACTTCCTCCTTCCTGAGTTTATAAACTTTTACATCTCTCTTACTTGCTGTTACCATTTTCCTTTTGTCTGTCTACCTCTTACTCTATCTGTAGCTACAACTAAATAAAATAAAACTAAAGAATGATTTGATATATCCATTGCCCCTCTATAAACATGCACATCCTGAAGCCTACCCATCAACCTTTTATCCACCAGTACATAATCTAACAAAATATTTTCATCATTCCGTGCTATATCATACCTGGTATACCTAAATATCCTCTGTTTCATAAAATATGTATTTGTGGTTGGGGATCTCAATGCTAAAGTGGGTAAAAATATTGTGGAGGGAGTATTAGGTAAATTTGGGTGCCAGGGGTAAATGAAAATAGGGAGCCTCTTTCTACACATAGTTCAATTAAGGGCTCCCCATTTTCATTTACCGCTGGCACCTAAAATTTACTTACTACTCCCTCCACAATATTTTTACCCACTTTAGCATTGAGATCCCTAACCAAAAATACTCTCTCACTTGGTTCAAAACTTCCCATGAACTCACTCAACATTTCCCAAAATCTCTCTCTCTCTCTCTCCTCTACACTTCTCTCTTCTCCAGGTGTATACACACTGTAACTAACTTTTCACATTCAACCCTTATTTTACTTAACATAATCCTTGAATTTCTTCTCCTTTTTTTAACATACTAGCCATATCCCACTGAGGCAGTGTGGCACAAAAGAAAAAACAAGAGTTTCTCAATTTACATTTAGTAATATATACAGGAGTAAGGGTTACTAGCCCCTTGTTCCTGGCATTTTAGTTGCCTCTTACGATACGCATGGCTTATGGAGGAAGAATTCTGTTCCACTTCCCCATGGATAGTTGTAATCAGTAAATGGGTGGTTTCTTGTACTCATTCGATAGAAAAAAATAGAGTTCTAGCGAAATAGTTATGATTTTTGTCGGCTAGTACACTGGAATTGGACGAAAATAGGGCTCAAAGTGGGCGAAATCGCCAATGCGTAAACATCATCGAGACCGCTAACTTCACGAGAGCATAATTCCATAAGTTTTCCATCAAATTTCATACTTTTGGTGTCATTATGATTGGGAAAAGACTCTTTATCATTTCATAAGAAAAAATAATTTTTTTTTTTTCCGAAAAATTTTCGACCCTGAGAACAAGTTTAGGAGAATGCCTCTTGACCCTGAAAGAGTTAAAACGTGAAATCATAGATAAACAAGTGAGGTGTGTAGGTTTTGGGTTGAGGGGGAAGTGGGGGAAGCTGGCTTGTAACTTGGATGTTGGCTCGTAACTCAGAGCAAAAAATCGACCGAGCGGTGGCTCGTATCTCAAAAAACCCGTATGTTGGGACACTTATAAGTCAAGGTTCCACTGTATTATATCAAAAAATAATCTGTTAAAAGTTATTTGGATTATGAGCATGACTTGGCAAGTCTTGCAGTGATGGCTGTATGGGAGTCACATCATTCATAACTACAAAATAGAAACAAGTCTCCTATAAGTGCCAGTGAAAGAGCAGCTATGATTATATAGGAACATGTTGGTTGTGAAAATGTGACAACAGTACTAGTAGTGACAAAAGAGAATCAGGTGGCCCGTGGCCTGGTGGCGAAAGCTCTTGCTTCACACGATGAGGGTCTGGGTTTGATTCCCGGCAAAAGTTGAAACATTGGATGTGTTTCCTTACACTGGTTGTCTGTGTTCACCCATCAGTACAAAATGCATACCTGGGTGTTAGTCGACTGTTGTGGGTTGTATCCCGGGACGAAATTGACCTAATTTACCTGAAATGCTCTGCATAACAAGTGGCTTTCTATATAGTAGTATGTCATTGATGTCAGTTAGGCCTGTATACCTTGTACATGTACTTGTAGAAATAAAGGATATTATTCTTCTTTCAACAAATCGGTTCTTTCCCACCGAGGCAGGGTGGCCCAAAAAGAAAAACAAAAGTTTCTCTTTTTAACTTAAGTAATGTGTACAGGAGAAGGGGTTACTAGCTCCTTGCTCGCGGCATTTTAGTCGACTCTTATGACATGCATGGCTTGCAGAGGGAGACTTCTGTTCCACTTTCCCATGGAGATAACAGGAAATGAGAACAAGAACTAGTAAGAAAATAGAAGAAAACTCAGAGGGGTGTGTATATATATATGCTTGTACAGTGGTACCTCGACTTAGGAGTTTAATCCAGTCCGTGATCTAGCTCATAACTCAATTTGCTCATATATCAAATCAATTTTCCTCATTTAAATTAATTGAAATGCCATTAATCCATTCTAGCAGAATTCCTGCTCTTGGGAGGCAGGACAGAATACTTCAATATGATGCTAATATCAACTCTATGGCTTATTTATCTATTGCAATTCATCTAATATGACATAATAAACAATATAAATAGAACAGAAACATGATATATACTCTAGAGTGAATAAAATACAGGTTGGCCCTCACTAATCCAGCAATCAGTCATCTGGTTCCATCAGTAATCCAGCACTAATTTTAGCTAGCATAATTTCAGATTTCATCATTATACTGACTCAAATTATTATACTGTCTCAAATTTCATCATTATACAGACTCAGAAATTGTGCAGATGGTTGCAAATCCACAGCAGCAAGCCAGTGGAGGAGAAAGCAGTGATGAAAATGAGAAAGAGTCTCTATTGATAGGTTAATTAAGTGTATTCTAACCTAACCACTCTGTAATCCGGCAAACTCACTAATCCGGCACACTACAGGTCCCAGTGATACCGGATTAGTGATGGCCGACCTGTATGTTATTATGTGATCAGTGGTGGTGGCGGCCATTGCTGCTGTTGCACTGACCATATCTTCCCATTCTTTCCTTTCTGAAAATGGAGTGCTTGTGAGGCTAACTGCACTATATCACTAGTTTCATAAGGAAAACATTGAAACAGTGTACAGTGGACCCCCGCATAACGATTACCTCCGAATGCGACCAATTATGCAAGTGTATTTATGTAAGTGCATTTGTACGTGTATGTTTGGGGGTCTGAAATGGACTAATCTACTTCACAATATTTCTTATGGGAACAAATTCGGTCAGTACTGGCACCTGAACATACTTCTGGAGTGAAAAAATATCGTTAACCGGGGGTCCACTGTATTTATAAATAAGAGATATTGTATAAAAGCATAATAAAACATAATAGAGAATGGTTATATAAATTGTACGTACACTGGCAGAGATGGAGGGTGGACGTGGAGGTGGAGGGTGGAAGATAGGCTACTTGCTACTATGCTCGTACTGCCTTGAAAACGACCTGCACGCCTCACTTGTTTCTCTATGATTTCATGCTGTAATTCCATGGAAATCATCTTCTTTTTCTTCTCAGCACTGTCCTTTGCACTTACTTTCTTAGGACCCATGGTTAGAAAAAAAAAAATTGGCCAAATAACTGTAAAAAATGCAAGCAAAGCACGACAGAAATGCTTTCACTGCTCAGAGTATGTTTTTGGCATTCACTGCACCAACTAGTGGCAGTGTTCTGAAGCTCGGTATTATTATTATTATGATTATATTATTATTATTATTATTATTATTATTATTATTATTATTTTATTTTTTATTTTATTAACACATCCGCCGATTCCCACCAAGGCAGAGTGACCCGAAAAAGAAAACCTTTCATCATTCTCTCCATCTTGCCAGAGGGGTGCTTTACACTACAGTTTATAAAACTGCAACATTAACACCCCTCCTTCAGAATGTAGACATTGTACTTCCCATCTCCAGGACTCAAGTCTGGGAACTGAAGCTCATTCATTATAATTATTATTATTAGTATAATAATAATTATTGTTATTATTACAGCGGAACCTCAGTTTTTGTATGCCCTGGTTTTTTTAGGATTCGGTTTTTGACAACTTTTTTGTTGAAATTTTGTCCCAGTTTTTGTACATCTGTATGGTTTTTGTAGAGTTGACAATGGTCCGCCATACCAAATGTGTCTGCCTGCTTGCGCCCACACCAAGCATTCCATGCATTCTGATTCAGTCTGGCTTTGTTTCTCGTTGAGTGAGCATTACCACACGTGTTCGGATAACATTTCAAAATACAGTGGACCCTCAACCAGCAATATTAATCCGTTCCTGAGAGCTCATCGTTAATCAAAATAATCGTTAGTCAAGTTAATTTTCCCCATAAGAAATAATGGAAATCAAATTAATCCGTGCAAGACACCCCAAAGTATTGAAAAAAAAAAATTTTACCACATGAAATATTAATTTTAATACACACAAACTGAAGAAGACATGCACAGTTACATGACACTTACCTTTATTGAAGATCTGGTGATGATTGATGGGATGGGAGGAGGGGAGACCATTGATCTTGTTAGTGTTTGGAAGGGGAATCCCCTTCCATTAGCACTTGAGGTAGCAAGTCTTTTTCTGGGGTTACTTCCCTTGTTCTTTTAATGCCAGTAGGACCAGCTTCAGAGTCACTGGACTTCTGTCGCACAACATATCTGTCCATAGAGGCCTGTCCCTCTCGTTCCTTTATCCTAAAGTGTTTCACAACATTGTCAGTGTAATAGTCACCAGCACGGCTTGCAATAGCTGTGTGAGGGTGATTTTCATCAAAATAGGTTTGCACTTTAAGCCACATTGCACACATTTCCTTAATCTTTGAAGTAGGCAGCTTCTTCAATTTCTCTCTCCCCTCCTCCGAAGCAGTTTCCTCAGGTGTGGCCTCTTACTGTTGAAGATGCTCTAGCAGCTCATCAGTGGTTAGTTCGTCATTGTCCTCCTCCACCAACTCTTCCACATCCTCCCCACTAACCTCACCAATATGAGCACTAGTTCCAGGTATTTTTTCCTGTTCACCTGGGTGTTAAGTCAACTGTTGTGGGTCGCATCCTGGGGGACAAGATTAAGGACCCCCAATGGAAATAAGTTAGACAGTCCTCGATGATGCACTGACTTTCTTGGGTTATCCTGGGTGGCTAACCCTCCGGGGTTAATCGTTTCTCGGTAATTGTTTCACGTTAAGCCACACCAACAACACTCTCTCCACATCTTTGAGTAATACAGCTGATGGTGGTGCAGCAACAACAACAGCTGACTGTGGTGCAGCAGCAGCTGCACCTTTGGCAAGAACAGCTTCCTTGATTGCCGTTTTCTTACCCACAATAGTAGCGATGGTTGATTGGGGTTTATTATACAACCTGACCAGCACTGACCACGCACTCCACTTTCATACTTAGCAATGATCTCTTTCTTCATCTCCATAGTAATTCTCACCCTTTTTGCTGTAGGGTTGGCACTAGAAGCTTTCTTGGGGCCCATGGTGACTTATTTTGCAGGTGCAATCACTACAAAGGCTGTGATAATATGAAATGTTCCAGTTGTTGCATGTTTGGAAGCGACCGCGGTGGCTGGCTGGCTGGCTTGTAAACACTGGCACCAAGGGACAAGTGAGGCATGCTCAGGCCAAAGTGGACACGTATGGTACGGAACGAATAGCGCTGGTCGGGTTTTTAAGCACTAGATGAGGCAAAATTTTTGCGTTAAAATGTATCGCTAGTCAGATTTATCGTTAATCGATGCCATCGCTGGGTGAGGGTCCACTGTAATCCATTGTTCTTTGTGCTTATTTATTGAGTGCAACTGCTAAATAGGCCACCATGGGGCCAAAGAAAGTTTCGAGTGCCAGCCCTTTGATAAAGACAGTGAGAAACATGATAGAATTCAAGAAAGAACTCGTAGCAAAGTGCGAAAGTGTCATGTGCATGGCCGATCTCACCAGAATGTACGAGAAGTCCACATCAACAATCAGTTCCATCCTTCCGAAGAAAAAAGAATCAACAAAGCTGATGTTGTGAAAAGGGTAAATGTGCTAATGAAACAGAAATCACAAACAATTGAAGATGTTGAGAAGTTGTTGTTGGTGTAGATCGGCAAAAAATGGTTAGCGGGAGATAGTGTTGTGGAGGCGATAATTTGTGAAAAGGCAAGGCAGTTGCATGCGGATCTCGTAAAGAAAATGCTTGGAATGAGTGCTGCTGTTAGTGAATTTAAGGCCAGCAGAGGCTGGTTCGACAAATTCAAAAAGCGAACTAGTATACACATTGTGGTAAGGCAGGGCAAGGCTTCAATATTCTAATAATATTAACGAACGAGCGAGCTTCCCTAAATTAATAATAATAATAATAGTAATGAGCTTCAGAACACTGCCACTAGTTGGTGCAGCAATGCCAAAACATCTGCTGAGCAGTGGAAGCATTTCTCTCATGCTTTGCTTGCATTTTTTACAGTTATTTGGCCAAATTTCTTTTTTCTAACCATGGGTCCTAAAAAAGTAAGTGCAAAGGACAGTGCAGAGAAGATAAAGAGGATGATTTCCATGGAATTAAAGCATGAAATCATGGATAACAAGTGCAGTGTGCGGGTTGTGGGTTGAGGGGGAAGCGGGGAAAACTCGCTCGTAACTCAGATGTTGGCTTGTAGCTCAAAGCAAAAAACTGACTGAGCAACGGCTCATATCCTGAAAAACCTGTATATTGGGACACTCGTCAGTCAAATTTCCGCTGTACATGCATGTATAGTGTGACCTAAGTGTAAGCAGAAGTAACAAGACATACCTGAAATCTTGCATGTTTATGAGACAGAAAAAAAAAACACCAGCAATCCTACCATCATGTAAAACAATATCAGGCTTTCATTTTACACTCACTTGGCAGGACGGTAGTACCTTCTTGGGTGGTTACTGTCTACCAACCTACTACCTAGAGAAGATATTATATTACACATTACATTTCTTGTTGGTTGTCTTCATAGACCAGTGACACTGCTAGTGATCACACTTGTTAAATAAATACAAACTATGTAATAGTCTGAAAATAATTTTAGTGAAATTTTGGACAGGTGTTAAAAATCTTAAGTGAATTAAAGTTTAATTTTCATGGCATTACATAAGTGCTACAATGTATATTATACAGTTATACATTGAAAAGCCCTTAGTTATGCACTGTTTTCCAGCCAGACTTAAGATTAAACTTAAATTAATTATAAAAACATGTAAGACAGTTGTAAGCTCTTCTGAAATGTAATACTAACCGAAAGATTAAAATTGTGATGTTACTTCATCATTATTCATGTTTAATAAGCTTGTTTCTTATTTCAGTTACTGATTAAAGCAGTGGAAGTACGTGTATTGGGTAAGACAGTAGTGATTGGTAATAAGGTGTGTGAGACTAAGGACCTCTTCTCACCTCATCCTCAACTCATGACTATCAACCTCAACCCTTCTGGTTCCCTTAAGCTCAATATTGTTATTACATGGAAGTAAGTCAGTATTTATCTTACAGTTATGTAGAATAATTATATTGAAAAATATTTTAACCCTTTAACCCTTTCAGGGTGGCAACCCCTGCACTCAAACTTGCTCTCAAAGTTGCACAATTTTCAGACAAATAAATTGTTATTTTTTCTTATGAATAGTAGAGAATATTTTTCTGAAGGTTATAAAACAAAAAGTACAAAATTTGATGGAAAACTGATGAAATTACACTTTCGTGAATTTTGCTTTGTCAGCGATACTTATGCATCGGTGATTTCCTCCACTTTGAGTATGATTTTAGGCCAATTACATTGTTCCAGTTGACCAAATTCTTAGCTATTTTGCTAGTACATCTTCCATTTTATCAATTGAGCACAAGAAATTGCATAATCACCTGTTTCAACTACCCAATAAAGTGATCAGAAATTGGTAATTTGGCCAATTTCACACAAATTTAAAAATATTCCACTTAAAAAATAGGGTCCAGAATAAATAAGGCAGGCATTCCTGGCACTAAAATAAAATAAATAATATCAATGCATTCATGAACGCATATTAGACCCACCAGCTGTGTGTTTTGGATGTGTGACGTGATTTGTTTACTCCTAAACATTTTCAAAATTTGAACATTTCTGCTACAGTTCAATCTATTTTCAGTCCTAAAACCAATCAAAATAATCTCTATTTCTGTAATATATCTTCCATTCTATCAACTGAGACTAAGAAACGGTGGGTGAAACCATAAAAAACATAAGAATATACACTGCAAAGCTGCCGTTTTAAACCAAAAACACGGTCGCATTTTCTTTTTCCCATTATGCACTGTTTGCTACAGGATCTTTTATGTGGACACACTTGCCGCATAGACCAACTCTTTCATATCTAGGGCCGAATTTACTGCTCACAGCTTATGATAGTGAGCTGAGTTCGTGGCATAGTACCATGGCACTGACAGTGACCTCAAACCCATAGTACTATGGCACTGACAGTGACCTCACACCCATAGTACTATGGCACTGACAGTGACCTCAAACCCGTAGTACTATGGCACGACAATGAAAGGGTTAAAATAGCAACTCTGAGATGTTTTCTAGGCTGGCAAAATTTTATGGTCTTATTGGCTATTCCTTGGTGTCATCTGATTGACTGAAAGATTTATTCATGACACGGAAATGGTTTTGATCAGTCTCAGACTGGAAGTGTAATGAAATAGGCCTAGATTTTTGACATTTTTCTTGAGGAAGGGTAGGGGTCCCACAACCCCATTCCCCAAGTCATATGGGTTTTCACTAGTCTACCTCAATTATTTAGATGACCTATACCATGGCCAATCATTCTTGGCTATTGTTTATTAGCTGAGAAATAAGCTTAACCCTTAAACTGTCCAAGCAGATCTATGTTCACATGCGTAGTGCTCCAAAAGTAGATCTATGTTTTTTTTACATATTTTCAAATATAGCAAAAACAAAAACGTAGATCAAAGTTTTTTTACACTTTTTCAAATGTAAAAAAAGAAAAGAAGATCTACTTTTTTTACATACTTTCAAATGTTGAAAAAACATAGATCTACATTTGGACAGTTTAAGGGTTAAACTTCAAGTTTTTAGTGTGATGATGGATTGAAAATGGAAGGCAAGTGTTATATAGGAGAGGCCAGGGAATGTTATTAGTGAACATATGGAAACCATACCCTGGCCGGGATTGAACCCGCGGTCAGAGAGTCTCAAAACTCCAGCCCGTCGCGTTAGCCACTAGACCAGCTAGTCACAATAAGATTCGTCCAACTAGGTATATTTCTACACCATAGGAAGGTTAGCACAGGCACCACTGTGACCACAAATGCAAGTTTTTACAGACGAATCTCCAGCTAGCGTGGCCGTGACAAACTCTAGCTCAAGTCCCTTCACTGCCGTCAACATGACTCACGAAATCGTAATGACATGATTGCAAACAAACCATACCCCGGCCGGGATTGAACCCGCGGTCAGAGAGTCTCAAAACTCCAGCCCATCGCGTTAGCCACTAGACCAGCTAGCCACAATAAGATTCGTCCAACTAGGTATATTTCTACACCATAGGAAGGTTAGCACAGGCACCACTGTGACCACAAATGCAAGTTTTTTACAGACGAATCTCCAGCTAGCATGGCCGTGACGAACTCTAGCTCAAGTCCCTTCACTGCCGTCTAGTGGCTAACGCGACGGGCTGAAGTTTTGAGACTCTCTGACTGCGGGTTCAATCCCGGCCGGGGTATGGTTTGTTTGCAATCGTGTCATTACAATTTCGTGAGTCATGTTGATGGCAGTGAAGGGACTTGAGCTAGAGTTCGTCACGGCCACGCTAGCTGGAGATTCGTCTGTAAAAACTTGCATTTGTGGTCACAGTGGTGCCTGTGCTAACCTTCTTATGGTGTAGAAATATACCTAGTTGGACGAATCTTATTGTGGCTAGCTGGTCTAGTGGCTAACGCGACGGGCTGGAGTTTTGAGACTCTCTGACCGCTGGTTCAATCCCGGCCGAGGTATGGTTTGTTTGCAATAGTGTCATTACAATTTCGTGAGTCAACATATGGAAGGTTGCTTTAGTGGCTGGAATGCATTTAGTGTTTATTTGGTCTTTATTTTTAAGTTGGATATTTTTGTGTGTGTATAATTGGCCTAATTATCAATTGGGCAATTTATATACAGTGGAACCTCGGTTTTCAACATTAATTCATTCCAGAAAGTCTGACGAAAACCGAATTTGACGAAAACAGAAGCAATGTTTCCCATACGAAATAATGTAAAGCCAATTAATCTGTTCCAGATGCCCAAAAGTATTAACAAAAAATACATTTTATAGAGAATAACTATAGTTTTACATACAGAAAACAATGAGAAATAAATATAAAGGACTAATGAAATGGATAAATGAACATTTAGCATCACTTATGCTTTTATTGAAGACTCTTGTTGGCGTATGGAAGAAGGCGAGGAGGGGAGAGGGAGGAGAAGTTATCTCTACCACCATCACTACCACCCTCTACCACAATCACTACCCTCTATCACCATCACAACCGCTACCACCCTCTACCACCATACCATCACTACCATTCTTTACCACCATCACTACCACCCTTTACCACCATCACTACCACCCTCTACCACCATTGCTACCACCATCACTACCACCCTGTACCACCATCACTACCACCCTCTACCACCATCACAACCACTACCACCCTCTACCACCATCACTACCACCATCACTACCACCCTCTACCACCATCACTACCACCCTCTACCGATGAGAAACAAAGCCAGACTGACTCAGAATGTGTGGGATGCTTTGTGTGGGCATGGGTGGACACATTTGGTACGGCAGACCACTGTCAACTCGACGAAAACCGAGGTGATGAATGAAAACTGGGACAAAAATTTTGATGAAAAAAATCGTCAAAAACCAAATTTAACGAAAACCCGGGAAGCAAAAACCCCAGGCTCCACTGTAGTAGTTCTGATAGCTGATGGCCAGTTTCTTGTTCTCATTCGATAGAACAGAAGGTACAGGTCCTCCATCACAAATCCGGCATCATTGGGACCTGTAGTGTACCGGATTACTGAGTTTGCCGGATTACAGAGTGGTTAGGATAGAATACACTTAATAAAATTAACCAACTTGACTTAAACGAAGTTCATTAAACATTGGCAAAAATCGAACATTTCCACTACTTTGAAATCAATTTCAAGGTACTTTTCTTCATGAAAGCAATCAAAATCAAGTCTATTTCTGTAATATATCTTCCATTCTATCAAATGAGACCAAAAAACGAAAATACAACCATAAAAACCATGCGAAAATATACTACAAAGAGGCGGCTAATTGCTGAAAAGTGAATTTCCTTATTTATCGTCTGTCTTTTTTATTTTTGTTGTACGTTAAGAAGCATCTTTCCATCATACATTGCCCAAGTTTCAATAAGACAGCCCAACAAACAAATGAGAAAATTTTTTTTACCAAAAATCATATATGGCAAGCCCAAGCCAGGTACTGGAAATAAGTCACTTTGTCTGACTTTTTTGGGTTATCCTAGGTTCTCTATACATACACTGCTATGTATGATAATCTATGTAACTATATTTGTGTATACCTGAATAAACTTATTTACTTCTAGTCTGTCGACTGAGTACAAGAAACCGCCCATTCACTTATTTCAACTACCCAATATAGTGGTCAGAAATTGGCAGTTTGGCCAATTTCACACAAATTTCAACAGATGCCAATTTCAAAATAGGGTCCAGAATAAACAATGCAGACATTCCTGGCACTAAAATAACATTTTCTCTGTCCATTAGTCATGGCTCCAGGCCCCTCTTATGTTACTCTTGCTTACCATTTGGAATTTTTATTCATAAAAAAATAGAAGATTTACTGTTATGCAGACTGCTGCATTATTGTAATAATTGTATAAATAATGTCAACCCATTCTTGACTCCGTATTGGAATTTGGACTCACAGGCAGACAGGTATTGGACGGTGACGTCATTTGTTTACTCTTTAGCTTCGCTGGAGAACAGAACATTTTCGCTGCTGTTAGCACAATTTCAAGGTACTTTTCGTCATAAAAAGCAATCAAAATCATATCTATTTCTGTAATATATCTTTCATTCTATCAAATGAGACTGAAAAAATGAGAATATAACCATAACAACCATACAAAAATATACCACTAAGCGGCCGCTAATGGCTGAGAAGTGAACTCTGCTATTTATGGCCTGATTTCTTTAATTTTTTGTGTACGTTAAGAAGTATCCTTCCATCATACATTGCCCAAGTTTCAATAAGATAACCAAACAAACAATTGAGAATATAACTAATAATAATAATAATAATAATAATAATATATTTACTACATGTACATGCACAATGTATACAGGCCTAGCTGACATCAGTGACATACTACTATATAGAAAGCCGCTTGTTATGCAGAGTATGTCAAGCAAATTAGGTCAGTGTCCCAGGATAACACCCACACCAGTCGGCTAACACCCAGGTACCCATTTACTGATGGGTGAACATAGACAACAGGTGTAAAGGAACACGCCCAATGTTTCTACCCTGGCTGGGAATCAAATATTTACCAAAAATCATATATGGCTAACCCAAGCCAGGTACTAGAAATAAGCCATGTTGTCCGAATTTCTTGGGTTATCCTAGGTTCTCTACACGTATGCTGCTGTGTGATAATCTATATAGAGAAAATAACTTTTTTGTTTCAGGTTCATGGTGCAGGACGAGTGTATATCACAGTCAGCCATGTGCTACACTCCGTTTTCTCTAATATAAGCCCCCAAGACAGGGATAGGAGAATGGTATTTGTATGCCATATCCTCTTCATACCTCTGTCGAACTGCTCGATATTATGCCAAATATTATTCATTCTGGAGTATTTAACATGTTTTATGTTATTTATATTATTTATTATGTCATATTAGATCAATTGTGGTAGGCAATAAGCTGTAGTGTTGATGTTAGCATAATAATAAAGCATATTCCCCCGCATCAGACTGAGCTCATGGCAACCGACAGTGGCTTCAAAGGCACCTTATCTTGAATGGACAATGTACTGTGTAGGTGCACTACACAGCGAGAAGCATTTCTTTTTTTCATTGGAACCATGGCTAGGGCTAAAAGTAAGCAGGTTATAACAATAAATGGAGAAAAAGAAATTAGAATGACTTATGCAGCAAGTAGCGCCACCAAACAGTACCAGCAGGTTGGTGTGGTGACCCTGGAAATTTGAAATTATGCTAGCCACAATTAGTGCTGAATAACTGAAGGAACCGAATAACTGATTGCTGGATTTGTGATGGCGGACCTGTATACTGAAATAGCTGGGTATTGGGTTTGTCTGAGCAGTGTAATTGCTATAAATTACACCTAAACCTCTTAAGTTGGCATCTGCATAATTTCATAAGTTTTCCATCAAATTTCAAATTTTTGGTGTTAGTTTCTGAATAAGATTCTGTATAATTTCAGAAGAATTTTTTTTTTTTTTTTTTGAAAAATTGCGATACTGTCAACACATTTAATTTCAGATGTAGTGACAGTGAATGGGTTAAGGTATTGCATGCTGAATAAATAAATATAAAAAAAATTCCTCTGATTAAAAATGAAATAACAATATTCTAAGGTTAATATCACAGAACAGTATATTTGTGCATTAGTTTTCCTTGGAGAATTTTTTCCAGTTGAGACTTGCATTGTAGCCACATTGTCATTGTAACTACATTGTCATTGTAACCACATGGTCATTGTAACCACAGGGTCATTGTAACTACATGGTCATTGTAACCACATAGTCATTGTAACCACATGGTCATTGAAACCACATGGTCATTGTAACCACATGGTCATTGTAACCAGTGGCAGTTCATGTATAGGCACTGCAAAACTGCAGCACCCCCTATTTTCACTTGATATTATTGATAACATTCAATAAAATGAGTTTTTTTTCTTAAATTCTTTCTTTATACTTGTACATTATGTAATCCTTAAGCTTAATGTCAGTAGCCATCCCCTAGTACATGAAAAAATTTCAAAAATCCTTGTATGGAACTGTGTGCTTCACAGTTCCAGCGACTCGGTGTTTGGCTGTTGTGGGTAAGCGCACATGTCCAAGATAAGACGCTGCATGCTAGGTACAGAGAGCACTGTTGCTGATGCAGTACTGATCCTGTTGTGCAAGTGTAAGGTAGTGTTTCTGTTTGACTCAGCGATGTGTGTTGTACTTAAAAAGTATGTACGGTAGACCGTCATTTAACACAGTAGTTACGTTCCTGAAAACACCGTGTTAGGTAAAACCGTGTTAGATGAGCTGAAGAACTTATGGGAAAAATAGGGTTAGATTCCTGAGAGCCCCAAAAAAGCCAAACAACTTTTTTCTAGGCCTTCACATCTTACAAAAATAAAAGTGAATATGCAATTGTAGTTCATTGTTGTGATGTATTATGTTGTTTTTACTGCTTAAGACTGCAAAAATAACAGAAATAATAATATTTCTTACCTTAAATTGTGGGTGTTGGTGTTTGTGGATGATAGTGAAGAGAGTGGAGAGTTATGCTGTGGCCTTAATGGGCTGAGGTGGATGGTAGAGGTTCTGGTACTGAAGTTGATGGTTGTACTGGAGTGTCTAACTTTAAGTCATTCAGTCAGTCAAGTCGTTCAGTAAGTCAGTCAAGTCATTCAGTAAGTCAGTCAAATAATTCAGTCAAGTCATTCAGTAAGTCAGTCAATCATTCAGTAAGTCAGTCAAGTCATTCAGTTAGTCAATCAATTCATTCAGTAAGTCAGTCAGGTCTTTCAGTCAAATCATTCAGTAAGTCAGTCAAATCATTCATAAGTCAGTCAAATCATTCAGTAAGTCAGTCATGTCACTCAGTAAGTCAATCATTCAGTAAGCAGTCAGTCACTAAGTCAGTCAGTCACACAAACTTATGTTTACCTTTTTTTATGTGTACAAAGTAACACTTCATTATGGCCACAGGATGTCTTGTCTGATATCTTTGTTTCGTTCGTTAATTCTAAGACTTAAAATGTTTGCACCTTTTCTTGCCACTTTGAGCAACACTGGTATTCTTACTGGGTGTCATGACTGCTTGGTAGATACAAGATATAGCAATTAAAAGATCAAAACACAACTCACAATCACAAGCTTGTAGCAGAGAAGTTGGACTGGGCACGTATGATGTACGAATGCTTTGATGATGGGGTGGTGTCGGAGGGTGGCTGGGGACGGCGGGAGGTCTCCCCAGCTGAACCACAACAAGGCGGCCGCTTGAGCAAAATGGAAGTTTTTTTTAACTTCCTGCAAACTGAACTGTGTTAAATTCATCATACGATGTGTTACATAAAATTGTGCTGCAATTCTTCTATCATGCTATACTCAAACCGTGCCAAATAAACTCGTGCTAAATAACGGTCTACTGTATGTATAAATTTTCTTTTTATATGCTTGTTTCATTTTACACAATATTAAAACAATGGCTAAAAATTTTCTGAAGCAGCACCTCGACTAATTTTAGCTACAAGCTGCCACTGATTTTAACCACATGATCATTGCAGTCACAGGGTTCATATTTGCTCTCCTCTCATCTTTCTGGGATCAGTATTACATTTATTAATTCACTTTTATGTTTTATCATTGCATTTTTGTTTTGTCAGCCCTCTAGATGGTGTTGTTGAGGATAGTTTAGTGAGAACGCCCAGTATGTCTGCTACGTCACCCGGGAACAAGAGGAGAACACCTGTCCTGCATGCTCTTAGCTCTTCTCCACCCCACACTCTCGCTAGTGTAAGTAGTGAAAATATATTTCTTCTTGTTCTATGTAGTATTAGCATTGTGAGTGTGGTGGTCATTGTCTGAAGTTTATGTAGTACTGTACATGGTATACTGTCTCGTGTATCACTATGTAGCATCTTTCTTTTTTTTTTTTTGCAGTAAATCAACTGTTTCTTGTCAAGGCAATGCAACTCAAAGAAGGGAAACATATTAACCATCACTCATTCCCTGGCTGTCTTTCCAGATTTGCATGCACATCAATATCTGAATGTGACAGTATTAAACATTGTCTTCCTAGAGGCTGTCTGCTCTCTTGGCAACCTTAATGTCTTTCTAGCAATAGATACAAAAAATTTAATTCACAGGCTTTTTTTTCCACTTCTGCAGGATTTTTAGTAAATATTTATTTAATTGTTTATTTGAAATAGTTCAGATTCTTGTCATTGCTAGTCAGTATATTTTGCAATGTGAATTAACATTTGTCAAAAGATTAGTTTTGCTGCAAAACATCTTGAGTTGTCCAAATTAATTTCTATAAGGAACATCAGTAAGACTCAATCCTCAGATGGCAGTACGTATTTTTAATCTCAAAATTCTGAATAAGAAAGGATATTTGTCACTTTTCCTTTTTGTTTAAGAATTGTATATACCATTTATAGTATAATTAGTACAAGTGACCCATACTTTACATGATGCATGCATTCCTGGCCTGTGGCACATAAAGCAAAAATCATATAAAGTGAACCCAATATAACACGTAAAGCATCGCCGTGCATTCCGAGACTGCAAATTCCATGTTTATTGATGATTTTTTACCAGAAAAATGAGAGTACTGCACGTGCACTAAATAATAATGTACAAAAATTAAAAAAAATTGGTCTGTAAAACTGAGAAGAATAAAATCTGAAATTCAGTCATAATCCCCAGAATCAGTGAAAAGTTCCATATTTTTTTTTACTTCTTTTTTTTATGAAAAATCTGAGCATACAAGCTATTCTCCAAACCTCCATTTACCTAAATAAATAAATTTTCTTAAAACACGATGAAAAATTAAATCCAATATTTGGTCATACAGTAATCCTCCTCCCTTGTACCCTCTCTCCTCCTTGTACCCTCTCCCCCACCACCAACCAACCAGCATGTCTTTGTCTGGGATGAAGTGCACACACTATAAATACACATCTCCCTGCTTGTTTTTCCTCCTTCAATGAATATGGTGAATATACAGGTCTCCCTCAACGTTCACGAAGGTTAGGGGATCAAGAGCCTCGTGAATGTTGAAAAATCGCGAATGTTTGGTGCCCCAATATATTGTAGGGAAATATAATACAATACTGCTTCCTTAGCTTGTTGAACCACGAACAATCATAAAATACATACATGAAAACGTCGTAAAATATTGTACTAAATACATACACGTTATGGTTTAATAACGTGTGTTATTAAATACCACTGCCTCAACCACTGCGGTACACTGCTCGTATTTTCGCACAATTTCTTTCTTCAATTCTATCGTGTTTCTCAATTTCTTTACCAAAGGGCTGGCACTAGCAAGTTTTTTTGGGCTCATGGTTAATTATGTAGCAGTCGCATTCAATCTACAAGCACCAAACACAATGAATTATTGTTAAGTGTTTGGAAGTGAGCAGAGACTAATGCTCACTCCAGCATAAACAAAGCCACACTGACTTCACGATGTCTCAACCACTTCCTCCACATATTGTTGTACAGTTTCCTTCTTCAGTTCTATCATATTATTATTATTATTATTAATACAATAGAATTGAAGAAGGAAATTGTACAAAAATACAAGGGTTGAAGCAGTAGTGGAGGAAGTGATTGATGCATGGTCAGTCAGTGTGGCTTTGTTTATGCTGGAGTGAGTATTAGTCTCTGTGCTCTTCCAAACATTTCACAATAATTCATTGTGTTTGGGGCTTGTAGATTGAGTGTGACTGGAGTGGTAGAGGGAGTGGTAGAGGGAGTGGTAGAGGGAGTGGTAGAGGCAGTGGTAGAGGCAGTGGTAGAGGCATTGGTAGAGGCATTGGTAGAGGCATTGGTAGAGGCATTGGTTGAGGCAGTGGTAGAGGCAGTGGTTGAGGCATTGGTAGAGGCATTGGTAGAGGCATTGGTAGAGGCATTGGTAGAGGCAGTGGTAGAGGCAGTGGTTGAAGCAGTGGTTGAGGCAGTGGTTGAGGCAGTGGTTGAGGCATTGGTAGAGACAGTGGTAGAGGCAGTGGTAGAGGCAGTGGTTGAGGCAGCAGTTGAGGCAGTGGTTGAGACAGTGGTATTTAATAACATACATGTTATTAATAATAATAATGATAATACATGTTATTAATAATAACATGCATTATTATTATTAATAACATATATGTTATGGAAAGCATATAAATCTATAGGGGAAGGAAGGCGGGGTAGGGGTCGTCCTCGAAAGGGTTGGAGAGAGGGGGTAAAGGAGGTTTTGTGGGTAAGGGGCTTGGACTTCCAGCAAGCGTGCGTGAGCGTGTTAGATAGGAGTGAATGGAGACGAATGGTACTTGGGACCTGACGATCTGTTGGAGTGTGAGCAGGGTAATATTTAGTGAAGGGATTCAGGGAAACCGGTTATTTTCATATAGTCGGACTTGAGTCCTGGAAATGGGAAGTACAATGCCTGCACTTTAAAGGAGGGGTTTGGGATATTGGCAGTTTGGAGGGATATGTTGTGTATCTTTATATGTGTATGCTTCTAGACTGTTGTATTCTGAGCACCTCTGCAAAAACAGTGATAATGTGCGAGTGTGGTGAAAGTGTTGAATGATGATGAAAGTACTTTCTTTTTGGGGATTTTCTTTCTTTTTTGGGTCACCCTGCCTCGGTGGGAGACGGCCGACTTGTTGAAAAAAAAAAAAAAAAAAAAATATGTTATTAAATCCTAGGTAGTAGGTTGGTAGACAGCAACCGCCCAGGGAGGTACTACCGTCCTGCCAAGTGAGTGTAAAACGAAAGCCTGTAATTGTTTTACATGATGGTAGGATTGCTGGTGTCCATTTTTCTGTCTCACAAACATGCAAGGTTTCAGGTACGTCTTGCTACTTCTACTTACACTTAGGTCACACTACACATACATGTACAAGCATATATATACACACCCCGCTGGGTTTTCTTCTATTTTCTTACTAGTTCTTGTTCTTGTTTATTTCCTTTTACCTCCATGGGGAAGTGGAACAGAATTCTTCCTCCATAAGCCATGCGTGTTGTAAGAGGCGACTAAAATGCCAGGAGCAAGGGGACTTGTAACCCCTTCTCCTGTATATATTACTAAATGTACAAGGAGAAACTTCCGTTTTTCCTTTTGGGCCACCCCGCCTCGGTGGGATATGGCCGGTGTGTTAAAAGAAAAAGATGATGTTATTAAATACCACTGCCTCAACCGCTGCCTCTACCACTGCCTCTACCACTGCCTCAACTGCTGCCTCAACCACTGCCTCATTGCCTCAACTACTGCCTCAACCGCTGCCTCAACTACTGCCTCTACCACTCCCTCTACCGCTCCATTTGCACTCAATCTACAAGCACCAAACACAATGAATTATTGTGAAATGTTTGGAAGAGCACGGAGACTGATACTCACTCCAGCATAAACAAAGACACACTGACGATGCCTCAACCACTTCCTCCACCATTGCTTCAACCCTCGTATTTTTGTACAATATCATTCTTCAATTCTATCGTATTATTATTATTATCATTCATTATTATTATCATCATTTATTATTATTATTATTATTATTATTATTATTATTATTATTATTATTATTAGCAGTAGCAGAAATGTTGGATTCTTTGCTGTGTTCGAGAGTAAACATATGATGTCACTATCCAATACCTGTCCAAATAGCCATTCCAATATGCAGTCATGAATGGGTTGACATTATTTATACTGTAGTTCAATAGCAAATAATGAACAAACAAAACACCATACTGAGTGGCGGGAGGGCTGGCTGCCAGTTGCGGGGGTTGGAGGAAGGGTATTAGGGACTCATAGGTGGTGGGAAACTTAAATATGATTTGGCGGCTGGGAATTTGGCAGTTGGGAATTCGCGAACGCGAATGTTGAGGGAGACCTGTATATTTTCCAAATTCACATTCAAAATCCTAAAAAATAGCAGTTGGAGCAGTCTACAGACTACCTCACAAAAATAACTTGACTCAGAGATGAATAACCACCACCTGTTACTTGCTGGTGACTTTAACGCTTTTGCTGTTGGTGCCATGGTACTATGGCTTACAATCTAGTGTTGGTGCTGTAGTACTACACCAAAATTCTAACGGCTTTGAATCTAGCAGGAGAAAACTGGTAGGCCAGCATGTGAGAGAATGGGTCTGTGTGCTCAGTGTGTGCAGTATAAAAAAAATTGGGAGCCAGTGGGGCATTGTGGAAATGCCATTTCAGTACACCTTATTCATCATGCCTCGCAGTAAGAAATACCTCACTCCCCGGTGAACTGGGACTCTTCCCTTCCCTTCCCAAGTGAGAGTTCTAACACAAAGTGAAGCGTCCGTGAAGATGAATCTCGTAGTTTTGAGGAGTTTGTGACCGAAAACAATACTCAGGATACCAGAAATAGTCCTGACAACCAAGACGATTATCAATCTTCCACCAAAAAAGTCAGACAAAGTGACTTATTTCCATGTGGGTGGTGGGGATGACAGCATGGTTGGTGGGGAAGGCAGCATGGGTGATTTCTGTTTATGGTCAAATGGGTGAGTGAGTGTAAGTGTGAACCACCAGGTGGTATTCGTGTAGTTAGTTGATGGGGTTTATCAGGGAGATAAGATGTTTTCTAATGGTAGTTTTGAAGGTGATGAATGTGTCTGCAGTTCTAGAGTTCTCAGGTAGGGTGTTCCAGATTTTAGGGCCTTTGACATACATTGAATTTTTGTAAAGGTTTAGTCGGACATGGGGAATGTCGTAGAGATGTTTGTGTCTGGTGTTATGCCTGTGGGTTCTGTCACAACTATCAAGAAAGCATTTTAGGTCAAGGTTGATATTGGAGTTTAAGGTCCTGTAGATGTAGATTGCACAGTAGTAAGTGTGGATGTACTGAACAGGGAGTAAGTTTAGATCTATGAAGAGTGGGGGGGGTGTGTTGCCTGGGATGGGATTTAGTGATTATTCTTACTGCAGCTTTTTGTTGGGTTATTATTGGCTTTAGGTGTGTTGCTGCAGTTGATCCCCAAGCACAAATAGCATAGGTGAGGTATGGATAAATAAGTGAGTGATATAGTGTGAGAAGGGCATTTTGCGGCACGTAGTATCGTATCTCGGAGAGGATCCCAACTGTTTTGGATACTTTTTTGGTTATGTGTTGGATATGGGTGCTGAAATTCAGGTTGTTGTCAAGGTATAGGCCTAGGAATTTGCCCTCATTATGTTTGGTAATTAGAGTGTTGTCGATCTTAATGTTAATTTGTGCATCTCCTGCTCTGCTACCAAACATAATATAGTAGGTTTTGTCAATGTTAAGTGTAAGTTTATTGGCTGTCATCCAAGTCGATATTTTGATCAGCTCCTCGTTAACAATGGTGTTGAGGGTGGCAAGATTAGGGTGAGAGATGACATAAGTCGTGTCGTCAGCAAAGAGAATGGGTTTCAGGTGTTGGGATACGTTTGGAAGATCATTGATGTATATGAGGAAGAGCAGGGGACCAAGGACACTTCCCTGCGAAACTCCAGTATCAAGTGGCCGTGTTGTTGATGCTGTGTCTTTAATGGTAACATACTGATACCTATTAGTAAGGTAAGATTTGAAATAAGCAAGCGCATGGCCTCTTATACCGTAATGGTCAAGTTTGTGGAGTAGGATGTCGTGGTCTACTGTGTCAAAAGCTTTTCTTAGGTCAATAAAAATTCCTAGTGGATATTCCTTATTTTCCAATGCTGTGTAAAGCAGATCTAGCATTTTTATGATTGCATCATTAGTGCTTTTATTTTTCCTAAATCCAAATTGGCAGGGGTTGAGTATGTTTTGTGCTGTTATAAATGAATACAGTCTCCTGTGCACGAGTTTCTCAAAGATTTTGGATAGCAATGGTAAGTTTGATATTGGCCTATAGTTGTTTAAGTCTGTAGGGTCACCACCTTTATGTATTGGTGTAACCCTTGCCATCTTGAGTAGTTTCGGGAAGGTGCTAGTTTATAGTGACTTGTTAAAAAGTAATGAAATAGCATGCGAAAGGATATGGGCCGCTCGCTTGTACAGTAATGGTGGGACATTAGAAAGATTCCCTGAGTTGTTTTTAAGTGACTTTATAATCTCGGTGACTTCCGAGGGCTCAGTTGGTGCAAGATAGAAGGAATTTGGGAAATTCCCATCTAGGTAGTCCCCGGCATGGGCATTAGTATGTGGGATTTTATTGGCGAGATTAGATCCTATGGTTGAGAAGAAGTCGTTTATCTTGTTAGCTGTGTCAGTGGGATGTAGTGGTGTTTCATTAGGTTTAGTTAGGACAATATTCTTGGTTTTTTTCAGTTTGTGGGTCCCTAGAATCTGAGAGAGTGTTTTCCAGGTCTTTTTTATATCTCCTCTAGTGTCTGTGAATCTACTGGAGTAGTATAGTTGTTTGGCTTTCTTTATTACTTTGGTGAGAACTGATGAATAGTGTTTAAGAATATCTTTGTGTATTAAGCCCTGTCTATATTGCTTTTCATATTGGTGTTTCTTGTCAATGGATTTCAGAATGGTGCTGGTTAGCCATGGGCAACCAAGCCGTTTGTTTGTGATCTGTTTCATTTTTATAGGACAATGTTTGTTGTATAGTCTAAGTAATTTGTTAAGAAAAATGTCTGTCCAGTCATCAATACCATTGGCCTTGGGGAATTCTGTAGGCCAGTCAACAATCTCTAGGTCAATTGTGAACTTCCTTATTGAGGCCTCGTCATGGAGTCTAAATGAGACTTTGTTGTATTCAAGTGGTGGTTTGTTAATGTTTGTCAGGAGGAAGGTAGGGTAGTGGTACAATGGTACCATATGATGCAATATGGTACAATGGCACATGATACCATGGTACCATATGATATAATGGTACCATATGGTACAATGGTACCATATGGTACAATGGTACCATATGGTACAATGGCACCATTTGGTACAATGGTACCATATGATACAATGGTACCATATAATACAATGGTACCATATGGTGCAATGGTACCTTATGGTATATGGTGTAATGGTACCATATGGTACCCTATGATGCAATGGTACCATATGGTACATTGTACCATACAATACAATGATACCATATGGTTCATTGTACCATATGGTACTGTTGTATTCAACACAATAAACACTGATATTTTCATTATTATTTTGTTTACAATAGTTGTTTACAACAAAAATATGCAAAAATGTTATATATTAGTAATGTTCTATTATATATTTACAAGTGTATAGGAACTTGACGCGTTCCTTGAGGTGGATGACAAAGCACTTGGGGAAACTGTGGAGTCAGTAGCTAGCTTGCGTCGTCACTCACTCAGTCTTGGCTGGTATCTCATGCCACCAACACCTATTGACCATATGGTACACGGTATCATATGTTACAGGGTACCATATGGTACATTGTACTATATAGTATAGGGTACCATGCAGTACAGGATAACATACGATTCAGGGTACCATATGGTGCAGGGTGCCATATGGCACAGGGTACCATATGGCACATTGTACCATATGGCACAGGGTACCATATGGTACAGAGTACCATACAGTACAGGAGACCATATGGTACAGATACAGGGATAACTATGGAAATAAGTCACCCTGACTTTTTTGGGTTATCCTAGGATTTTATACGTATGCTGCTATGTATGATAATCTATGTAATTGTATTTCTGTACACCTGAATAAACTTACTCAAGTGCATGTGACATCATAAGTAAGTTTATTTAGTTATACACAAATAAAGTTACATAGAATATCATGCTTAGCAGCATATGTTTGGAGAACCTAGGATAACCCAAAAAAGTCAGACAGACTTATTTCCATTAGGGTCCCTGTACCATATGGTATAATGTACCATATGGTACAATGTACTATATGGTACATTGTACCATATGGTACCATTGTACCATATGATACCATTGTACCATATGATACCATTGTACCATATACCATTGTATGACATAGCACCATTGTACCATATGGTACCATTGTACCATATGGCACAATGGTACCATATGACTCAAAACCATAGAATTTGTCTTCAGCTCCACTTCCATCAGTCTTAGAACTGTAAGTTGTGAAGAGGAGAGTCAGAATTCGCCTGGAGAGTGAGTGGGGAGTGAGAGCTTCCTTGCCGCCAGGCACTATGAACAAAGCTACTTTGCCGGCGTTCCCACAATGCCATGCGGGCGTCCAGATTTTTTCTACGGTGTGCACACTGACCACCCAGACCCATTCTCTCAGATATAGGCCTACCAGCCTTCTGGTGCTAAATTTGACCCCGCTAGAATTTTGGCATAGATCTACGGTTTGGACCCTGAACGTAAAGCCGTAGATCTACGGGACGAACCCTGAAAGGGTTAAAAACAAGGCATGAGACATACACAACTTGCCTGCTTTTATGTACAAAAAAGCTTCTCAAGTATTGTCACCAATTATTGCAACGCTCTTTAACAAATCCATTGAATCATCTACCTTCCCAACAATCCTCAAAATAGCGAGGGTCACTCCGATCCATAAAGGAGGTGACCAAGCTGACTTGAATAACTATAGACCAATATCTAACTTACCACTGCTCTCTAAAATCTTTGAAAAATTAATTCATAGATGGATCTATTCCTACCTCATTTCACACAACATATTAAACCCTTGTCAGTTTGGATTCAGGAATAATAAAAACACAAATGATGCTATCATACACATTCTAGACCTAATATATACCGCACTTGAAAAGAAAGAAGCCCCACTGGGCATTTTCATTGATTTACGTAAAGCTTTTGATACAGTCGACCATGAACTACTGTACTCCAAATTAATGCACTATGGTATCAGAGGCCACTCCCTCAACTACCTAAAGTCATACCTTAGTAACAGAACTCAATATGTGTATGCAAATGATGCAAACTCCTCCACCCAAAAATCACAGTAGGAGTCCCACAGGGAAGTGTCCTTGGACCACTCCTCTTTCTCATCTACATCAATGATCTACCGAATGCATCACAGCTACTCAAACCCATATTATTTGCAGATGACACTACATATGTATTTTTCCACCCAAACGCAGTCATACTAGCAAACACAGTCAATGCTGAATTAGAGAAAATATCTGCCTGGATGATGACTAACAAACTTACCCTGAACACTGATAAAACCTATTTCATTCAGTTTGGAAACAAAGCTGCAAATGATCCAATTAACATTACGCTAAATGGATCATCAGTCACAAGACTCACAGAGGGAAAATTCCTAGGTATCCACCTTGACAATAGCCTTAAGTTCCAGACACACATTCAACAAATCACCAAGAAAATCTCCAAGACTTTAGGCATACTATCAAAGATAAGGTACTACGTTCCACAATCAGCTCTCTTGGCACTGTACCATTCACTCATATACCCTTATCTTACATTTGGAATTTGTGCATGGGGATCAACAACATCCAATCACCTAAAACCCCTAATAACCCAGCAAAAGGCAGCAGTAAGAATGATAACAAATTCCCACTCCCACCAGCATACTCCACCAATTTTCAAAAATCTGAATCTGCTTACCATTAAGAACATCCATACTTATTCATGTGCCTACTACATACACAGAAAAATACACACAAATATATACCCCCCACTCAAACTTTTCCTCACCAACCTAAACAGGACACATGACCACAACACAAGACACAGATCTCTTTTTGATATACCTCGTGTCCATATCACACTGTGTAAAAACTATGCACATAAAGGGCCCCAAAATATGGAATTCATTACCAGAAGATATTAAAGTAACCCAGTCTGAAAGTCAATTTAAGACTCTTCTCAAAAGACACTTAATCACCCTAGACTAAATGCTAAATACTCAGTATACATTTACTCACCTATGTACTCCCACATCATAAGTGAAACAATCACATTGAACCTTTTATCCATTGTTGACAGGAATATAATTGAATCATTGTTTTTCACAAAAGCATTTTCGAATATAAATATATCTTTGTATTATACAAATTTTGATTAATTTATAATTAATATTCTACTGTACAACTATGAAATAATTACTATCCTATTGTACAACTATGATATACTCCTTAGTATTAAGTAGAATGTAAGCCAATAATGTTAAGTTGGCCCATAATGCCTAGGCATAATAGAGGCTCTCTCTGCATTGCAACCCACAATTGTATATACACAATCTCAATGTACTGTTTGCAAAGACATTAAATAAATAAATAAATAAATAGATGTTGCTTTAGTGTCTGGAATGCCTCAAGTCCAAGTGTTTATTTCGGACTTTGTTTTTAAATTGGAATTTATTTAAATTTATGTAAAATTTACCAAATTACTCACCTCTGTATACTTTATAGAGTATCGTAGGGGTTCTTAAATGGAGATATCGAGGGTTGAAGGTAGACACACTGGTTGGATGGTAACGATATATTGTCAGACTATGGTAATGGGAGATGGAGCCCAGCCTCTGCCTTGTCCTAGCCTGTGTCAAACGCCGACTGAGACCGAGGTAGCTCGTTCACACTCAAGCTGCATCCCGTGACGTCACACAAACAGTCACTCGGCCTTAGGGGTCTTCTATATAAACACATGGATGATACTATAATGCTCAGCTAATCTATACAACACATGTAAGGGGATTCAGCAGCTATGCTGACAGCTCGGTCATGTTACGTATGTCTTCTCGACATACACTACTATCCTATAGGCTGAACAGGCAGGTGGTTCTGGGCTGATTCTATACAATAACAAATTCATATATAACTTAGAACTAATGGATGGTATCATAATGGATGTTAACAAAATGAGTTTTACGTAATGGGTGTTAACGTAATCACTTTTAACGTAATGAGTTTTAACGTAATGCATTACAAACTATAAGAACAAATCATTGTACAATATGGATGGAATTGATCGATCGATCTGTATTCATGCACTCTATGGATTCTGAGGAAGAATAAATATATACTGTATATACAAGGTGAAATTAACAGCAAAGGCATCTGGTGAGCACAGACTATTGCTAAATTCTCAGAATTCGGAGGGAACGTGAACACGAAAATTTCTGACAAACTAATCAGCTAATAACAAAACACACAGTTGACGGTTTCATTCATCTCGGACATCTAATTATACAGGCTGTTTACATTTAAACCCAATTCTGCGAGGGTAAGGTTTACGTATGCAGAATGGTTATCCTCTCTGGGAGGATCGAATTCCTCTGCAATGGCTAACACATGCCTTGACTGAGGGAGATCTGAATGAGTATCTACAAAAGATACAGCTACATTCACTAGTGACTGTGGAATTACTAACTTCTGCTAGGAGTACATAACTCGACTATTCGATACAGTAATTCTTGGCTCATTACAGAGTCACTAATGGGTGCTGCTGGCTTCACAGTCAGAATAAGATCTTCCTGGAGCATGAATCGAATCACCAGAACACAAGGGATCGGTTCTTTCTTGCTGGAGGAATGAACAAACTCGGTGGAGTGGATGACTATCCCCGGTTGAAAAATTTACGCTATAACACGCAATATGAGCAAAGGAGAACGAATCTACTATCTCAAACTGCAAGCACAGGAGAAAATAAATGAACACGGTCAACAATGCTGATATTCAATCTGAGTCGCACACAGTGACACGAGGTATCAGCTATAAAGAAACTTCACTTAGAAACGTTAACAACATGTGAAAATTACTCGAGAAATAACTTCTTACAATGCACTGATTACTGTTAACTAGGATGGGATCACCATCTGGAACATTAGGAACAAAAACAGACACACTAGTGAGAGCACTAGCTGTAACAGAGATGTCTTTCTGCAGACAGCATGTCACATCAACAAGAGATGGCATTACTAGTTTCAAGTAATCGTTTTCTGACAAGGCATCCCCTGTGGAGAAACTACTACTTGAACTAGCAGACATTGCAGGGATAGGTTGTGCACTCAAGGCAGTCTGGGTGTCCCCGGACACTTGAGGCAACGAAACACTATCCTGCAAGTCTGAAGGTGTAGGTGGAACACAGATGGGAGTGACAGAGTTACTAGTGCCTGACCGCTCGGCTACGTTAATAAGTAATTCACGGATCTATAGGAACTTAATCTGAACTTCACATTTCGCAGCACTTTAACAAATCTCAGATACAAGCTGTGAGAACAAACACATTGCTCGAGGTCTAGGTATTGTCTTTCAGTCAGTAAGGGAATATTGGTACTGTGGACTGATTCATATTGACTTTGACTGGCATGATACACTAAGTGAACATTCAAAAGTGACTGGGACATCTTCTCAGTGAACTTACTGAAGGGCATAAGGCAAAAAAAAATAGAAAGAATGACACAGTAAGCTTAAACGGGAAGAAAATGCTTAACTATTTTGCATAAGTAATTAAAAATTGACAGGTCACACAGTAAGCAAAGAAACTCAGTCACAGAGAAAATGCCTATCTGAACAAACAACACTTTGAAAATCAAGAGAACTTGTACTTTACTCAAATCTAATTTGCTCAACTTTTACTTTAAATTGAATGAATGGCACAGTGAGTTGTCTTTACTCTCAATGCAACAGGGAAATACACAATAAAATGATAAAATGGACTCAATAAAGCTTATGCAAAAATAAAACAAACTGGGACACAATTCACTGAAATAAAATAAAATGGCACAGACAGAATAAAATATTATGCACAGAACAGAGCATATGAAACTGCACTGATATAAACTGTAGCAATATTGCAAATAACAACTGCTAATCAAAAAGTATTGCACAACACTGCACAAAATCTCTGCAAGAAAATTTTTTAATGGCAACACAATGTTTGCACAAGAATTATTGCAAAATGAGTCAATGTGCAGTAATAAAAAAATTATTACACACACAAGAAAAGAAATATATCAAGGAATGAACTGATTGAACACTTTAACTCTTAACTACAACTTAAACAACACACAACAAGCAAAAGAACAATTTACTCTAAAAGAAGAACTTAAAAATTGCACTAAGAGTGAATTTGTTCAATGAAACATGAAAAATAATAATAGGTGCTAAAACACACAACAAAAAGTTTGAACACTTACAGTGATGTAGAACACAACACATCAACATAAACACAATACTAGAATTTTCTTGCAATGAAACTTGATGTGTGAAAACTTTGATAAGATAATAATTATCTTGCTTGCACAAAACAATGGCACTATTGTCTGTGGAAATAAGACAAATTAGACACTGGCTAAATGAAAGAATATGAACACAAGAATGTTCAACACACAGGGAACAAAACAAGAATACACAAATGCTGGGATGAAAAAAATTATATATAACTGAGACAACATTGGGTTGTGATGCAGAATATAAGGTGAAAAATTACTGAAATACTTCACTGGAATACTGAGAACACTAGGTGATTCTGAAGTGTAAACACAAGTTCTATACTGCTCATATGTTTCACACACAACAAAGGAAAAACACTAAGTACTTATTTCAAGTGTATAAAAAGACACACAACACAACAGACATAAGATAATGCATGAAAATTAACACTGAATTAAGGAGATAAAAAGATTATTGCAAACAAACACTGAGTCTGATCGAGAGTCACTGAATGTCACTAAGAGAAAAAAAAATCACTGGAAACACAAAAAGAAATGTCTCAACACTCGCAAATGTCTCTATGAAAAATATTATCGCTGCAACGACTTTGTGAAGAATAAGGTTGATGGCAGTGGAGAGTAGATGAGACTGGTTGCTGACTCACTGCTCCTCAGCACACTTGATCATAGAATTGCGCTTAAATCAACGATAGACACACACAGGAGGCTTTCAATGATGGCGCAAAACACACTCTACCTCTTGACCCCCTATGTGGTCCTTAAAATATGGTGCTATAACCCCTCATAGTGTACCAAAACACTGGTAGAGGTTGGGTGAGTGGGTTAATGGCTGAGTGAGGTGTCTGAGGCCGTGTGGTGAGTGGGTGGGTGGGCTTAACAGGGCTAAGACCGGGGGTGGTGAGACACACGTGGTCGTGGGCCTATCGGATGAACGGCATAAGCCTCACTGAGGACACCCACACTGCCGTGAAGATAATTCTAAGCCGGCTGGCTTAAAATACACCCACGAAATACCACAACACCACAAGGATGAAAAAGAGCACTCAGAATGGCTTGGAGCTTGAATCACAAGCGATGAAGACTACTCACGTGGCTTACTTGAATACTGGGGTAAGACACCTTGGTTAGTTGCTAGCTGGTTTATTTTAACCCTTCACACAGAATAGCTTGAGAACTTCTCACAATGAGCACAGCAGGGGTGGAAGCTGGCTTGGCAGGCAAAAGAACTGGATGGAGTAGGCTAGGCTGGACTGGACTCGGTTGTTCTGACTCCCCCACCACAGACTGGAAGCTGGCTTATTTTGCAAACTCGGGTCAACCCCTCGGGAGTGATGCAAATAAGCAGATAAACACTAATACAAAGAGACTGATCAGTGAATAATGTAGTGGCTGGTAGAAGCTCGAGAGAGTAGCTGGCTTGAGGTAGCTGGCTGGGGTAGGTCGAGCGTACCCTGCTCGGCAGGCCTACTCACAAGATGGCAGCCGGCTTGGTAGAAACTTATCTCCAGAAATCGCTGTAATCGTCAGGATTACAGGCCCTCCATTGCCACCATTTGTCGTAGGGGTTCTTAAATGGAGATATTGAGGGTTGAAGGTAGACACACTGGTTGGATGGTAATGATATATTGTCAGACTATGGTAATGGGAGATGGAGCCCAGCCTCTGCCTTGTCCTAGCCTGTGTCAAACGCCGACTGAGACTGAGGTATCTCGCTCACACTCAAGCTGCATCCTGTGACGTCACACAAACAGTCACTCAGCCTAAGGGGTCTTCTATATAAACACATGGATGATACTATAATGCTCAGCTAATCTATACAACACATGTAAGGGGATTCAGCAACTATGCTGACAAGAGTAGTTCTTGTGCTCAGTGATTAGAATAGAAGACATGCAAGTGAAATAGCTAAGAATTTGGTCGAATTGAGCAGTGACATTGACTTATAATAGGACTGAAATTGGGAAAAATTTCTGATTCCTAAACTGTGCCCAGACCATCAACCTTGTTCCTCTGTAATTCCATAAGTTTTTCCATCACATTTCATATTTTTGGTGTCATTACCTTCAGAAAAGAGTTCTCTGCTATTTCAGAAGAAAAATTGTAATTATCAACTCTGCTGTACCATATTTATTGATCTGTTCCAGACAAACATGAATTCTCTGTACATGATAAAAGGAACATACGCAAGATATGAAAAAAATAGTTGAGCAAATACTGTTCATTGAAAATAATTTCTCTTTGAGCATTTGGAATGATCAAAACTACAGATTAGTGTTCTTGAATTATTATTTGGTTCCAAAGTGCCAGTTTCATAAATGTAGAATATTTTAAGTCAGAACATCATAAGTTGGGGTTTCTACTATAAAGACAGGAGGGTCCCACCTTACAGCGCTTTGCTTTATGGTGTTTCACTAATACAACAGTTTTCACTCATATCCATTCTTACAATTAATATATTCGTCCAATAAATATATTCACCACTCACTATAAGCTAAGGACAAAAATATTTTAAGATAAGTAATGTATGTACTCTATATGCATCATTTAGGCCTAGCTCTATTGCTCACTTAATATATGATAGTGTAAACATGTTATCAGGCTTTTATATGCATTTGAAAGTGAAAAAAGAAGGTTATATTTCACCATACAGTGATTCTTCCTTTACAGTAGTAACCCAGAACCTAACCTGCTGTATAAGTGGGGCCCTCCTGTATTCAGTTCATGTACAGTGCAGTAGTGTTTACCATCTCTATATTGTTAAGGATTCATAGATTTTAAGAAATATTGCAAATGAACTTCATGGAAATATTTTATGTTATTCTTATGGGTGTTTGAGCATTTTCTTATCTTGCCACACCCATTTTTAAAATTATGCTTTTTGCAATTGTTGTAATCAGTTGGACTGTGGATTGTTACACATGCAAAGATGAACATATCAACATTTATATTTTACAAGCATCATCATTCTCCTCATGGGCAGAGTGTGGGCTCTGGATGGCAACAGTCTTTACCTCTCTGGATCATAACATTGTGATACTGGAACCAAAACCTCAATGCTCTGCTTATCCTTTCAGGAACTTGATCATGCATTTTTCCCCATGAGCCAAGGGCCTCTGAATTTACTATAAGGAAGATGTAGTGATGTTCAAGGTCTACATACTTTCTTGTTTTGGAGACTCTTATGAAGCTTGCTGCCCCTCCTTCTCATGCTTTTTGTTAGGGATAATTTTTGGTTGTTGTAGGTGCACATGTGTCATCCCACTTCATCTTTTGTAACACTTGGGTATCTCTAGTGGGTAAACATTTTGCCAACCAGTGGCTTCCTTGGTCCAAATACAGAGAAGAATGGTTGGAGATCAAATTGGAGTCAAAGGACCCCAGTGGAAATTAGTCACTTTGACTTTTTTGGGTTTTCCTAGGTTGTTTACACATATGCTGCTATGTATGATAATCTATGTAACTGTATTTGTGTTAACCTGAATAAACTTACTTAATATGATCACACAGACTCCAGGCTGAGGGACTGATTACCTGGGGTCCTTTTCGTGGTGGGTGGAGAGTTTTGACAATATCCTTGAAGAGAGATCCTTTGATTCTTTCCACAGGCTCTTGTTCCAAGAAATAAACTACAGTGGACCCTCGCCTAATGATATTAATCCGTTCCTGAGAACTCAACGTTAAGCGAAATTATCGTTAGCCGAATTAATTTTTCCCATAAGAAATAATGGACATCAAATTAATCCATTCCTCACACCCCAAAGTATGAAAAAAAAAAAAATTTACCACATGAAATATTAATTTTAATACACACAAACTGAAGAAGACATGTACAATTACCTGACACTTACCTTTATTGAAGATCTGGTGATGATTGATGGGATGGGAGGACAGGAGAGTGTGGATGGTGTTAATGTTTAGAAGGGGAATCCCCTTCCATTAGGACTTGAGGTGTCAAGTCCTTTTCTGGGGTTACTTCCCTTCTTCTTTTAATGCCACTAGGACCAGCTTGAGAGTCACTGGACCTCTGTCTCACAACATATCTGTCCATAGAGGCCTGTACCTCCCGTTCCTTTATGACATTCCTAAAGTGTTTCACAACATTGTCAGTGTAATAGTCACCAGCACAGCTTGCAATAGCTGTGTGAGGGTGATTTTCATAAAAAAAAGGTTTGCACTTTAACCCGTAAACGGTCCAAACATATATGTTTTTTTCAACATTTGAAAGTATGTAAAAAAAAGTAGATCTTCTTTTGTTTTTTTTACATTTGAAAATGTGTAAAAAAAACTTTGATCTACTTTTTTTTTGTTATATTTGAAAACATGTAAAAAAAACGTAGATCTACTTTTGTAGCACTACACACGTGAACGTAGATCTGCTTGGACCTTTTACGGGTTAAGCCACATTGCACACATTTCCTTAATCTAATTTCTCTATCCCCTCCTCTGGAGCAGTTTCCTCAGGTCTGGCTTCTTGCTGTTGAAGATGATCTTGCAGCTCATCAGTGGTTAGTTCTTCATTGTCCTCCTCCACCAACTCTTCCACATCCTCCCCACTAACCTCCAACCCCAAGGACTTCCTCAATGATTCCACAACTGGCATAGGTTTCTCAGGGTTAGCTTCAAATCCTTCAAAATCTCTGATGTCTACACATTCTGGCCACAGTTTCTTCCAAGCAGAGTTCAAGGTCCTCTTAGTCACTTCCTCCCAAGCCTTACCTATAATGTTTACACAATTGAGGATGCTAAAGTGATCTCTCGAAAACTCTCTTAGAGTCACTTGAGTTTCTGAGGTCACTACAAAGCACCTTTCAAACATAGCTTTTGTGTAGAGTTTTTTAAAGTTTGCAATGACCTGCTGATCCATGGGCTGCAGGAGAGGAGTGGTATTAGGAGGCAAAAACTTCACCTTAATGAAGCTCATGTCCCCAGAAAGTCACTCTGCCACATCTGAAGAATGACCAGGAGCATTGTCTAATACCAGGAGGCACTTAAGGTTCAATTTATTTTCCAGGAAGTAATTTTTCACAGTGGGGGCAAATGCATGGTGTAACCAGTCATAGAAAAGGTCTCTAGTGACCCATGCCTTACTGTTTGCCCTCCACATCACACACAAATTAGCCTTGAGGACATTGTTTTTCCTGAACACTCTGGGAGTTTCAGAGTGATACACCAATAAAGGCTTCACTTTGCAATCACCACTAGCATTAGCACACATCAACAGAGTAAGCCTGTCTTTCATAAGCTTATGTCTTGGGAGTGTCTTTTCCTCCTGAGTAATGTAGGTCCTGCTTGGCATTTGTTTCCAAAACAGGCCTGTTTCGTCACAATTAAACACTTTTTCAGGTTTCAATTCTTCACTGTCTATGTACTCCCTGAATTCCTTCACATATTTTTCAGCTGCTTTTTGGTCCGAGCTGGCAGCCTCACCATGCCTTATCACACTATGTATGCCACTACGATTCTTAAATCTCTCAAACCAACCTTTGCTGGCCTTAAATTCACTCACATCACCACTAGTTGCAGGCATTTTTCTAATTAAATCGTCATGCAACTTCCTAGCCTTTTCACATATGATCGCTTGAGAGATGCTATCTCTGCTATCTGTTTTTCGTTTATCCACACCAATAACAGTCTGTCAACATCTTCTATCACTTGTGATCTCTGTTTCAAAAACAATGTTGCACCTTTGGCAAGAACAGCTTCCTTGATTGCTGTTTTCTTGGCCACGATATTAGCGATGGTTGATTGGGGTTTTGTGTACAACCTGGCCAGCTCGGAGACACGCACTCCACTTTCATACTTAGCAATGATCTCTTTCTTCATGTCCATAGTAATTCTCACCCTTTTTGCTGTAGGGTTGGCACTAGAAGCTTTCTTGGGGCCCATGGTGACTTATTTTGCAGGTGCAATCACTAAAAAGGCTGTGATAATATGAAATGTTCCGATTGTATGTTTGGATGCGACCACGGTGGCTGGCTTGTAAACACTGGCACCCACGGGACAAGTGAGGCGCACTCAGGCCACACGTGGACACGTCTCGAATGGAACGAATCGTGTTGGGTGAGTTTTTTAGTGTTAGCCGAGGCAAAATTTTTGCGTTAAAATGTATCGCTAGGCGGATTTAACATTATGCAATGCATTCGTTAGGCGAGGGTCCACTGTACTGTCTCTCATTCACCTGGTGTTGTGTGACCTCTGTGGGTTTAAAGCTTCCCCATGAATTTAATAATACTGTAATAGTACTGTAATAAGAATTCTTTTCATGATGATAACTTCTTCATGTCTTATTTTCTTTCCCTCTGATCCTATGACAGATGTAATGAAAGAGGCTGATTTGGTCTGCCACTGCTGTGCCACAGCTACTCCTGTGGTTAGTGAGGATAAGAGCTATAGAGGGATATGCTAATGCAAATTGCCTGAGTTATTGAGGTGAGAGTCCTGAACATAATGAACTCTCATAGTTAAGAAGCAGAGCTCTCTCATGCATAGACAAATTTTCAACAATTTGTTGAGACTAGATTCTCTACTATGGGCTATTTAATTGGGACAGTTTTTGGTCTTCAAGTCTACTTGGTATAGTTGGAAAGATTGAAAAGTAGCCCACTCTCTAGTCTATTTATCATAAATCCTACAAGTATCTCTGAAGCTCTATGTGAGATCTTTAATTCACCATCAATTCCTAGTACAGTGGACCCTCATTTATCGTAATTAATTCGTTCCAGAGAGTGTGACTATTACCGAAATTGACGATTTGCGAATCCATTTTCCCCAAAAGAAATAATGTAAATCCAATTAATTCTTTCCAGACACCCAGAAGTATCAACAAAATTTTTTTTTTACCTTGAAGATAGATTTACATGCACAAAAGAATGAACATTCAACATGACAGTTACCTTTATTGAAGGCTGTTGTTGATGAATGGAAGACAGGGAGGAGGGGACAGGGAAGCGAAGTTACTGTATGGAAGGGGAATCTCCCTCCATAAGGACTCAAGGTCACTTCAGGGGTCACTTCCCTAGCTTAAATATAGATGTACATGCAAAAAAGAATGCCAAATAAATGTAAAGCACTAATAAAATGTATAAATGAACATTTAACATCATACTTACCTTTATTGAAGACTCTTGTTGGTGTATGGCAGATGGGGCAGAGGGAGGGGAGGCAAGTTTATTGTTGGAGAATATACCACTAATATCAACTCTATGGCTTATTTATCTATCACAATTCAACTAATATGACATAATAAACAATATTAATAACATAGAAACATGGAATATACTACTCTAGAATGAATAAAAAAGTCATTATGTATGTCACTAGAGGTGTTGTGTTGTTGTTGGGTGTATAAGGGCCACTGAGAGCATAAGCCGTCCATAACGTTGGTGAAGCAGCAGCTGAGGCGGCGGTGTTTTCTGTAGCCCTATGTAACTCCAACAACACTGGGGGAGTTAGTACAGTTGCTGAATCACTGAAGAAAGCACCCTCTACCACCATCACAACCACTACCATCCTCTACCATTATCACTACCACCCTCTACCACTGTCGTAACTGCTACCACCCTCTACCACTATCACAACTGCTACCACCCCCACCACCATCACTACCACTCTCTACCACTATCACAACTGATACCACTCTACCACCACCACTTTCATATTTTTCTACAAACTTTTTCTTAAATTATGTGTGTTTCCCACATTCTTTACCAAAGGGCTGGCACTAGGGGCTTTCTTTGAGCCATGGTGGCTTATTTAGCAGTGGCAAGCACTAAAACGAATGGAATACATATTATGAAATGTATCGTATAAACTCGTGGGATCATCCTCACTCACTGATAAACAATGGCATACTGGCTGGGAATGGAATGTGAGGCTGCCATGCATACACGTCCGAGACCAACGACTGTTTGCGAGTCAAACGATGATTTTCGAGTCAATGTTTTGATGAAAAAAACGTTACGATTTTCGAAAATTACGACTTTTGAGCCTTATGACAAATGAGGGTCCACTGTAATTCGTCTTAGTTTTTTCTATATTTTCTCATAATGTGGAAACAAGGTAGTCTCTTGTAGGTTTGTCTTCCCTTGTGAATTTCACCATTTTTGTACATGTTAGATTTGAAAATCTTCATCACTGCTTCCATGAGTCTACTTGGTATTGCTCTTTGTGTGTCTAAATCACTCTTTATCTTTATTGCTCTTTCTTTCTGTATCATCATTCTTATCTCTGTTTGTCTGTGTCAGCTTCAATGGGTACTATACTGATACATAAATTGCTGCTAACATATCAGCACCAGATGCTACTTTTCCTCCCATATTTCTCCTGTAGTGCATAAGAAGTCTCTCCTTAACTCACTTGCAACACTTGCAGCATTTCAACAAGCTTCTCTAATTACTTTATTTCTAGAATAATAGAATTTGGCATATCTTTGCTTAAGATATGCAAATGCTACAAGCACATCAATGCTAAAGTCTGCCTTCCCTTTTATATTTGTTTTGATCATACTGAAAAAAGATAATCACAGCTACTCCAACAGTATGGTGGGTATTCTCCTTGCTCCCACCTATGTATAATGTATTTTTCATACAGAAGAAAATATTTTCTCACTACTTTCTTGTGCAGTAAGCACCTTGTAGCTACCCACGTTCTTCATTTATTTCTGGCAGTTGGTGGAGGTGCTTGTGAGTAGACTTGTTTATACCTAAAGAGTAACCCATGAGACTGAAAACTGAGAACACATTGCCAATGTATCCAGCATCGCTAAAAAAAAAAAAAAGTCTTCTTTGTGTTTACTGGGTTAGGTGAGTAAATGAAGTTGAAAAATTGTAGCCAAAAGTATATTGAGGAAGAGTTGGAAGAAAAAGTGTTTACAATATTGTGATATGCCTGTAATCACATGTATCTCGGTAATCTCACACTCTTGTAAATACATTACCTTCATTGATCACCACCTCCACAGCAGTTGATGACATGGTGAGTCAGACTATTGGTGGCTGAGACTTGTAATTTGATAGAGGCAAAACAGCGTGGTTGATCATTTATTGGTTTGCAAGAACTTATTGAGTTAAAGCTAGAGACAGGAGTTTGTTGGTAATTCTTCTTGTATTTAATGGGAGGGTATTGAAAAACCTTAACCTTTATGCTAATATAGTTTCTTGTACTGTAGGTATTTTGTACCATCTGCCATGCCTCCAGTTATATAAATAGTTTTTTAAGTATGTAGATTTGTAACTAATACCTCTAGCACTTTCTAGGTATTAATTATAATACTATGTATCTTTACTCTTAGCACTCCCAGGGATACACGAGTTCAAGTCGTTACACGTTAGGAGAAAAATGATAGCAATAATTTGATAGCTAATTTTTAGTACCTTTGGGGTTCTACAGGTTCCCTCTGGCAAGGACAGCAGCCTGTCCCCGGAGTGTGATCACGACAGCAGTTTTGGCAGTATGTCTGCACGAAGCTCCACAGCTGATAGTGCAAGTCCTCTGTCTGAATATCGGGGATTACTTTCATCCCATGCAGCTCTTTCCACTAGGACAGACAGTAACAGCCCTGTCTCTGATTATCAGGGACTTTCAAGGAGAACAGATAGTCAGGTATTTAATATTTATTTCATTATCAGTCAATCTGTTGCATTATGAGATTGGTTGATCATATTTTATATCACATTAATCTCCGATATCTTTCCTAAAAATAAATAAATTATCCTCAACAAAATATTAATTTACTTAGAGAAAAATATGCTAGAATGCTGCACTCTCCCATGCTTCATTAACTTTTTTGTTTGCAACTGGTTATAATCATGCAAATGTAGTTTTAAGACTTTTTTTTCACTTATGCATCGAAAAATTCAGCTTTTTAAATTTAAACTTGCAGAATTGTAAAAGAAATATACTTGTTCCTTGAAATTCTTTGAGATACTATAATATTACTGCTACTATAGCAGTAAGAAAGAAAAAAGATATATTTGCTGAGTAGGGAATAGAGTGAGGGACAACAACCATCCTTGAAGGTTCTAAAACACTGTCAAAGGAGTGTGAAGTGGAAGCTGTTAAATGTTTTGCAATATGGCAGGTTTAATGGACTTTAGGGTGACAGGTCTATAAGGTGACAGGTAAATATTATAAACAACTGTGTACTTATCTTTAGTCTGTACATTTTGCACAGTATGCATATTCTGAGTGAAATCTCATGGCTGGTTTTCAGTGTGAGTGTCTTGTGCCAAGTCAGAAGAGAATGGACACCCAGCCAGATGAAACTGGGTTGTGATGACACAAAGTCTGGCCTAGGGGTGGACGTAGGAAGGAAAGAGTAGTTGGGTGATGTGTGTTCACACATTTATAACATGTGTATTTTTCATTCCAAAACTGAGTGAGGGAAGAGGGGGAAGGGAGGGTAAAGGAGAAGAGAATCATGATTGAATTTTGAGTTTGACTTTTTCTCATTATTTTTAAGGAATTGCATTTATTTTTGGCATGTGTCTGTATGGTCTATATTTGTATCGTATGTGGAATTTTTTCCTGATTTTGTTGTATAAAGATTATGGCTGATTTTGGATATTTTCTCAGTTGTTTTCTGACTAAATTCATTTCATTTTTTGTATATGATTAATTGGTGCATTTATGGTTAGCTTATAATTTTTTGGTAAACATGAGTTGAGAATTTTAGAAATAAAAGTAAACGCAACTTTACGTTTCACTGTATATTTACAAACTTGTGTTGACATGTGCTCTTACTCACTCCCTCTACCATTCCTGTGTATATGCAGTTTTAAATGTATTAAAAATGAAAAGAAAGTAACCTAACATTTTTTATATAGTATATCTAACAAAGACAAGAGAAAATATAAGAAACAAAATAATTGACTGTGCAATATTCATATTAACTAAGTACAGTAATAGCCACCATGGTACAGTAGTAGCCACTATGGTACAGTAGTAGCTGCCATGGTACAGTAGTAGCCACCATGGTACAGTAGTAGCCACCATGGTACAGTAGTAGCCACCATGGTACAGTAGTAGCTGCCATGGTACAGTAGTAGCCACCATGGTACAGTAGTAGCCACCATGGTACAGTAGTAGCTGCCATGGTACAGTAGTAGCCACCATGGTACAGTAGTAGCCACCATGGTACAGTAGTAGCCACCATGGTACAGTAGTAGCCACCATGGTACAGTAGTAGCCACCATGGTACAGTAGTAGCTGCCATGGTATAGTAGTAGCCACCATGGTACAGTAGTAGCCACCCAGCTGCCATGGTACAGTAGTAGCTGCCATGGTACAGTAGTAGCCACCATGGTACAGTAGTAGCCACCATGGTACAGTAGTAGCCACCATGGTACAGTAGTAGCCACCATGGTACAGTAGTAGCCACCATGGTACAGTAGTAGCCACCATGGTACAGTAGTAGCCACCATGGTACAGTAGTAGCCACCATGGTACAGTAGTAGCCACCATGGTACAGTAGTAGCTGCCATGGTACAGTAGTAGCTGCCATGGTACAGTAGTAGCCACCATGGTATAGTAGTAGCCACCATGGTACAGTAGTAGCCACCATGGTACAGTAGTAGCCACCATGGTACAGTAGTAGCTGCCATGGTACAGTAGTAGCTGCCATGGTACAGTAGTAGGCACCATGGTACAGTAGTAGCCACCATGGTACAGTAGTAGCTGTTATGGTACAGTAGTAGCTGCCATGGTGCAGTAGCAGCTGCCATGGTACAGTAGTAGCTGCCATGGTACAGTAGTATCCACCATGGTACAGTAGTAGCTGTTATGGTACAGTAGTAGCTGCCATGGTATAGTAGTAGCTGCCATGGTACAGTATTAGCCACCATGGTACAGTAGTAGTTGCCATGGTACAGTAGTATTTGCCATGGTACAGTAGTAGCTGCCATGGTACAGTAGTAGCCACCATGGTTCAGTAGTAGCCACCATGGTACAGTAGTAGCTGCCATGGTATAGTAGTAGCTGCCATGGTACAGTAGTAGCCACCATGGTACAGTAGTAGTTGCCATGGTACAGTAGTATTTGCCATGGTACAGTAGTAGCTGCCATGGTACAGTAGTAGCTACCATAGTTCAGTAGTAACTGCCATGGTACAGTAGTAGCTGCCATGGTACAGTAATAGCCACCATGGTACAGCAATAGCCACCATGGTACAGTAGTTTTCACCCTGGTACAGTAGTGGCCACCATGATACAGTAGTAGCTGCCATGGTATAGTAGTAGCCACCATGGTACAGTACTGGGCACCACAATACAGTAGTAGCTGCCATGGTATAGTAGTAGCCACCATGGTGCAGTAGTAGCCACCATGGTACAGTAGTGGGCACCACGATACAGTAGTAGCTGCCATGGTATAGTAGTAGCCACCATGGTGCAGTAGTAGCCACCATTGGGTAACTTAAGTTGGTGCAGTCATCTGTCAGAAAGTTTACATGGCTCAGCAGTTTTGAGTTTGTCTTATGATTGTTTGGCCTTTTCTTTTCAGGATTGTGCTAGAAATATGTGCACCTCTCACTTGGAAGTTGTTCATACCACTATTGTAATGGCTTATTGAAGTCTATAGATATAACCCCATGCATTGTCAAGTTTATCAGACTTTATTAGTAAATTTGGTAGTTTTGCTAATTTTGCATTATTTTCATCAAATTCTTAATAAAAAGCAAAGTCCAAAATAAATACTGTAGGCTTTCCTGCCACTAAATTAACCTGTCTTTTGCTCATTATTCATATCCATAGTCTCTCACATAACATTTGCCCTCCATTTTGAATCTCTTGTCAAATACAAGAAGTAATATTTTCCCTATTTCTTGGCTAATAAACCACAACCAAGAATGCCCAGTCATGGTTTAGGTCATCCCACTAATTGAAACAGATCTATTAAAAATCCATAAAAGAGACTGGGGGAAGTATGAGTTGGGGATCCCTGTCTTTCCTAGTTGCCCAAAATTGACCATTTTCTCCACTTTGAGGCCTTTTCCAGGATACTTTTGGTCTGAAATTGACCAAAATATTCTCCGTTTCGCTAGTATATGTTCTAATCTATTGGCACCAAGAAAAACCTAATAAATCCATGAAAAACTATCCTTTTAAGTGCTTCCAGCTTGTTATTTTAGCCCAAGTACTGTACAGGTTGACCATCATTAATCCGGCATCATCAGGACCTGTGGTGCCGGATTAGTGATGTTGCCGGATTACAGAGTGGTTAGGTTAGAATACACTTAACTCAATGGTGATATTTATGCATTGGCGATTTCACCCACCTTACACCCTATTTTTGGCCCATTCCATTGATCCAGTCTACCAAACTCGTAGCTATTTTAGTGCAACGAACAAGTGAAGTAACAGCAGCAACACACACAACAAGAGGCATTCTTGAGCTCCCCTAGCACTCAGATTTAATGCCCAAACTGAGGTGTGGCTCCAAAAGGATCCTGTAGTGCTTGCTGCCTTTGCACCTCCTGACATCATCTGCTGCTATACAGCTGCCACAGCCCTCAAGCCCAGTGTGGGTGGGGTTTGTGGCAGCACAAGCTGCCTAGCTTCTCTCTCCAAGCCCCATAGGGGTGGGGATTGGGGCTAGACCATGGGAGGAGGTATTTGTACCTCCTCCCATGGCAGACTTTGGTCTGAGACACTCCCACGACAGGGAGCCAAACCTCTTGGGAAAGTCCCAGGCCGGGTGATTATACTGGTGAGTACAACAACAAACAATAACTATTTCGCTAGTATTCCTTCTATTTTGTCGATTGTGTACAAGAAATCGTCCATTTACCTATTTCAACTACCCAATAAAGTGGTCAGAAATCAATAATTTGGCCAATTTCACACAAATTTCAAGGGATGCCAATTTCAGAATATGGTCCAGAATAAACAGTGCAGACACTCCTGGCTCTAAAATAACATTTTCTCTGCTTATTAGTCACATCTCCAGGCCTCTCTTATATTACGCTTATCGTAGGGGTTCTTAAATGGAGATATCGAGGGTTGAAGGTAGACACACTTGTTGGATGGTAACAATATATATTGTCAGACTGTGATGAGAGAAATGGAGCCCAGCCTCTGCCTGTCTTAGCCTGGATGTCTACGCCGACTGAGAGGGAGGCAGAGGTACGACCGTACACATGCGCATCCCGTGACGTCACACAACAGTCACAGGCCTAAAAGGGATCTCCTATCTAAAGCACATGGATGATACTATATGCTATGCTATATAACACAGGGATCAGCAACTATGCTGACAGCTCGGTCATGTTACGTATGTCGTCTCGACATATGCTACTATCTTATAGGCTGAACAGGCAGGTGGTTCTGGGCTGATTCTATACAGTAACAAATTCATATATAATTTAGAATTAGTGGATGGTATCATAATGGATGTTAACAAAATGAATTTTACGTAATGGGTGTTAACGTAATCACTTTTAACGTAATGAGTTTCAACGTAATGCATTACAAACTATAAGAACAAATCATTGTACAATATGGATGGAATTGATCGATCGATTTGTATTCATGCACTCTACGGATTCTGAGGAAGAATAAAATATGTATACAAGGTGAAATTAACAGCAAAGGCATCTGGAGCGCACTCAGATCATTGCTGTCAAATTCTCAGAGTACAGAGGGAACGTGAATACGAAAAAAAAAAAAATTCTGAAAAACTAATCAGTTAATAACAAACAGTTGACAATTTACTTCATCTCGGACATCTAGTTATACAGACTATGTACATTTAAGCCCAATTCTGCGAGGGTGAGGTTTACATATGCAGAATGGTTATCATCTCTGGGAGGATCGAATTCCTCTGCAATGGCTAACACATGCCTTGACTGAGGGAGATCTGAACGAGTATCTACAAAAGATACTTGTGGGTTTCTCATTACTTGTCAAGTACGCAAGGAGTAACGACATTCAGGTTGGTTATCTGACTGAGTATTTGAGGTAGAGGGTACAGAGTCAAGAGGAATTTCAGCATCTGTCACATTAGTCTGGGTAGCAATATCATCAACATCGCATACTAATTTCATATGATCTAAATGCGATTCTTTGTACTTACCAGTACTAATTTCTCTAACCTTATACTGTACTTATTACCAGAGATATGTTCTACAACTCGATAAGGTCCGACAAACTTTTGATCGAGCTTAGGCATTTCGGATGTTTTGTAGAAATTTGTCAGCATTACTCTCGAACCTACTTTTACTTTTGATGGCTTAGCACGGCTATTAGTTACTCTAGTAAATTCTGCTGTTGATTTATGAAGTGTTTCACGGATTCTTCTAAAAACACTCTGAGCCATGCTGGTATGAGTTGCTACGAAATCATCAGGGTTGTAATTAGGTTTCGGAGTGGAATATAACAACTCATAGGGTAAACGCTTGTCTACACCATACAATGCATAATGTGGAGTATCACCTATTGAAGCATTGTAAGCAGAATTTATGGAACATTGGACATCTGGTATGACTTCATCCCAAGTTTCACTATTGGGGTTGATAGTGGCTCTCAGGACATCAAGTACTTTCTTATTGGTTCTTTCGGCTAACCCATTGCTGGCAGGATGATGAGGAACAATGGTGGATTTAGAGATCTTGTATAAAGTACACAAATTTTCAAGAATCTCATTACAGAATTCACCTCCATTATCTGTTACTAAGGACATAGGGGTGGTATGCCTGCAGATAATGCATTCTTTAAATGCTTTAGCTACTGTCTCTGCAGTCTTATCTGCAATAGGAACTAACTCACAATATCTGGTGAAATGGTCTACCATAACTCACAGATGTTTGTTGCCTTGGAGGGAACATTTAAAATTGGTTAACAAGTCAAGGGCAACTCTTTCCCACGGTTCGCTAGTGGTTGGGTACACCTGGATTGGATTAGGGCCATTGACATTTCCTTTATGTTGCATACAGACACTACATTTCTTAACATACTTGGAAATGTCAGTTGCCATACGTGGCCAAAAGTATTTCATTCTGGCTTGTTTCACAGAACGATCCATACCAGGGTGTGCAACACCTGGTGCATCATGAACTAACTGTAGAGCTACGTTCACTAGTGACTGTGGAATTACTAACTGGTAAACTCTTCTACTTGGAGTACCCAATTCGGCTGTTCGATACAGTAATTCTTGGCTCATTACAAAGTCACTAATGGGTGCTGGTGGCTTCACAGTAAGAATAAGATCTTCCTGGAGCAGGAATCGAATCACACCAGACCACATGGGATCTGTTCTTTGGGCATTTTTGACATCCTCGACAGTAAATGGAGGATCTGCAGTAACTACACTAACGTGTCACGATAAAGCATCTGCGACTACATTTGACTTGCCAGGTAAATGTTCAAAAGTGGGATTGAACTCTTGGATAGTCAAGGTCCATCTGGCTAACCTTCCAGTAGGTTGTTTGTTCTGGAATAAAGGTATCAGTGGTGCATGGTCTGTCAAGACATGAACAGGGTACTGGTAAATAATGTCTCGGAAGTGCTTTAAAGACCATACTATTGCTAAAGCTTCTTGCTCCGTTACTGTATAATTACGTTCAGCCTTCGTAAGGACTCTGCTAGCAAATGCAACTGCGTTGTACTTGCCATCAGTCTTCTGAGCTAGTATGGCACCTATGCCAATTGAACTAGCATCAGTTGTCAGATAGAAGGGCTTAGAAAAATCTGGGAATTTCAAAATTGGAGCAGATGTTAACTTTTCTTTTAGAGTTTGGAATGCTCTTTCTTGACGGGAGATCCAAACAAAAGGAACATCTTTCTTAAGCAATTCAGTTAGTGGAGCAGCTATGGAAGAAAAATTGGCAATGAAAGATCTATAAAAACCTGCTAAGCCCACAAAGGATCTTACGCCATCAGCAGTTTTGGGAGTTGGAAAATTTAGTACTGCAGTTACTTTACTTTGATCAGTCGTAACCCCTCTAGGAGTGACTACGTGACCAAGAAACTTAATTTCTGATCTGAAAAATTGACATTTGGACAGTTTGATCTTTAAATTGGCTTCTTCAAGCTTGCCAAGTACTATATCAAGTCTTTTCAGGTGTGTGTCCACGTCTTCGGACATGACAATTACGTCGTCTAAGTACACCATAAGTGCTTTACCTGTCAGACCTCTAAAGATGTTGGTCATGAGTCTAGAGAACGTGATAAGAGACGATCGTAATCCAAACGCCATACAGAGGAAGTGATAATGACCTGTGGGAGTGGAGAATGCAGTTAACTCTTGGCTGTCCTCGTGAAGAGGGACTTGCCAAAACCCTTGTAACAAGTCAGGGTCGAGAAGACTTTGTTATTTCCGATATTGCGTAAAAGGTCACCTAGTACAGGAAGTGGGAAGCGATCTGGAATGGTGTTCGCATTTAACTTCCTAAAGTCAATCACCGGGTGCCGTCCTTCTTAGGCACTAGGATCAAGGGCGCATTCCAGGGTGAATTGCTATGTGCAATAACTCCATCATTGAGCATTTGATTGATCAGTTCCCAACAGCACGTCAAGTATTAAAAACCATTTGTCTCCATTCACTCCTATCAAACACGCTCATGCATGCCTGCTGGAAGTCCAAGCCCCTCGCACACAAAACCTCCTTTACCCTCTCCCTCCAACCTTTCCTAGGCCGACCCCTACCCTGCCTTCCTTCCACTACAGACTGATACACACTTGAAGCCATTCTGCCTCGCTCCATTCTCTCTACATGTCCGAACCACCTCAACAACCCTTCCTCAGCCCTCTGGACAACAGTTTTGGTAATCCCGCACCTCCTCCTAACTTCCAAACTTCGAATTCTCTGCATTATATTCACACCACACATTGCCCTCAAACATGACATCTCCACTGCCTCCAGCCTTCTCCTCGCTGCAACATTCATCACCCATGTTTCACTCCCATATAAGAGCGTTGGTAAAACTCTACTCTCATACATTCCCCTCTTTGCCTCCAAGGACAAAGTTCTTTGTCTCCACAGACTCCTAAGTGCACCGCTCGCCCTTTTCCCCTCATCAATTCTATGATTCACCTCATCTTTCATAGACCCATCCGCTGACACGTCCACTCCCAAATATCTGAATGCATTTACCTCCTCCATACTCTCTCCCTCCAATCTGATATCCAATCTTTCATCACCTAATCTTTTTGTTATCCTCATAACCTTACTCTTTCCTGTATTCACTTTTAATTTTCTTCTTTTGCATACCCTACCAAATTCATCCACCAACCTCTGCAACTTCTCTTCATAATCTCCCAAGAGCACAGTGTCATCAGCAAAGAGCAACTGTGACAACTCCCACTTTATGTGTGATTCTTTATCTTTTAACTCCACGCCTCTTGCCAAGACCCTCGCATTTACTTCTCTTACAACCCCATCTATAAATATATTAACCCTTTCAGGGTCCAAGGCCCAAATCTGGAGTCACGCACCAGTGTCCAAGAATTTTCAAAAAAAAAAAATTGTTATTTTTTCTTATGAAATCGCAGAGAATCTTTTTGTGAAGGTAATAAAACAAAAAGTACGAAATTTGGTGGAAAATTGACGAAATTATGCTCTCGCGAATTTTGATGTGTCAGCGATATTTACGAATCGGCGATTTTGCCGACTTTGACTCCCATTTTAGGCCAATTACATTATTCCAATCAACCAAATTCTTAGCTGTTTCACTAGTATTACTTCTATTCTATCGATTGAGCACAAGAAATCGCCAAGTCAACTGTTTCAACTACAAAATAAAGTGATCGGAAATTGTTAATTTGGCCAATTTAACACAAAGTTCAAAATATTCCAATTTCAAAATAGGGTCCAGAATGAACAATGTAGGCATTCCTGGCACTAAACTAACATTTCCTCTGTTCATTAGTTATGTTTTGAGGCTTTACAAATAAATTCCATTTTGATTTTTTATTCACACCAAAAAATAGAAGATTTACTCTTATGCAATACTGTAATAATTGTATAAATATCATCACCATATTTGTGAATGTATATTAGACCCACCAACTGACGTGTATTAGATGTGTGAGGTCGTTTGTTTACTCTTGAATATCGGCAAAAATTTAACATTTCCGCTACTTTGAGCTCAGTTTCAAGCCATTTCCAATGCTAAAACCAATCAAAATCATCTCTTTTTCTGTAATATGTCTTCCATTCTATCAAATGAGACCAAGAAATCGCAAATACAACTATAAAAAACATACGAAAAAACACTGCAAAGTTGCTGCTTTAATCGAAAAATCATGATTTCATTTTTTTTCTCTCATTATACACAGTGTGCTGCAGGATCTGTTTTATGTGGTGCACACATACCACATAGATGTATTCTCTCATATCTAGGCCCAAATGTACCACTCACAGTTTATCAGAGTGAGCTGAGCTCATGGCGTAGATCTACGGTTTGGACCCTGAACATAAAGCCGTAGATCTACGGGACGGACCCTGAAAGGGTTAAACAACCACGGTAACATCACACATCCTTGTCTAAGGCCTACTTTTACTGGGAAATAATCTCCCTCTTTCCTACATACTCTAACTTGAGCCTCACTATCTTCATAAAAACTCTTCACTGCTTTCAGTAACCTACCTCCTACACCATACACCTGCAACATCTGCCACATTGCCCCCCTATCCACCCTGTCATGCACCTTTTCCAAATCCATAAATGCCACAAAAATCTCTTTAGCCTTATCTAAATACTGTTCACTTATATGTTTCACTGTAAACACCTGGTCCACATACCCCCTACCCTTCCTAAAGCCTCCTTGTTCATCTGCTATCCTATTCTCCATCTTACTCTTAATTCTTTCAATAATAACTCTACCATACACTTTACCAGGTATACTCAGCAGACTTATCCCCCTATAATTTTTGCACTCTCTTTTGTCCCCTTTGCCTTTATACAAAGGAACTATGCATGCTCTCTGCCAATCCTTAGGTACCTTACCCTCTTCCATACATTTATTAAATAATTGCACCAACCACTCCAAAACTATATCCCCACCTGCTTTTAACATTTCTATCTTTATCCCATCAATCCCGGCTGCCTTACCCCCTTTCATTTTACCTACTGCCTCACGAACTTCCCACTCGCTCACAACTGGCTCTTCCTCACTCCTACAAGATGTTATTACTCCTTGCCCTATTCATGAAATCACAGCTTCCCTATCTTCATCAACATTTAACAATTCCTCAAAATATTCCTTCCATCTTCCCAATACCTCTAACTCTCCATTTAATTACTCTCCTCTCCTATTTTTAACTGACAAATCCATTTGTTCTCTAGGCTTCCTTAACTTGTTAATCTCACTCCAAAACTTTTTCTTATTTTCAACAAAATTTGTTGATAACATCTCACCCACTCTCTCATTTGCTCTCTTTTTACATTGCTTCACCACTCTCTTAACCTCTCTCTTTTTCTTCATATACTCTTCCCTCCCTGCATCACTTTTACGTTGTAAAAACTTCTCATATGCTAACTTACTACTCTCTTTACATCATCATTCCACCAATCGCTCCTCTTCCCTCCCGCACCCACTTTCCTGTAACCACAAACTTCTGCTGAACACTCTAACACTACATTTTTAAACCTACCCCATATCTCTTCGACTCCATTGCCTACGCTCTCATTAGCTCATCTGTCCTCCAATAGCTGTTTATATCTTACCCTAACTGACTCCTCTTTTAGTTTATAAACCTTCACCTCTCTCTTCCCTGATGCTTCTATTCTCATTGTATCGCATCTACCTTTTACTCTCAGTGTAGCTACAGCTAAGAAATGATCTGATATATCTCTGACCCCTCTATAAACATGTACATCCTGAAGTCTACTCAACAGTCTTTTATCTACCAATACATAATCCAACAAACTACTGTCATTTCACCCTACATCATATATTGTATACTTATTTATCCTCTTTTTCTTAAACTATGTATTACCTATAACTAAACCCCTTTCTATACAAAGTTCAATCAAAGGGCTCCCATTATCATTTACACCTGGTACCCCAAACTTACCTACCACACCCTCTCTAAAAGTTTCTCCTACTTTAGCATTCAGGTCCCCTGCCACAATTACTCTATCACTTGGTTCAAAGGTTCCTATACATTCACTTAACATCTCCCAAAATTTCTCTCTCTCCTCTACATTCCTCTCGTCTCCAGGTGCATACACGCTTATTATGACCCACTTTTCGCATCCAACCTTTACTTTAATCCACATAATCCTTGAATTTACACATCCATATTCTCTTTTCTCCTTCCATAACTGATCCTTCAACATTACTGCTACCCCTTCCTTAGCTCTAACTCTCTCAGATAATACAGATTTAATCCCATTTATTTCCCCCCACTGAAACTCCCCTACCCCCTTCAGCTTTGTTTTGCTTAGGGCCAGGACATCCAACTTCTTTTCATTCATAACATCAGCAATCATCTGTTTCTTGTCATCCGCACTACATCCACGCACATTCAAGCATCCCAGTTTTATAAAGTTTTTCTTCTTCTCTTTTTTTAGTAAATGTCTACAGGAGAAGGGGTAACTAGCCCATTGCTTATATATATGTATATATATATATATATATATATATATATATATATATATATATATATATATATATATATATATATATATATATATATATATATATATATATATATTTAAAGACAAAATACATTGGCCAAACATTCACAAAAATACAACAGAAAGTAAAACAACATATATATATATACAGTGGACCCTCAACCAGCGATATTTATCCGTTCCTGAGAGCTCATCGTTAGTCAAAATTATCGTTAGTCAAGTTAATTTTCCCCATAAGAAATAATGGAAATCAAATTAATTCGTGCAAGGCACCAAAAATATTGAAAAAAAAATTATTTTACCATATGAAATATTAATTTTAATACACACAAACTGAAAATTACATGCACAGTTACATGACACTTACCTTTATTGAAGATCTGGTGATGATTGATGGGATGGGAGGAGGGGAGAGGTGTTAGTGTTTAGAAGGGGAATCCCCTTCCATTAGCACTTGAGGCAGCAAGTCTTTTTCTGGGGTCACTTCCCTTGTTCTTTTAATGCCACTAGGACCAGCTTCAGAGTCACTGGACTTCTGTCGCACAACATATCTGTCCATAGTTACCTGTACCTCTCGTTCCTTTATGACTTTCCTAAAGTGGTTCACAACATTGTCAGTGTCACCATTAAACACTTGTTCAGGTTTCAGTCCTTCACTGTCTATGTACTCCTTGAATTCCTGCACATATTTTTCAGCTGCTTTTTGGTCCAAACTGGCAGCCTCACCATGCCTTATCACACTATGTATGCCACTACGATTCTTAAATCTCTCAAACCAACCTTTGCTGGCCTTAAATTCACTCACATCACCACTAGTTGCAGGCATTTTTCTAATTAATCCTCATGCAACTTCCTAGCCTTTTCACATATGATTGCTTGAGAGAAGAGATGCTATCTCCTGCTATCTGTTTTTCATTTATCCACACCAATAACAGTTTCTCAACATCTTCTATCACTTGTGATCTCTTATTCAAAAACGAAGTTGCACCTTTTGCAAGTACAGCTTCCTTGATTGCCGTTTTCTTGGCCACAGTAGTAGCGATGGTTGATTGGGGTTTGGTATACAACCTGGCCAGCTCCGAGACACGCACTCCACTTTCTTACTTATCAATTACAGTGGACCCCCGCTTAACGATCACCTCCCAATGCGACCAATTATGTAAGTGTATTTATGTAAGTGCATTTGTACGTGTATGTCTGGGGGTCTGAAATGGACTAATCTAATTCACAGTATTCCTTATGGGAGCAAATTCGGTCAGTACTGGCACCTGAACATACTTCTGGAATGAAAAAATATCGTAAACCGGGGGTCCACTGTATCTCTTTCTTCATATCCATAGCAATTCTCACCCTTTTTTCTGCAGGGTTGGCACTAGAAGCTTTCTTGGGGCCCATGGTGACTTACTTTGCAGGTACAATCACTAAAAATTCTGTGATAATATGAAATGTTCCGATTGTATGCGTGGATGCGACCGCACTCGCTGGCTTGTAAACACTGGCATCCACGGGACAACTGAGGCGGGCTCAGGCCACACGTGAACGCATCTCGAACGAATCGTGTTGGGTGAGTTTTTTAGCATTAGCTAAGGCAAAATTTTTGCATTAAAATGTATCATTGGCCGGATTTAATGTTAGCTGATGCCATCGTTAGCCGAGGGTCCGCTGTATAAGTTTTGTAAACAAACCAGGCGAACGCGTATGGCTTTAGTTCTCCCCATCAAGCTGACTAGAAAAATGTCTCATATTTATGTTAATTTATTCTACTGTGGGTATATTTATCATGTTTAAATGTAATGTTGCGTGTTTATTATATAATTTTGAAAAAAAAATCATAGGTGGATTAAGCAGAATATCTATACAGGGGACCCCGGGATTTCGTATTCTTCGGATTTTGTAATATTCGGAAATATGTAGTAACATTTTTTCATCAAAATATTGGCTCGGTGATGGTCATTGAGCTAGGAAATAGTCATTCGTCCCGAACATGTCCGCCTAGCCCGAGCGGCCCAACACACCATTTACAGCCAGTGTGCCATTGTTTATCAGTCAGTAAGGATGATCCCACACATTCATTTGATACATTTCATATTATTCCATTCTTTTTAGTGTTTGTAACTGTTAAATAAGCCACCATGGGCCCAAAGAAAGCTTCTAGTGCCAGCCCTTTGGTAAAGAAGGTGAGAAACACTGTAGAGTTCAAGAAAGACATCATTGGAAAACATGAAAGTGGAATACAGTGCTTGTGGCAGAGCTGGCCAGGTTGTATAACAAACCCCATAAAACCATTGCTTCTGTCATGGCCAAGAAAAAGGAAATCAAGGAAGCTGTTGTTGTAAAAGGTGCATATATGCTTACTAAACAGAGATTGCAAATACAGTGGACCCCCGCATAATGGACGCCTTGCATAGCGGACAATCCTCATAGCGGACGCTTTGATCGCTAAAATTTTGCCCCGCATAGTGGACAAAAACCCGCTCAGCGGCCTTCGTCCGAGACGCGTCCAATGTGCGCTTGAGCCACGCTCACATGTTCCGCGAGTGGCATTGTTTACCAGCCAGCCTCCGCGGTAACATCCAAGCATAAAATCGGAACATTTTGTATTATTACAGTGTTTTTGGTGATTTTTTTCTGGAAAATAAGTGACCATGGGCCCCAAGAAAGCTTCTAGTGCCAACCCTACAGCAATAAGGGTGAGAATTACTATGGAGATGAAGAAAAAGATCATTGATAAGTATGAAAGTGGAGTGCGTGTCTCCGAGCTGGCCAGGTTGTATAATAAACCCCAATCAACCATCGCTACTATTGGTGGTACAGCTGCTGCTGCATCACCGTCAGCTGCTGCTGCACTGTCAGCTGCTGCTGCTGTACCACCGTCAGCTGCTCCTGCTGCTGTAGTACCGTCTGCTGCTGCTGTAGCATCATCTGCTGCTGCTGTAGCATTGTCTGCTGCTGCTGTAGCATCGTCTGTTGCTGCTGTAGCATCGTCTGTTGCTGCTGTACCACTGTCAGCTGCTGCTGCTGCTGTAGCATCGTCTGCTGCTGCTGCTGCTGTAGCATCGTCTGCTGCTGCTGTAGCATCGTCTGTTGCTGCTGTAGCATCGTCTGCTGCTGCTGCTGCTGTAGCATCGTCTGCTGCTGCTGTAACATCGTCAGCTGCTGCTGCTGCTGCTGTAGCACCGTTGTTGGTGTGGCTTATTGAGAATACCAAGAAACAATTAACCCCAGAGGATTTGCCACCCAGGATAGCCCAAAAAAGTCAGTGTCATCGAAGACTGTCTAACTTATTTCCATTGGGGTCCTTAATCTTGTCTCCCAGGATGCAACCCACACCAGTCGACTAACACCCAGGTGAACAGGGAAAATGCCTGGAACTAGTGCTCATATTGGTGAATTTAGAGCCAGCAAAGGTTGGTTTGAGAGATTTAAGAATCGTAGTGACATACACAGTGTGATAAGGCCTGTTCTGGAAGAAAATACCAAACAGGACCTACAGTACTCAGGAGGAAAAGGCACTCCCAGGACACAGTGTCTCATCAGTCATTGCTGCATCTTCAATAAAGGTAAGTGTCATTTATTCTTCATTTAGTAGAGTAGTACATGCACAATATATATTGTGCATGTACTACTCTACTATTGTGCATGTATCCTTCTCTTTGTGCGTAGGAAAATGTATATTTCATGTGGTAAAATTTTTTTTTTCAAACTTTTGGGTGTCTTGCACGGATTAATTTGATTTCCATTATTTCTTATGGGGAAAATTCATTCACATAGCGAACATTTCGCATAACAGCCAGCCCTCTTGCACGGATTAAGGTCGCTATGCGGGGGTCCACTGTACTGGAAGATGTGGAGACTTTGTTGTTGGTGTGGATCAATGAGAAACAGTTATCAGGAGATAGTGTTATGCACTCAATAATTTGTGTTAATGTTGCAGTTTAAAAACTGTAGTGTAAAGCACCCTTCTGGCAAGACAGTGATGGAGTGAATGATGGTGAAAGTTTTTCTTTTTCGGGCCACCCTGCCTTGGTGGGAATCGGCCAGTGTGATAATAAAAAATAATAATAAATAAATTTGTGAAAAGGCAAGGCAGTTGCATGTGGATCTTGTAAAGAAAATGCCTGGAACTAGTGCTGATGTTAGTGAATTTAAGGCCAGCAAAGGCTGGTTTGAGAGATTTAAGAAGCATAGTGGCATACACAGTGTGGTAAGGCATGGCGTGGCTGCAAGTTCTAACAAATATGCTGCTTAAAAATATGTTCAGGAATTCAAGGGATACATAGAGGCTGAACAATTCAAATCCCAACAAGTGTTTAATTGTGACAAAACAGACCTCTTTTGGAAGAAAATGCCAAAGAGGACCTACATCATTCAGGAGGAACAGGCACTCCCAGGACACAAGCCTATGAAAGACAGGCTAACTCATGTTCTGTAGTAATGCTAGTGAGGATTTCAAAGTGAAGCCTTCACTGGTGCGTCACTCTGAAAGTCCCAGAGTGTTCAAGAAAAACAGTGTTGCCAAGAGTAAATTGTGTGTGACGTGGAAGGCAAACAGTAAGGCATGGGTCACGAGGGACATTTTCCTTGATTAGTTTAATGATGTATTTGGCTCCAGTGTGAAGAAATATCTTCTGGAAAATAAATTGAAACTCAAGTGCCTTCTGGTAATGGACAATGCACCTGCTCATCCTCCAGAATTGGAAGAGCAAATGGTGAAGGAGTTTTGTTTCTTCACAGTGAAGGTCTTGCCCCCTAATACCACTCTTCTCATCCAGCCCATGGACCAGCAGATCATTTCGAACTTCAAAAAACTGTACACCAGAGCAGTGTTTCAAAGGTGCCTTGATGTGACCTCAGACACTCACTTGACCCTAAGAGAGTTTTGGAGAGATCACTTCAGTATCCTCCACTGCATAAAACTTATAGGTAAGGCTTGGGAGGGAGTGACTTTCAGGACTTTGAACTCTGCTTGGAGAAAATTGTGGCCAGAATGAAGGGTTTGAGGCTGACCCTGGAAACATAAACACATATGCAGTTTAATGTGATCCTTTATTGACAATGTTTCGCCCACACAGTGGGCTTTTTCAAGCCACAAACAGATCTACCTGGGGTGGAAGGTACGTGAGTATTTATAGTCAGGTTCAGAATGTCGAGGTCAGGTGGAGAATGCTGCATCTGATGCTCCACCTGACCTCAACATTCTGAACCTGACTATAAATACTCACGTACCTTCCACCCCAGGTAGATCTGTTTGTGACTTGAAAAAGCCCACTGTGTGGGTGAAACGTTGTCAATAAAGGATCACATTAAACTGCATATGTGTTTATGTTTCCATTGTGTCGGTATTTTATACCGTTTATTTTCATTGAGGCTGACCCTGATGAGCCTATGGCAGTTGTGCAAAGTATTGTGGCATTGGGGACTTCCATGGGGTTGGATGTGAGTGGTGAGGATGTGGAAGAATTGGTGGAGGACCACAATGAAGACCTAACCATTGAAGAGCTGCAAGGCCTTCATCTGCAACAGCAACAGACCACAGCTCAGGAAATTGCTTCAGAGGAGGAGGAAGAAATATGGAGGAAGGCGCTTTCTTCAATGATGAAGAACATTTGTGCAAAGTGGAGTTAGGTGCAAACATTTATGGATGAACATCACCCTGACAAAGCTGCTGCAGGCTGTGTTGGCAACATGTACAATGACAGTGTTGTTTCCCATTTTAGGGAAGTTATAAAGAAACGCCAGATACAGACCACTCTGGAACACTTTTATGAGCGACAAGGGTCCAGTGACTCTCAGGCTGGTCCTAGTGGCATTAAAAAACAAAGAAAGGAAGTAACCCCAGAAAGGGACTTGATACCAGAAGTCATTATGGAGGGGGATTTCCCTTCCAAACAATAGTACATCTCCAGCCTCTCCATTCCTCCTGTCTCATCACTCATCAACAAGTCTTCAATAAAGGTAAGTGTCATTTTATTGTTTTCTTCTGCATGTCTCATTGTTTTCTGTGTAGGTAAATGTATATTTCATGTAAAAAAATTATTTATTTTTAATACTTTTGGGTGTCTGGAATGGATTAATTGGATTTACATTATTTCTTATGGGGAAAATTAATTCGGAAATCATCAGATTCGGGTTTAGTTGCTCTCCAGGAAAGGATTAATTACAATAACCGGGGGTCAACTGTACTAAAGTTTTATACGACATTTAATGCTCCTCGGAGTGATTATTATTGTGTTATTATTGTTATCATTATTAATATGGCATCCTCAATACTAATAAGACACTCATAATGATTTTAATGTGTACCAGCACAGTGTGTAAATTTACTTAGGTATAGGTATACATAAGTATAATTATCAGAGTATATATAAAATATGAAATAACTTTAAAACACTTGAGATTGTGTAAAGTTTCCAAATATAATGGAGAGACATGTTGTTCTCGGAGAATGTAAAAAAACCAGGTGGCGCATGCCGTACTAGACAGGGAGCCATATAGAGAGTTTTGGTCATAATTTGAAATTGTCATATTAATGGAATGCCGTAAAACAAAATGCCGTAAAGCAGGGTCCTACTGTACTGTACTGTGCACAGCACAGATCCATTCTCTCATATCTAGGCCAAAATTTATCGCTCTCAGCTTATCTGAGGGAGCTGAGCTCAAGATATAGATAATCCTGAGGGACCCTGGCATTAACCCTTTGACTGTCGAGACCACAAATCCTGAAGTGTCTCTCTGTGTCGCAAAATATTCGAAAATAAAAAATGATTATTTCTTATAAAATGATAATCTTTTCCTGATGGTAATGACACCAAAAGTACAAAATTTGATGGAAAACTTGTAGAATTACGTTCTCGCAAAGTTAATGATCTTGGTGACATATACGCATCAGCAATTTCACCCACTTTGAGCCCTATTTTCTGCCTCTTCCATTGTTCCAGTCAACCAAACTCATAGCTATTTCTTTAGAACTCCATTTTTTTTATTGATTGGGTACAAGAAACCACCAGAAATTGGCAATTTGGGCAATTTCACACAAATTAAAAAACATGCCAATTTCAAAATAGGGTCCAGAATAAACAATGCAGACATTCCTGGCACTAAAATAACACTTTCTCTGTTCATTAGTCACATCTCCAGGCCGCTCTTGTATTACTCTTGCTTTCTATTTTGAATTTTTATTCACACAAAAAATAGAAGATTTACTGTTATGCAGACTACTGCATTATTTTAATAATTGTATAAATAGTGTCAACCCATTCATAGCTGTGTATTAGAATGGCTAGTTGAACACATATTGAAAATCGGCAAAAATTGAATGTTTCCGCTTTTTTGAGCTCAATTTCAAGATTCTTTTAATTGTGAAACCAATCAGAATCATCTCTAGTTCTGTAATATGTCTTCCATTCTATCAAATGAGACCAAGAAAACGAGAATACAACCGTAAATATTATATGACAATACACCTCAAAGTCGGCATTTTAATCCAAAAATGCGGTCAGAGGTTTTTTTTATCATTATGCACTGTGTGTTGCAGGATTTTTTAGACTGTGCACACTGACCACACAGACCCATTCTCTCACATGTGGGCCTACCAACTTTCCCTCGCTTGATTTGAAGTCGCTCGAATTTTGGCATATTAATACGTCAAAAACACTGCCTCATAAGAAATATATTTAATAATGTAGATTTATGTAACCAACAGTGACAGGGTTAAATGTCACTTTTGTATCTCAATTTAAAAATTTCTTCCAAAAATGGAAAGTTAAATTTTCCAAATGGAATTGAAATAGGGTCACTTTTTTGCACTGTGATGTGGGGGAACTTCTGGAAAAATCATTAGTGTGTGTTGTGTTATGTCAGCGTAATGACCATAGACAAAATGAAACTTTAAACACAAGCAATATTTTTGTCATTTTCTGTATTTCCAGAATGATTATATATTATGCCCTTCAAAGTAGGTATTGTATGTTTATGCTCATAAATGACTTGATCCAGAAATTGGAGTCACAGGTTCAAACCTTAATCCCAAATTTGGAAGGGTATGTAAAAGAAGGAAATTAAAAGTGAATATAGGAAAGAGCAAAGTGATGAGGAATAACAAAAAAAAAATAGGCAGTGAAAGATTGGATATCAGATTGGAAGGAGGGAATATGGAGGAAGTGAATGTGTTCAGATATTTGGGAGTGGACTAGCCAGCAAATGGGCTTATGAATGACATGGTGAACCATAGAACTGATGAAGAAAAAAATGTGAGTGGTGCATTGAGGAATCTGTAGAGACAAAGAACTTTATCCATGGAGGCAAAAAGGGAAATGTATGAGAGTATAGTGGTACCAATGCTCTTATATGGGTGTGAAACATGAGTGGTGAATGTTGCTGCAAGGAGGAGGCTGGAGGCAGTGGAGATGATGTGTCTGAGGGCATTGTGTGGTGTGAATATTGTACAGAGAATTTGTTGCTTGGAGATTAGAAGGTGTGGGATTAATAAAAAGTATTATCCATAGGGCTGAGGAGGGGTTGTTGAGGTGATTTGGACATTTAGAGAGGATGGAAGAAAATAAGATGACTTGGAGGGCATTTAAATCTGTAGTGGAGGGAAGATGGGGTAGGGGTCATCGTAGGAAAGGTTGGAGGGAGAGGGTAAAGGAAATTGTGTGTGAGGGGCTTAGATATCCAGCAAATGTGTGTGAGTGTTAGATAGGAGTAAGTGGAAGTGAGTGGTTTTTATGACTCGACGTACTGTTGGAGTGTGAGCAAAGTAAAATGTATGCAGGGATTCAAGGAAGCCGGTTAGGTGGACTTGAGTTCTGGAGGTGTACAATGCCTGCACTCTGAAGGAGGGGTGGAGATATGTTGCACTTTTAAACTGTAGTATTGGTACTCCTCTGGCAAGATAGTGATGGAATGAGCCACCCTGCCTCATTGGAAAATGGCCAGTGTGTTAAATAATAATAATAATAATAATTATCTACTGTGTTATAAATTACCACTATACAATTTTCAGGATTCCATATTATTTGATGGAAGAGATTCAGCCAGTCCGCAGTGTGATAACACTGGAAACTTTACACTGGTGCGTAAGAAGGAGAGTCGAGTGGAGCAGTGGGCTAGATACTCACAGGTAAGTGCCATTAACATATGCTTATATCATTACCATAAGACCTGTAAGTACTGTATTTTTCTCCCTGTGCTGTAATCTCTTAGTCTTTAAAATCTAGCAGAGAATGATTTATAACAAAAGATGTATAATTATGTAAAATTATTGTGA
>NC_091314.1:42456354-42701354 GCF_038502225.1 Cherax quadricarinatus | reverse complement strand
CAATTAGCAGGAGATACTCCTATGACTTCGTTTATTTGAAAAGAAAAGGCTAGGCAGTTGCATGAAGATTTGGAAAGAAATTGCCTGCAAATAGTGGTGAAGTGAGTGAATTTAAGGCCAGCAAAGGCTGGTTTGAGAGATTTAAGAACCGTACTGGCATACACAGTGTGGTAAGGCATAGTGAGGCTGCCAGTTCGGACCACAAGGCGGCTGAAAAATATGTGCATGAATTCCAGGAGTACATAGAGGCTGAAGGACTGAAACCTGAACAAGTGTTCAATTGTGATGAAACAGGCCTCTTTTGGAAGAAAATGCCAAAGAGGACCTTCATTACACAAAGAGGAAAAGGCAATGCCAGGACACACAAGCCTATGAAAGACAGGCTGACGCTAATGTTCTGTGCTAATGCTAGTGGGGATTTCAAAGTGAAGCCATTACTAGTGTACCATTCTGAAAATCCCAGAGTGTTCAGGAAAAACAATGTTATGAAGAGTAAATTGTGTGTGTTTTGGAAATCTAATAGTGAGGCATGGGTCACGAGGTTCAATGAAGTGTTTGGCCCTAGTGTGAAGGAGTATCTCCTGGAAAAGAAATTGGATCTCAAGTGCCTGCTAATAATGGACAATGCACCTGCTCATCCTCCAGACTTGGATGATCTAATTTTCGAGGAGTTTGGGTTCATCACAGTAAAGTTCTTGCCCCCGAATACCAATCCTCTCCTCCAACCCATGGACCAGCAGGTTGTGCAAACTTTAAAAACTCTACACAAAAGCAATGTTTCACAGGTGCTTGACTGTGACCACAGACACTCACTTGACCCTAAGGGAATTTTGGAGAGAACACTTCAGCATCCTCCACTGCATAACCCTTATAGGTATGGCTTGGGAGGGAGTGACTACCAGGACTTTGAACTCTGCCTGGAGAAAATTGTGGCCAGATTGTGTTGACAAGAGGGATTTTGAAGAATTTGAGACTGACCCTAATGAGCCTATGTCTGTTGTAAAATCAATTGTGGCACTGGGGAGTTCCATGGGATTGTAGGTGAGTTTGGAGGATGTGGAAGAATGGTGGAAGACCACAGTGAAGAGCTCACCACTGAGGGACTGCAGAGCTTCAGCAGGAAGAGAACACATCGCCAGCTCAGATTCTTGCTGCAGAGGAGGGGAGGAAGAGAGGATGGAAGAATGCCTTCTTCAGAAATTAAAGAGATTTTTACTATGTGGGGTAAGACGGAAAGCTTTATGGAGAAACATCACCCTAACAAGGTTGTTGCAAGCCAGGTTGGCAACATGTACAGTGACAAAGTCTTGGGCCATTTTAGGGAAGTGTTAAAGAGATGCCAGAAACAGAGCTCTCTCCACAGTTATCTTGTGAGACAGGACTCCAGTGACTCTCCAGGTGGTCTTAGTGGCATTAAGAAACAGAGAAGAGAAGCAACCCCAGAAAAGCAAATGGTACCTGAGGTGTTGATGGAAGGGGATTCCCCTTCCAAACTGTAAACAATCCACTCTCTCTCCTCCTCCAGTCTGCCATACACTAAGAAGAATCTCCAATAAAGGTAAGTGTTATGCTGTTAATGTTTCATTCATCATTTCCCATTGTATTGTTAATGTACTACATGCATATTTCATGTTAAAATTTTTTTTTGTTTTAATTCTTCTGGGTGTCAGGAATGGATTAATTGTATTTACATTATTTCTTATGGGGAAAATTGATTCGTAAATCGTAAATTTACGTTTTATAATGTGGACTCAGGAATGGATTAATTATGAACAACTGAGGGACCACTGTATATATATATATATATATATATATATATATATATATATATATATATATATATATATATATATATATATATATATATATATATATATATACAGTGGACCCCATACGTACCTTAATCCGTGCAAGAGGGCTGATTGTTATGCAAATGTTTGGTTATGTCTACGAATGAATTTTTCCATATAAAATAATGGAAATCAAATTAATCCGTGCAAGACACCCAAAAGTATGAAAAAAATTTACCACATGAAAATATACATTTTCCTACACACAAAGAGAAGGATACATGCACAATAGTAGAGTAGTACATGCACAATATATATTGTGCATGTACTACTCTACTAAATGAAGAATAAATGACACATACCTTTATTGAAGATGCAGCAATGACTGATGAGACACTGTGTCCTGGGAGTGCCTTTTCCTCCTGAGTACTGTAGGTCCTGTTTGGCATTTTCTTCCAGAACAGGCCTTATCACACTGTGTATGCCTCTACGATTCTTAAATCTCTCAAACCAACCTTTGCTGGCTCTAAATTCACCAATATGAGCACTAGTTCCAGGCATTTTCCCTGTTCACCTGGGTGTTAGTCGACTGGTGTAGGGTTGCATCCTGGGAGACAAGATTAAGGACCCCAATGGAAATAAGTTAGACAGTCTTCGATGACACTGACTTTTTGGGTTATCCTGGGTGGCAAATCCTCTGGGGTTAATTGTTTCTTGGTATTCTCAATAAGCCACACCAACAAGCGGTGCTACAGCAGCAGCAGCAGCTGGCGGTGGTACAGCAGCAACAGGACGATGCTACAGCAGCAACGAGGCGATGCTACAGCAGCAGCGGAGCGATGCTACAGCAGCAACAGGACGATGCTACAGCAGCAGCAGGCGATGCTACAGCGGCAGGCAGCGATGCTACAGCAGCAGCAGGCGATGCTACAGCAGCAGCAGGCGATGCTACATCAGCAGCAGGCGATGCTAGAGCAGCAGCAGCAGCTGGACGGTGGTACAACAGCAGCAGCAGCTGACAGTGCAGCAGCAGCTGACAGGTGTACAGCAGCAGCTGATGGTGGTACACAACAGCTGTACCACCAATAGCGATGGTTGATTGGGGTTTATTATACAACCTGGCCAGCTCGGAGACCACGACTCCGGCTTTCATACTTATCAATGATCTTTTTCTTCATCTCTATAGTAATTCTCACCCTTATTGCTGTAGGGTTGGCACTAGAAGCTTTCTTGGGGCCCATGGTCACTTATTTTCCAGAAAAAATCACCAAAAACACTGTAATAATACGAAATGTTCGATTGTATGCTTGGATGTTACCGCGGAGGCTGGCTGGTAAACAATGCCACCGGCGGAACATGTGGGCGTGGCTCAGGCTGCACATTGGGCGCGTCTCGGACGAAGGGCAGTGGTGGCGGGTTTTAAGGGCGGTATAGCGAGCAAAATTTTTGCGAAAAATGCGCGGTATCGGATTGTATGGTATCGATCGTCGTCCATATCTGAGGGTCCACTGTATATATATATATATATATATATATATATATATATATATATATATATATATATATATATATATATGTATATACACCTACCATCTGACTTACGACCTGCTCGACTTACGACCGCTCGACTTACGACCATGTTTTTTTTTGCCAAATTTCTGGGAAATAAACATGTATTTGTGTCGTACACAGTATTTATTCTTAACCTTACAGTATAAAATACAGTACTAACAGCTTAAAAAGTAAAGTAAAACATGAAATACCAAAATAAAACAATAAAATAGTCATTACAAAAATGTGATGTTGATATTCAATAGTAAAGTTCGACTTACGTCCATTTCGACTTATGACTGGTTTCTCAGAACCGAACTCGGCCGTAAGTCAGATTGTAGGTGTATATATAGATATATATATATATTATATATATATATATATATATATATATATATATATATATATATATATGTATATATATATATGATATATATATATATATGTATATATATATATATGTATATATATATATATATATATAATATATATATATATATATATATATATATATATATATATATATATATATATATATATATATACATATACAGTGGACCCCGGTTAATTGCGATTTTAATCCGTGCAAGAGGGGAATGTCGTTATCTTGAAATAATCGTTATGTGAATGAATTTTCCCCATAAGAAATAATGGAAATAAAATTAATCCGTGCAAGACACCCAAAAGTATGAAAAAAATTTTTTACCACATGAAATGTTAATTTTAATACACACAAACTGAAAAAGGCATGCACACTTACATGACACTTACTTTTATTGAAGATCTGGTGATGATTGATGGGATGGGAGGAGGGGGAGAGCATTATCTTCTTACTGTTTAGAAGGGGAATCCTTCCATTAGGACTTGAGTAGTCAAGTCCTTTTCAAGGTTACTTCCCTTCTTCTTTTAATGCCACTAGGACCAGCTTGAGAGTCACTGGACCTCTGTCGCACAACAAATCTGTCCATAGAGCTCTGTACCTCCCGTTCCTTTACGATTTGTCTAAAATAGGGCCACAACATTGTCATTGAAATAGTCACCAGCACGGCTTGCAACAGCTGTGTCAGGGTGATTTTCATCCATAAAGGTTTGCAGTTCAACCCACTGTGCACACATTTCCTTAATTTTTGAAGTAGGCACAATGGATTCCCCACAACTGGCATAGGCTTCTCAGGGTTAGCCCCAAACCCTTCAAAATCTTTCTTAATTTCCATACTAATTCTCACCCTTTTTACCACAGGGTTGGCACTAGTATATATATATATATATATATATATATATATGTATATATATATATATATGTATATATATATATATATATATATATATATATATATATATATATATATATATATATATATATATATATATATATATATATATATATATATATATATATATATGTATATGTATATACAGCAGGGCCCCGCTTTATGGCGTTTCGCTTTACGGCGTTCCGCTAATACGGACATTTCAAATTATGACCAAAACTCGCTATACGGCTCCCCCCACCTGTCTTTCTAATACGGTCACAGCGGCCCACCGAGTTTGTTTACATTCTCCCTGAGCACATCTTATTATGTCTGGAAACTTTCCAAAATTTCAAGTGTTTTAAAGTTATTGTATATTTTATATGTATTGTACTTGATAATTAAACTTGTGTACACCTGTACCTAAATAAACTTACACACTGTGCTGGCATGTAGGTACACATTAAAATCACTAAGAGTCTCTCTACTCTTGATGCAATAATAATAATAATAATAATAATAATAATAATCTCTTGGGCGCATTAATGTCGCATATTACGTTAATATAGACATTTCCCTTAATCCCTTGGGCGCATTATCTATGATATTTTTTTCATTTTTTTCTAAATTATATAAGAAACACATTATGTAACACACAAACATGATACATGCACCCACAGTATAAAAATTTATACAAATATATATGAGATGTTTACCAAACGGTTTGTAGAAGTGTCGGAAGAATTACGTTTTCTCTAGCCCGTCACCTGTTACTAGGGATAACTGTAGAAAAATATTCCTTTCGTATGCCTTCACTTTATAGCTATAATTCTGTACTAACTTGTACACAGTGTAAGAGTATTTGTTTCGTGATTTAATTATTATAATAATAATAAAAATATTATAAGGTAAAAGTTTCACAAACTCTTACAAATGTACATGAATGAACTAAAACTGGACACGTATTAATACCGTCTATTTCGCCTGACCGAGTGATCGTCCACAACCTGTTCAGTTTGTTTGTTTACGCTGTCTGAGCTCGGTGTATCATTAAATGTTGTATATTACATTAATATACACATTTTCATTAATCCATCCGTGATATTTTTTTCAAAATTATATAATAAACACGATACATAACATAAATACATAACATATGTGTAGAGAACCTAGGATAACCCAAAAAAGTCAGAGTGACTTACTTCCATTGCCTTCACTCAGAGCATCATTTCTTCTCAAAATGATGTTACATGAGAATGGGAGTGTTCTTCTTTATTTATTCTACCGTATCAATGTAGAGACAACCTGTACACAATGTAACTTGTACACAAACCAGACGTGTACACTGTTTACAAAACTTACCTTCGCCTGGTTTGTTTACATAACTCTGCGCCTGTCCTCTCTCATGCACTCATTCTTTCTCTCTGGTATGGTAGCCTGGCTGACTACCATACATACCACACTTGATTTTTTACAATAAATACTACTCATCTCACCCTATATTTTAAGGTAAGTAATGAGTGAACTGTATATACATTTTATCGCTCTGGGATGCTTAAATATCATAGAATAGTATGTGTGGGTGGGGTGGCCTGGTATGGTAGCCTGGCTGACTACCATACATACCACACTTGATTTCTTACAATAAATACTACTTGTCTCACCCTAGATTAAGACTATAAATATTTTAAGGTAAGTAATGAGTGCACTATGTGTGTATTGTACTTTTTTATTGTTTTTTGATGCCTGGTTCTATTGCTAACATAATATATGTTAGTGTAAACTTGTTATCTAGTGTTTGTATGCATTTGTAAGTGGAAAAAAAGGGTGTTCCACTTTACGGCGGTTTCCGCTTTACGGCGGTAGCCTGGAACCTAACCCGCCATATAAGTGGGGCCCTCCTGTATATACATATATATATATATATATATATCTATATATATCTCTATATATATATATATATATATATATAGATATATATATAATATATCTATATATATATATATATATATATATATATATATATATATATATATATATATATATATATATATATATATATATATATATATATATATATACATATATATATACATACAGTAGGGCCCCACTTATACGGTGGGTTAGGTTCCAGGCTATCGCCGGAAAGCAGACATCGCCAGAAGGCAGAACCCCATTTTTTTCCATTTATAAATGCATATAAATGCCAGACAACAAGTTTACACTAAATTATATAAAGTTAGTAATAGAACTAGGCATTAAAAGCACACAAAGTAAAATACAGTCACAGTAAATTCATTACTTATCTTAAAGTATTTGTAATCTTAATGTAGGGAGAGAGGTGAGTAGCACTTATTTGGTGGAAGTCAGGTGCAGGTAGCCCAGGTGTAGGTAGCACTGGCTCCCCGTCTCATACTTAATATACGATATTTAAAACATCACAGAGAGGTAAAATGCACATACAGTACACTCATTATTTACTTTAAAATATGTGTAGTCTTAATATAGGAAGAGAGGTGAGTAGTATTTACTTGTATAAAGTCAGTGTAGGTAGCCGGTAGGTGTAGCCTGGGCTATACCTACCGGCTACCTACAATGTGGCCATATTATTAACATCGACATGCCTTGTTCACTGAATTTAATCATTTCTAACAACTACCTTTAGATGCCATCATAAACGAAGGTAGAAGTAATGAATAATTCATGCCGAAAATTGTAAACAAAAGCGGAGTGGGGGAGTGGCTGGGCCAAACGCAGATTCATACACGTTTTCTCTGATGGCTGAACACAGAAAACGTAATGTTGTCCCTCCACCCGGCTACCACAAGTATTATTATCAGAGCATATAAAATATGCAATAAATGCCAGACAACAAGTTTACACTAACTTATATTAAGTTAGCAATAGAAATAGGCATTAAAAACACAATAAAAGGTAAGATGCACACAGAGTACACTTATTACTTACCTTAAAATATTAATATTAATGTGTGAGAGGTGAGTGGCAGGGTGTTTATTGAATAAAATCAGAATGGCACACCATCATCCTCTAACTTGGCACTTAAAGCAAGAGGCTTATGGCTTCTCTTTTTATTACATCTAACCTTAGACGCCATCGTCAATGAGAGCCAACTAGTTAACGAAAGAGTCAACGAGAGAGAGAGAAAGAGATTCAGAGTTGAGACAATGTAAGAACACAAACTGAACAGGTAGTGGACGATCACTTGGTCAGGCGAAATAAATGCGTATTAATATGTGTGTACTTTTAGTTCATTCACGTACGTTTGTAAGAGTTTGTAAAACATTTACCTCAACATTTTTTTTATTTTAATAATAATTACCTCACAATACAAATACTCTTACATTGTGTACAAGTTGTACAAGTTAGTTCAGAATAAACAAACAGCAACACACCATTTTTAGAGTGAATGAAGATAATAATATTATTAATAATAATAATAATATTATTATTATTATTATTATTATTATTATTATTAATATTAATAACAATAATAATAATAATGATGATAATAATAATTATTATTATTATTATTTATTATAAAAAGCACTAAACCCACGAGGGTCGTGAATTGCTATACATAGAGTAAAGGCATACAAAAAGAATATATTTTTCTACAGTTGCCCCCCAGTGTTTGACTAGAGAAAACGTAATTCTTCCGACACCACCTACACAGCTGCTTTGTAAACAAATCTCATATTTACATCAATTTTATTCTGAGTGTATATATCATGTTTATATGCTATGTAATGGGTTTCATATATAATTTTGAGGAAATTATCATAGATGGATTAATGAAAATTCCTATATTGATGTAAAATAAGACATTTAGTGTGACCAAGAATGATTATTATTACGTAGTATTGGCATATATATATATATATATATATATATATATATATATATATATATATATATATATATATATATATATATATATATATATATATATATATATATATATATATATATTATATATATATATATATATATATATATATTTTTCAACAAGTCGGCCGTCTCCCACCGAGGCAGGGTGACCCAAAAAAGAAAGAAAATCCCCAAAAAGAAAATACTTTCATCATCATTCAAACTTTCACCTCGCTCACACATTATCACTGTTTTTGCAGAGGTGCTCAGAATACAACAGTTTAGAAGCATATACATATAAAGATACACAACATATCCCTCCAAACTGCTAATATCCCAAACCCCTCCTTTAAAGTACAGGCATTGTACTTCCCATTTCCAGGACTCAAGTCCGACTATATGAAAATAACCGGTTTCCCTGAATCCCTTCACTAAATATTACCCTGCTCACACTCCAACAGATCGTCAGGTCCCAAGTGCCATTTGTCTCCATTCACTCCTATCTAATACGCTCACTCACGCTTGCTGGAAATCCAAGCCCCTCGCCCACAAAACCTCCTTTACCCCCTCTCTCCAACCCTTTCGAGGACAACCCCTACCCCGCCTTCCTTCCCCTATAGATTTATATGCTTTCCATGTCATTCTACTTTGATCCATTCTCTCTAAATGACCAAACCACCTCAACAACCCCTCTTCTGCCCTCTGACTAATACTTTTATTAACTCCACACCTTTTCTTAATTTCCACACTCCGAATTTTCTGCAATAATATTTACACCACACATTGCCCTTAAACAGGACATCTCCACTGCCTCCAACCATCTCCTCGCTGTTGCATTTACCACCCAAGCTTCACACCCATATAAGAGTGTTGGTACTACTCTACTTTCATACATTCCCTTCTTTGCCTCCATAGATAACGTTTTTTGACTCCACATATACCTCAACGCACCACTCACCTTTTTTCCCTCATCAATTCTATGATTAACCTCATCCTTCATAAATCCATCCGCCGACACGTCAACTCCCAAGTATATCTGAAAACATTCACTTCTTCCATACTCCTCCTCCCCAATTTGATATCCAATTTTTCTTTATCCAAATCATTTGATACCCTCATCACCTTACTCTTTTCTATGTTCACTTTCAACTTTCTACCTTTACACACATTCCCAACTCATCCACTAACCTTTGCAATTTTTCTTTAGAATCTCCCATAAGCACAGTATCATCAGCAAAAAGTAACTGTGTCAATTCCCATTTTGAATTTGATTCCCCAAAATTTAATCCCACCCCTCTCCCAAACTCCCTAGCATTTACTACCTTTACAACCCCATCTATAAATATATTAAACAACCATGGTGACATTACACATCCCTGTCTAAGACCTACTTTTACCGGGAAGTAGTCTCCCTCTCTTCTACACACCCTAACCTGAGCCTCACTATCCTCATAAAAACTCTTTACAGCATTTAATAACTTACCACCTATTCCATATACTTGCAACATCTGCCACATTGCTCTTCTATCCACTCTATCATATGCCTTTTATAAATCCGTAAATGCAATAAAAACTTCCCTACCTTTATCTAAATACTGTTCACATGTATGCTTCAATGTAAACACTTGATCTACACATCCCCTACCCACTCTGAAACCTCCTTGCTCATCCGCAATCCTATATTCTGTCTTACCTCTAATTCTTTCAATTATAACCTACCGTACACTTTTCCTGGTATACTCAGTAAACTTATTCCTCTATAATTTTTACAATCTCTTTTGTCCCCTTTCCCTTTATATAAAGGGACTATACATGCTCTCTGCCAATCCCTAGGTACCTTCCCCTCTTTCATACATTTATTAAACAAAAGTACCAACCACTCCAACACTATATCCCCCCCTGCTTTTAACATTTTTGTCATGATCCCATCAGTTCCAGCTGCTTTACCCCCTTTCATTCTTTGTAATGCCTCACATACCTCCCCCACACTTACATTCTGCTCTTCTTCACTCCTAAAAGATGGTATACCTCCCTGACCAGTGCATGAAATTACCGCCTCTCTTTCGTCCTCAACATTTAAAAGTTCCTCAAAATATTCTCGCCATCTACCTAATACCTCCATCTCCCCATCTACTAACTCCCCTACTCTGTTTTTAACTGACAAATCCATACTTTCCCTAGGCTTTCTTAAATTGTTTAACTCACTCCAAAATTTTTTCTTATTTTCATTAAAATTTCTTGACAGTGCCTCTCCCACTCTATCATCTGCTCTCTTTTTGCACTGTCTCACCACTCTCTTCACCTTTCTTTTACTCTCCATATACTCTGCTCTTCTTATAACACTTCTGCTTTGTAAAAACCTCTCATAAGCTACCTTTTTCTCTTTTATCACACCCTTTACTTCATCATTCCACCAATCACTCCTCTTTCCTCCTACCCCCACCCTCCTATAACCACAAACTTCTGGCCCACATTCTAATACTGCATTTTTAAAACTATTCCAACCCTCTTCAACCCCCCCACTACTCATCTTTGCACTAGCCCACCTTTCTGCCAAAAGTCGCTTATATCTCACCCGAACTTCCTCCTCCCTTAGTTTATACACTTTCACCTCCCTCTTAGTTGTTGTTGCCACCTTCCTCTTGTCCCATCAACCTCTTACTCTAACTCTAGCTACAACTAAATAATGATCCGATATATCGTTTGCCCCTCTATAAACATGTACATCCTGGAGCCTACCCATCAACCTTTTATCCACCAATACATAATCTAATAAACTACTTTTATTACGTGCCACATCATACCTTGTATATTTATTTATCCTCTTTTTCACAAAATATGTATTACTTATTACCAAATCTCTTTCTACACATAGCTCAATTAAAGGCTCCCCATTTACATTTACCCCTGGCACCCCAAATTTACCTACTACTCCCTCCATAACATTTTTACCCACTTTAGCATTGAAATCCCCAACCACCATTACTCTCTCACTTGATTCAAAACTCCCCACGCATTCACTCAAGATTTCCCAAAATCTCTCTCTCTCCTCTGCACTTCTCTCTTCTCCAGGTGCATACACGCTTATTATAACCCACTTTTCACATCCAATCTTTAGTTTACTCCACATAATCCTTGAATTAATACATTTATATTCCCTCTTTTCCTGCCATAGCTTATCCTTCAACATTATTGCTACTCCTTCTTTAGCTCTAACTCTATTTGAAACCACTGACCTAATCCCATTTATTCCTCTCCATTGAAACTCTCCCACCCCCTTCAGCTTTGTTTCACTTAGAGCCAGGACATCCAGCTTCTTCTCATTCATAACATTCACAATCATCTCTTTCTTATCATTTGCACAACATCCACGCACATTCAGACTTCCCACTTTGACAATTTTCTTCTTCTTATTCTTTTTAGTAATCTTTACAGGAAAAGTGGTTACTAGCCCATTGTTCCCAGCATTTTAGTTGACTTTTACAACACACATGGCTTACGGAGGAAAGATTCTTATTCCACTTCCCCATGGATATAAAAGGAAAAGTAATAAGACCAAGAACTATTAAGATAAAATCAAAGAAAATTCAGATGAGTGTGTATAAATAAACATGTACATGTATGTGTAGTGTGACCTAAGTGTAAGTAGAAGTAGCAAGACATACCTGTAATCTTGCATATTTATGAGACAGACAAAAGACAACAGCAATCCTACCATCATGTAAAACAATTACAGGGTTTCGTTTTACACTCACCTGGCAGGACGGTAGTACCTCCCTGGGTGGTTGCTGCCTACCAGCCTACAGTGGACCCCCGGTTAACAATATTTTTTCATTCTATAAGTATGTTCAGGTGCCAGTACTGACCGAATTTGTTCCCATAAGGAATATTGTGAAGTAGATTAGTCCATTTCAGACCCCCAAACATACACGTACAAACGCACTTGCATAAATACACTTACATAATTGGTCGCATTGGGAGGTGATCGTTAAGCGGGGGTCCACTGTATAGGAGTGATTGGTGGAATGATGAAGTAAAGGGTGTGATAAAAGAGAAAAAGGTAGCTTACGAGAGGTTTTTACAAAGCAGAAGTGTTATAAGAAGAGCAGAGTATATGAAGAGTAAAAGAAAGGTGAAGAGAGTGGTGAGAGAGTGCAAAAGGAGAGCAGATGAAAGAGTGGGAGAGGCACTGTCAAGAAATTTTAATGAAAATAAGAAAAAATTTTGGAGTGAGTTAAACAAGTTAAGAAAGCCTAGGGAAAGTATGGATTTGTCAGTTAAAAACAGAGTAGGGGAGTTAGTAGATGGGGAGAGGGAGGTATTAGGTAGATGGCGAGAATATTTTGAGGAACTTTTAAATGTTAAGGAAGAAAGGGAGGCGGTAATTTCATGCATTGGCCAGGGAGGTATACCATCTTTTAGGAGTGAAGAAGAGCAGAATGTAAGTGTGGTGGAGGTACGTGAGGCATTACGTAGAATGAAAGGGGGTAAAGCAGCTGGAACTGATGGGATCATGACAGAAATGTTAAAAGCAGGGGGGGATATAGTGTTGGAGTGGTTGGTACTTCTGTTTAATAAATGTATGAAAGAGGGGAAGGTACCTAGGGATTGGCGGAGAGCATGTATAGTCCCTTTATATAAAGGGAAAGGGGACAAAAGAGATTGTAAAAATTATAGAGGAATAAGTTTACTGAGTATACCAGGAAAAGTATACGGTAGGGTTATAATTGAAAGAATTAGAAGTAAGACAGAATGTAGAATTGCAGACAAGCAAGGAGGCTTCAGAGTGGGTAGGGGATGTGTAGATCAAGTGTTTACATTGAAACATATATGTGAACAATATTTAGATAAAGGTAGGGAAGTTTTTATTGCATTTATGGATTTAGAAAAGGCATATGATAGAGGGGATAGAGGAGCAATGTGGCAGATGTTGCAAGTATATGGAATAGGTGGTAAGTTACTAAATGCTGTAAAGAGCTTTTATGAGGATAGTGAGGCTCAGGTTAGGGTGTGTAGAAGAGAGGGAGAATACTTCCCGGTAAAAGTAGGTCTTAGACAGGGATGTGTAATGTCATCATGGTTGTTTAATATATTTATAGATGGGGTTGTAAAAAAAGTAAATGCTAGGGTGTTCGGGAGAGGGGTGGGATTAAATTATGGGGAATCAAATTCAAAATGGGAATTGACACAGTTACTTTTTGCTGATGATACTGTGCTTATGGGAGATTCTAAAGAAAAATTACAAAGGTTAGTGGATGAGTTTGAGAATGTGTGTAAAGGTAGAAAGTTGAAAGTCAACATAGAAAAGAGTAAGGTGATGAGGGTATCAAATGATTTAGATAAAGAAAAATTGGATATCAAATTTGGGAGGAGGAGTATGGAAGAAGTGAATGTTTTCAGATACTTGGGAGTTGACGTGTCGGCGGATGGATTTATGAAGGATGAGGTTAATCATAGAATTGATGAGGGAAAAAAGGTGAGTGGTGCGTTGAGGTATATGTGGAGTCAAAAAACGTTATCTATGGAGGCAAAGAAGGGAATGTATGAAAGTATAGTAGTACCAACACTCTTATATGGATGTGAAGCTTGGGTGGTAAATGCAGCAGCGAGGAGACGGTTGGAGGCAGTGGAGATGTCCTGTCTAAGGGCAATGTGTGGTGTAAATATTATGCAGAAAATTCGGAGTGTGGAAATTAGGAGAAGGTGTGGAGTTAATAAAAGCATTAGTCAGAGGGCAGAAGAGGGGTTGTTGAGGTGGTTTGGTCATTTAGAGAGAATGGATCAAAGTAGAATGACATGGAAAGCATATAAATCTATAGGGGAAGGAAAGAGGGGTAGGGGTCGTCCTCGAAAGGGTTGGAAAGAGGGGGTAAAGGAGGTTTTGTGGGTTAGGGGCTTGGACTTCCAGCAAGCATGCATGAGCGTGTTAGATAGGAGTGAATGGAGACGAATGATACTTGGGACCTGACGATCTGTTGGAGTGTGAGCAGGGTAATATTTAGTGAAGGGATTCAGGGAAACCGGTTGCTTTCATATAGTCGGACTTGAGTCCTGGAAATGGGAAGTACAATGCCTGCACTTTAAAGGAGGGGTTTGGGATATTGGCAGTTTGGAGGGATATGTTGTGTATCTCTATACGTATATGCTTCTAAACTGTTGTATTCTGAGCACCTCTGCAAAAGCAGTGATAATGTGTGAGTGTGGTGAAAGTGTTGAATGATGATGAAAGTATTTTCTTTTTGGGGATTTTCTTTCTTTTTTTTGGGTCACCCTGCCTCGGTGGGAGACGGCCGACTTGTTGAAAAAAAAAAAAAATATATATATATATATATATATATATATATATATATATATATATATATATATATATTATATATATATATATATATAGTATATATATATACAGTGGACCCCCGCATAGCGACTTTAATCCGTGCAAGAGGGCTGATTGTTATGCGAAATGTTCGGTATGCGAATGAATTTTCCCCATAAGAAATAATGGAAATCAAATTAATCCGTGCAAGACACCCAAAAGTATGAAAAAAATTTTACCACATGAAATATACATTTTCCTACACACAAAGAGAAGGATACATGCACAGTAGTAGAGTAGTACATGCACAATATATATTGTGCATGTACTACTCTACTAAATGAAGAATAAATGACACTTACCTTTATTGAAGATGCAGCAATGACTGATGAGACACTGTGTCCTGGGAGTGCCTTTTCCTCCTGAGTACTGTAGGTCCTGTTTGGCATTTTCTTCCAGAATAGGCCTTATCACACTGTGTATGCCACTACGATTCTTAAATCTCTCAAACCAACCTTTGCTGGCTTTAAATTCACCAATATGAGCACTAGTTCCAGGCATTTTTCCCTGTTCACCTGGGTGTTAGTCGACTGGTGTGGGTTGCATCCTGGGAGACAAGATTAAGGATCCCAATGGAAATAAGTTAGACAGTCTTCGATGACACTGACGTTTTTGGGTTATCCTGGGTGGCAAATCCTCTGGGGTTAATTGTTTCTTGGTATTCTCAATAAGCCACACCAACAACGGTGCTACAGCAGCAGCAGCAGCTGATGGTGGTACAGCAGCAGCAGCAGCTGTACCACCAATAGTAGCGATGGTTGATTGGGGTTTATTATACAACCTGGCCAGCTCGGAGACACGCACTCCACTTTCATACTTATCAGTGATCTTTTTCTTCATCTCTATAGTAATTCTCACCCTTATTGCTGTAGGGTTGGCACTAGAAGCTTTCTTGGGGACCATGGTCACTTATTTTCCAGAAAAAATCACCAAAAACACTGTAATAATACGAAATGTTCCGATTGTATGCTTGGATGTTACCGCGGAGGCTGGCTGGTAAACAATGCCACCGGCGGAACATATGAGCGTGGCTCAGGCCGCACATTGGACGCGTCTCGGACGAAGAGCGGTGAGCGGGTTTTTGGGCGGTATGCGAGGCAAAACTTTTGCAAAAAAAGCGAGCGGTATGCGGATTGTACGGTATGCGATGCGTGCGGTATGCGGGGGTCCACTGTATATACAGTGGACCCCCGCATAATGGACGCCTTGCATAGCGGACAATCCGCATAGCGGACGCTTTGATCGCTAAAATTTTGCCCCGCATAGCGCCCAAAAACCCGCTCAGCGGCCTTCGTCCGAGACGCGTCCAATGTGCGGCCTGAGCCACGCTCACATGTTCTGCGGGTGGCATTGTTTACCAGCCAGCCTCCGCGGTAACATCCAAGCATACAATCGGAACATTTTGTATTATTACAGTGTTTTTGGTGATTTTTTTCTGGAAAATAAGTGACCATGGGCCCCAAGAAAGCTTCTAGTGCCAACCCTACAGCAATAAGGGTGAGAATTACTATGGAGATGAAGAAAAAGATCATTGATAAGTATGAAAGTGGAGTGCGTGTCTCCGAGCTGGCCAGGTTGTATAATAAACCCCAATCAACCATCGCTACTATTGGTGGTACAGCTGCTGCTGCTGCTGTATCACCGTCAGCTGCTGCTGCACTGTCAGCTGCTGCTGCTGTACCACCGTCAGCTGCTCCTGCTGCTGTAGTACCGTCTGCTGCTGCTGTAGCATCATCTGCTGCTGCTGTAGCATCGTCTGCTGCTGCTGTAGCATCGTCTGTTGCTGCTGTAGCATCGTCTGTTGCTGCTGTACCACCGTCAGCTGCTGCTGCTGCTGTAGCATCGTCTGCTGCTGCTGCTGCTGTAGCATCGTCTGCTGCTGCTGTAACATCGTCAGTTGCTGCTGTAGCATCGTCTGCTGCTGCTGTAGCATCGTCTGTTGCTGCTGTAGCATCGTCTGCTGCTGCTGCTGCTGTAGCATCGTCTGCTGCTGCTGTAACATCGTCAGCTGCTGCTGCTGCTGCTGTAGCACCGTTGTTGGTGTGGCTTATTGAGAATACCAAGAAACAATTAACCCCAGAGGATTTGCCACCCAGGATAGCCCAAAAAAGTCAGTGTCATCGAAGACTGTCTAACTTATTTCCATTGGGGTCCTTAATCTTGTCTCCCAGGATGCAACCCACACCAGTCGACTAACACCCAGGTGAACAGGGAAAATGCCTGGAACTAGTGCTCATATTGGTGAATTTAGAGCCAGCAAAGGTTGGTTTGAGAGATATAAGAATCGTAGTGACATACACAGTGTGATAAGGCCTGTTCTGGAAGAAAATACCAAACAGGACCTACAGTACTCAGGAGGAAAAGGCACTCCCAGGACACAGTGTCTCATCAGTCATTGCTGCATCTTCAATAAAGGTAAGTGTCATTTATTCTTCATTTAGTAGAGTAGTACATGCACAATATATATTGTGCATGTACTACTCTACTATTGTGCATGTATCCTTCTCTTTGTGTGTAGGAAAATGTATATTTCATGTGGTAAAATTTTTTTTTTCAAACTTTTGGGTGTCTTGCACGGATTAATTTGATTTCCATTATTTCTTATTGGGAAAATTCATTCACATAGCGAACATTTCGCATAACAGCCAGCCCTCTTGCACGGATTAAGGTCGCTATGCGGGGGTCCACTGTATATATATATATATATATATATATATATAGTATATATATATATATATATATATATATATATATAATATATATATATATATATATATATATATATATATATATATATACATGTATATATATATATATATATATATATATATATATATATATATATATATATATATATATATATATATATATACAGTGGACCCCAGTTAATGAACTTTTTTTTTTTTTCATTCCAGAAGTATGTTCAGGTGCCAGTACTGACCGAATTTTTTCCCATAAGGAATATTGTGAAGTAGATTAGTCCATTTCAGACCCTCAAACATACACGTACAAACGCACTTACATAAATACACTTACATAATTGGTCGCATTTGGAGGTGATCGTTAAGCGGGGGTCCACTGTATACTATATACAGTGGACCCTCGACTTACGATATTAATTCATTCCAGAAGGCTGTTCGGGTGCCGTTACCGAATGAATTTGCTCCCATAAGGAATGTTGTAAATGAGATTCGTCCGTTTCAGACCCCCAAAAATACACTTACAGAAGCACTTACAAAAATACACTTACAGAAGCACTTACAAAAATACACTTACATGTGGCCTGAACTGCCGCAAGTGTGCCAGTGTTTACAAGCCAGCCAGTGTGCACGCATCTAAGGATACATTTGGTACATTCCATTTTATCCATATTATCACTGTTTTTGGTGCTTATTTCTGCAAAATAAGTCACCATGGGCCCCAAGAAAGCTTCCAGTGCCATCCCTGTGATAAAAAGGGTGAGAATTAGTATGGAAATTAAGAAAGATTTTGAAGGGTTTGGGGCTAACCCTGAGAAGCCTATGCCAGTTGTGGAATTCATTGTGCTTACTTAAAAAATTAAGGAAATGTGTGCACAGTGGGTTGAACTGCAAACCTTTATGGATGAAAATCACCCTAACACAGCTATTGCAAGCCGTACTGGTGACTATTACACTGACAATGTTGTGAACCACTTTAGGAAAGTCATAAAGGAACGAGAGGTACAGGCCTCTATGGACAGACATGTTGTGCGACAGAAGTCCAGTGACTCAAGCTGGTCCTAGTGGCATTAAAAGAAGGGAAGTAACCCCGGAAAAGGACTTACTACCTCAAGTCCTAATGGAGGGGGATTCCCCTTCTAAACAATAGGTTCAACACACTCCCCTCCTCCCATTCCATCAATCATCACCAGATCCTCAGTAAAGGTAAGTGTCAATTATTCTATTGTTACTATTCTATTGTTATTGTTGTTATTGCAATTATTCTATTGCATTAAACTTAATATTTCATGTGGTAAAACTTTTTTTTTTCATACTTTTGGGTGTCTTGCACAGATTAATTTGATTTCCAGTATTTCTTATGGGGAAAACTGATTCGCTTTCCAATAATTTTGGTTTACGATGAGCTCTCAGGAACGGATTAATATCGCGAACCGGGGGTCCACTGTGTATATGTATATGTATATATATAAATATATATATATATATATATATATATATATATATATATATATATATATATATATATATATATTTTTTTTTTTTTTTTTTCAACAAGTGGACCGTCTCCCACAGGCATATATATATATATATATATATATGTATATATATATATATATACAGGGGTACAGTGGACCCCCGCATAGCGACTTTAATCCGTGCAAGAGGGCTGGTTGTTATGCGAAATGTTCGGTATGCGAATGAATTTTCCCCATAAGAAATAATGGAAATCAAATTAATCCGTGCAAGACACCCAAAAGTATGAAAAAAAAATTTTTTTACCACATGAAATGTTAATTTTAATACACACAAACTGAAAAAGGCATTCACAATTACATGACACTTAATTTTATTGAAGATCTGGTGATGATTGATGGGATGGGAGGAGGGGAGAGAGAGTGTTAGTGTTTAGAAGGGGAATCCCCTTCCATTAAGACTTGAGGTGTCGAGTCCTTTTCTGGGGTTACTTCCCTTCTTCTTTTAATGCCACTAGGACCAGCTTCAGAGTCACTGGACTTCTTTCGCACAACATATCTGTCCATAGTGGCCTGTACCTCTCGTTCCTTTATGACTTCCCTAAAGTGTTTCACAACATTCTCAGTGTAATAATCACCAGCACGGCTTGCAATAGCTGTGTGAGGGTGATTTTCATCCATGAAGGTTTGCACTTCAAGCCACTTTGCACAGATTTCCTTAATCTTTGTAGTAGGCAACTTCTTCAGTTTCTCTCTCCCCTCCTCTGAACCAGTTTCCTCAGGTCTGGCCTCTTGCTGTTGAAGTTGATCTATCAGCTCATCAGTGGTTAGTTCTTCATTGTCCTCCTCCACCAACTCTTCCACATCATCCCCACTAACCTCCAACCCTAAGGACTTTCCCAATGCCACAATGGATTCCTCAACTGGCATAATCCTCTCAGGGTTAGCCTCAAACCCTTCAAAATCCCTTTTGTCTACACATTCTGGCCACAGTTTCTTCCAAGCAGAGTTCAAGGTCTTCTTAGTCACTCCCTCCCAAGCCTTACCTATAAGGTTTACACAATTGAGGATATTAAAGTGCTCTCTCCAAAACTCTCTTAGAGTCAGTTGAGTTTCTGAGGTCACTACAAAGCACCTTTCAAACAGAGCTTTTGTGTACAGTTTTTTGAAGTTTGCAATAACCTGCTGGTCCATGGGCTGCAGGAGAGGAGTGGTATTAGGAGGCAAAAACTTCACCTTAATGAATTTCATGTCCCCATAAAGTCGCTCTGCCACGTCTGTAGGATGACCAGGGGCATTGTCTAACACCAGGAGGCACTTAAGTTCTAATTTCTTTTCAGTTAGGTAATCTTTCACATTGGGGGCAAATGCATGGTGTAACCAGTCATAGAAAAAGTCCCTAGTGACCCATGCCTTACTGTTTGCCCTCCACAGCACACACAAATTCTCCTTGAGGACATTCTTTTGCCTGAACGGTCTGGGAGTTTCAGAGTGATACACTAATAAAGGCTTCACTTTGCAATCACCAGTAGCATTGGAACACATGAGAAAAGTAAGCCTGTAAGCTTATGTCCTGGGAGTGCCTTTTCCTCCTGAGTAATGTAGGTGCTGCTTGGCATTTTCTTCCAAAACAGGCCTGTTTCATCACAATTAAACACTTGTTCAGGTTTCAGTCCTTCACTGTCTATGTACTTCTTGAATTCCTGCACATATTTTTCAGCTGCTTTGTGGTCCGAACTGGCAGCCTCACCATGCCTTATCACACTATGTATGCCACTACAATTCTTAAATCTCTCAAACCAACCTTTGCTGGCCTTAAATTCACTCACATCATCACTAGTTGCAGGCATTTTTTTAATTAAATCCTCATGCAACTTCCTAGCCTTTTCGCTTATGATCGCTTGAGAGACGCTATCTCCTGCTAGCTGTTTTTCATTTATCCACACCAATAAGAGTCTCTCAACATCTTCCATCACTTGCGATCTCTGTTTCGAAAACACAGTTAAACCTTTGGCAAGAACAGCTTCCTTGATTGCCTTTCTGTTGCCCACAATAGTAGCGATGGTTGATTTGGGTTTCTTGTACAACCTGACCAGGTCGGCGACACGCACTCCACTTTCATACTTATCAATGATCTCTTTCTTCATCTCTATTGGAATTCTCACCCTTATTGCTGTAGGGTTGGCACTAGAAGCTTTCTTGGGGCCCATGGTCACTTATTTTCCAGATAAAGCACCGAAAACACTGTAATAATACGAAATATTCCGATTGTATGCTTGGATGTTACCGCAGAGGCTGGCTGGTAAACAATGCCACCGGCGGAACATGTGAGGCTGGCTGAGGGCGCACATTGGACGCGTCTCGGACGAAGAGCGGTGAGCGGGTTTTTGGGCGGTATGCGAGGCAAAATTTTTGCGATAAAAGCGAGCGGTATGCGGATTGTACGGTATGCGATGCGTACGGTATGCGGGGGTCCACTGTATTATCAACAAAGTTTCTCATATCAAATACTGCAAGAAGGTCATCGAAGTCCCTCTGTATAAAGTGTTGGTTGAGGTCACCAACAATTATGATATGTTGACAGTTGTGTTGTAGCAGAAGGGAGTCAATATTTTCCATTAGGAAGTTGATGGGGTCTGCATGTTGCCACTGAGGTCTGTACATTGCACATGCTAGTACAGAGGTACTAGTACCTCTGTACCTCTGTATCTCTGTATCTCTGTATCTCTGTATCTCTGTATCTCTGTATCTCTGTATCTCTCTCTCTCTGTATCTCTCTCTCTCTGTATCTCTCTCTGTATCTCTCTCTGTATCTCTCTCTCTCTCTGTATCTCTCTCTCTCTCTGTATCTCTCTCTCTCTCTGTATCTCTCTCTCTCTGTATCTCTCTCTCTCTGTATCTCTCTCTCTCTCTCTCTCTCTCTCTCTCTCTCTCTCTCTCTCTCTCTCTCTCTCTCTCTCTCTCTCTCTCTCTCTCTCTCTCTCTCTGTATCTCTCTCTCTCTGTATCTCTCTCTCTCTGTATCTCTCTCTCTCTCTCTCTCTCTCTCTCTCTCTCCCTTTTTTTTTTTTTTACACTGGGGTTGACAAGGTTAAGGATCCTTAGCTTTATTGACAAGCTATTTACAGGTTAAGGATTCCTAACTTTATTGGCAAGCTATGAGCTTTTACCTACATCAGCTCATTTCCTCTCTCTCTTCCTCTGTATGTATGTACTCACCTATTTGTGGTTGCAGGGGTTGAAACATAGCTCCTGGCCCCACCTCTTCATTGATATCTACTAGGTCCTCTCTCTCCCCTTGCTCTATGAGCTTGATCATACCTTGTCTTAAAAGTATGTATGGTTCCTGCCTCTACTACATCGCTTGCCAGACTATTCCACTTCCTGACCACTCTATAACTGAAGAACTGCTTCCTAACATCCCTGTGACTCATCTGAGTCTTCAACTTCCAAGAGTGACCCTTTGTTTCTGTCCCCTCTCTGGAACATCTTGTCTCTGTCCACCTTGTCTATTCCATGCAGTATTTTGTATGTCATTATCATATCTCCCCTATCCCTCCTGTCCTCCAGTGTCGTTAGGCCGATTTCCCTCAACCTTTCTTCATAGGACATTCCCCTTAGCTCTGGAACTAACCTTGTCACAAACCTTTGCACTTTCTGTAATTTCTTAACGTGCTTGACCTGGTGCGGGTTCCAAACTAGCGCTGCATACTCCAGTATGGGCCTGACGTACACGCTGTACAGTGTCTTAAAAGATTCCTTATTTAGGTATCGGAATGCTAATCTCAGGTTTGCCAGGCACCCATATGCTGCAGCAGTTATCTGGTTGATGTGTGCTTCCGGAGACATGTTCAGTGTTATAATGACGCCAAGATCTTTCTCCTTGAGCAAGGTTTGCAGTCATTGGCCACCTAGTCTATACTCTGTTTGCAGTCTTCTTTGCCCTTCTCCAATCTTCATGACTTTGCATTTGGCAGGGTTGAATTCAAGAAGCCAGTTGCTGGACCACGTGTCCAGCCTGTCCAGGTCTCTTTGAAAGTCTGCCTGATCCTCATCTGATTTAATTCTCCTCATTAACTTCACATCATCTGCAAACAGGGACACCTCTGAGTCTATCCCTTCCATCATGTCAGTCACGTATATCAAAAATAGCACTGGTCCTAGGACTGACCCCTGTGGGACCCTGCTCGTCACAGGTGCCCACTGTGATACCTCATCACGCACCATGACTCATTGTTGCCTCCCTGTCAGGTATTCTCTGATCCATTGAAGTGCCCTTTCCATTATACGTGCCTGATCCTCTAGTTTCTGCACTAATCTCTTGTGAGGAACTGTGTCGAAGGCCTTCTTGCAGTCCAAGAAGATGCAATCAACCCCGTCTCTTACTTTTGTTACTTTATCATAAAACTCCAGGTTTGTGACGCAGGATTTGCCTTCCATGAAACCGTGTGTGTGTGTGTACTCACCTAATTGTGGTTGCAGGGGTTGAGTCAGCTCCTGTGTGTGTGTGTGTTTGTGTCTGTGTGCATGCATGCATGCATATATGTATGTATGTATGTATGTATTCATTTATTTTTTATGTGGAGTATTTATTATATGACTTGTGAAGCATATCAAATTATTTGTAAATACCTTAACTAATAATGTTTTTTCATAGGTTAGAAGAGCCTTGTTTTTATAAAATACTTCTCATTATTAATATAGGTAATTTGACTATGCACCTCACTAATTTTGTCTGTTCTGTTTCCATAGTTCAGCATCTCACAGGGTTCCAATCTTGACATAATGTCAAGATCGTACTCACACCTGTCATCTTATTCAATGGGACTTTCTCCTGCCATGTCACAGTCACTCTCGCACCAGTTAGACATGCTTGGTACAGAGCCAGAGTCCTTCAGATGGGGTGATGGTCAACACTGGGATGAAAGCAATCCACCACTTACTTTAAAAAAGGTAAATGAAAATCTTTTTTCCTCTATGGCCATTAGAGTAAGGCATAAAAAGATTTTTCTAAAAGCTTAAAGGGGTACCATTCCATACAAATGGTATACCTGTTCTGCCAACAGTAGTGAAGAAGATACCTTCTCAGAACAACCTTCCATTGGGACAGGACAAAATTTTGCTCTGTTAAGTTTTATAACTTGATAAAATTCTACATTGAGCAAAACATTATCCCAATCCAAAGCTTGTTCTGCAGGTGTGTCTTCTCTTCATCACAGGTGTTATTAATAAAGACAGAATTAATTCAACACACACAAGACCTGAGGTGAAGGTAATTGTGTGGTCTAGCCTTCTGTGTCCTAAGTGGCTCTTTCAACTACAAAGAACTCCTTCATATGCACATTTGTTTTCAGTTTGCTTTCATGTACACCATTGTATTTGGCTGCCTATCTTTCATAGTAAAGGAGATTTTTGTTTGTTAAGCATTCTGAAATAGAGTGAAAGCTTGATTTAATAAGCTGGTAGGAAGTATTTGTTACAGTTAAATGTCCTTTAAATCTGAATGATGAAAATGTTTTCTGGTTGTAACAATAATGGACAATTTTAGATTTAACAGACTTCATCCATTAAACCTAAATAAATTTACATAGAGGATTGCAGAAAGAGCAAACAATTCTAGATATAACTGATTCTGTCTGTTCTTTTTGGATATTGTCTGGCCACAGATTTTGTCCACTAAACCTTTCATTGTTGTGATCCCCTAAATTAAAAGTTCTGTCAGTGTTGTCATTTTTACAAAACAAATATTATCACCTAAAATGGTAGACTTTTTCTGAAGGTAATGACTCCAAAATGCAAAAAGTTTGGGAATTATGCAGACATGAAGGCAAAAGTTGGGAAGCACTTTACTCAGTTGCAATTTCACTCATTTTGTGGCCTATTTTAGGCTGCTTCCATTCATCAAACTAACCCAATTCCTAGCTTCTTAGCTAATATACCTTCCGATCTAGTGAATGAGCACAAGAACTTTCCCATTCAGTTATCAGCACTTCCCTTTCAAGTGCCTAGAAATTGACAATTTGACCTATTTTACATAAAATTCAGTAAATTAGAATTTAAAATACAGTGGAACCTTGACTTACGAGTTTAATCCATTCCATGACCTAGCTTGTAACTCAATTTACTCATATATCAAATTAATTTTCCTCATTTAAATTAATTGAAAAACCATTTATTCATCCCTGCACTCTGGAGACAAGAAAAAAATACTTGAATATGATGCTATTATCAACTGTACAGCTTATTTATCTATCACAATTCATGTAATATGACATAATAAACAAAATAATTGTCACAGAAACATGATATATACTCTAGAATGAATAAATTTTTTTTTATTAACACGCTGGCCGATTCCCACCAAGGCAGGGTGGCCCAAAAAAGAAAAACTTTCACCATCATTCACTCCATCACTGCCTTGCCAGAAGGGTGCTTTACACTACAGTTATAAAACTGCAACATTAACACCCCTCCTTCAGAGTGCAGGCACTGTACTTCCCATCTCCAGGACTCAAGTCCGGCCTGCCGGTTTCCCTGAATCCCTTCATAAATGTTACTTTGCTCACACTCCAACAGCACGTCAAGTATTAAAAACCATTTGTCTCCATTCACTCCTATCAAACACGCTCATGCATGCCTGCTGGAAGTCCAAGCCCCTTGCACACAAAAACCTCCTTTACCCCCTCCCTCCAACCTTTCCTAGGCCATAATATGGTGGCAGAGGCAGCAGTGGAAGTGTCCACCATTTCCTGTCCCAATTTGACCATAGTATCTTCCCATGCTCTTACTGTAAGAGAAAATGGAGTATTTTTTAGGCTAAAAACTGTTTGTATAGAGTGTGTATGTACTTACACACTTGGAACAGAGATAGTGGGGGAGGTTGAAGGTGGAGGAGGTTGAGGGTGGGCAATGTTGAGGGTGGGGGAGGTTGAGGGTTGGGGATGTTGAGGGTGGGGGGATGTTGAGAGTGGGGGGGATGCTGAGGGTGAGGGATGTTGAGGGTGGGGGATGATGGTGGGGAGGTTGAGGGTGCGGCATGTGATGTATTGCCTGGTTAAGCCCATGGAAATCGTCTTTTTCTTCTCAGAGCTGTTCTTTGCACTTACTTTCTTAGGACCCATGGTTAGAAAGAAGAAAATTAGCCAGATGACTGTAAAAAAAATGTAAACAGGCATGAGAGAACTGCTCCCACAGTGATGTAAACATGTGGACTTCTTACCAGATGTTTTGGCATCATCTGTGCCAGCCAACTAGCAGCAGCATTCTGAATTATTATTACATACATATGTATTATTATTATTATTATTATTATTATTATTATTATTTGTTTAACGCACTGGCCGTATCCCACCGAGGCAGGGTGGCCCAAAAAGAAAAACGAAAGTTTCTCTTTTTAAATTTAGTAATATATACAAGAGAAGGGGATACTAGCCCCTTGCCCCCGGCATTTTAGTCGCCTCTTACAACACACATGACTTACGGAGGAAGAATTCTGTTCCACTTCCCCATGGAGATAAGAGGAAATAAACAAGAACAAGAACTAGAAAGAAAATAGCAGAAAACCCGGAGGGGTGTGTGTACAGGTCTCCCTCAACATTCGCGAGGGTTAGGGGATCAAGAGCCTCGCGAATGTTGACAAATCATGAATGTTTGGTGCCCCAATATATTGTAGGGAAATATAATACAATACTGCTTCCTTAACTTGTTGTACCATGAACAATCATAAAATACATGAAAATGTTGTAAATTGTACTAAATACATACATGTTATGCTTTAATAACACGTATGTTATTAAATACCACTGCCTCCACCAATGCCTCCACCACTTCCTCAACCAATGCGAGTTCCTACTACCCTCCCTCCGACCCCAGAAACTGGCAGCCAGCCCTCCCACCACTGTGTGGTGAGTGTTTTGTTTGTTCATTATTTGCTATTAAACTACAGTATAAATAATGTAAACCCATTCATGACTGCATATTGGAATGGCTATTCGGACAGGTATTGGACGGTGACATCATGTGTTTACTCTTGAACACAGCAAAGAATCAAACATTTCTGCTACTGCTAATAATAACAACAGTAATAATAATAAATAATAATAATAATAATAATAATAATAATAATAATAATAATAATAATAATAATAATAAATACGATAGAATTGAAGAAGGAAATTGCACAAAAATACGAGGGAGTGGTTGACACATCGTCAGTGTGGCTTTGTTTATGCTGAAGTGAGCATTAGTCTCTGCGCTCTTCCAAACATTTCACAACAATTCATTGTGTTTGGTGCTTGTAGATTGAGTGCGACTGGAGTGGTAGAGGCAGTGGTTGAGTCAGTGGTTGAGGAAGCGGTTGAGGCAGTGGGTGAGGCAGCGGTTGAGGCAGCGGTTGAGGCAGTGGTTGAGGCAGTGGTTGAGGCAATGGTAGAGGCAGCAGTTGAGGCAGTGATTGAGGCAGTGGGTGGGAGGGCTGGCTGCCAGTTGCAGGGGTCGGAGGGAGGGTAGTAGGGACTTGCAGTGGTTGAGGAAGTGGTGGAGGCACTGGTGGAGGCAGTGGTATTTAATAACATACATGTTATTAAGCCATAACATGTATGTATTTAGTACAATTTACGACGTTTTCATGTATTTTATGATTGTTCATGGTTCAACAAGTAAGGAAGCAGTATTGTATTATATTTCTCTACAATATATTGGGGCACCAAACATTCGCGATTTTTCAACATTCACGAGGCTCTTGATCCCTTAACCCTTGCGAATGTTGAGGGAGACCTGTACTAACTCCATACCTCTTGCCAACACCTGAGCATTCATTTCTCTTCCTACTCCATCTGTAAATATATTGAACAACCATGGTGACATCATACATCCCTGTCTAGGTCCTACTTTTTCTGGGAAATAATCCCCCTCTCACCTACATATTCTAGCTTGAGCCTCACTATCTTCGTAAAAACTCTTCACCGCTTTCAGTAACCTACATCCTTTTCCATACATTTGCAACATCTGCCACATTCTCTCATACGTTTGCCAAAATTTACTGCATGGCGTATTTGAGGGTGCTATGATTAAGACAAAGATCTATGTAAACGACACTAGCATCTATGACATAGATCTATATGAGAATGAAAGAGTTACATCTGAAATTCATTAAATCTAGGTCTGTTAACCTGTGGTTTTTACCCTAATATTATATACATTACAGTACCTCTTATGCTACTTTTACACTGACTGTATTCATATGCATATTAATCTATTATATTCCTGTTGTAAATAATGTATACAGTTTTGTCATGTATAAAGAAGTTATAATAACTTACAGTAAACCCATGTTCAATGTAAGTCTGCATTGTGCATTAAAGTGTGTTCATTCACGTCCAAAAATAAATAATACTGTACAGTAAACCTTCGATATAATGGACAGATAGGGCAGGATAGTCGGAGTGTCTGCTGAATCAGAATAATATTAATACAGTGGACCCTCAGCTAATGCCTTTAATCCGTTCCAGAGAGCTAGCCTTTAACCCCTAAATGGTCCATACGTATATATGTATTCACTACCTCAGTGGCTCAAATATTTGGAAAAATAAAAAATTCGTTTTTTTTTTAATGAAAATAAAGAGCACATTTTTCTAAGTGTTAAAGGATAAAAAAAAAAATAGGGTCAGTGCTTACAGAGATATGAGGCCGAGAAGTTGGCACCAGATGCTCACTTGACAGCAACATGGAGTCCTGCCACCTGCAGAAATGTTGCCAATATACCTTTTTTTCTGTTTTTCATATTCTTCTGTCAGCATAATTGCTGATCCCTGTGTTGTATAGCATATCAGTATCATCCATGTGCTTTAGATAGGAGATCCCTAGGCCTGTGACTGTTGTGTGACGTCACGGGATGCGCATGTGTACGGTCGTACCTCTGCCTCCCTCTCAGTCAGTGTTTGACACAGGCTAGGACAGGCAGAGGCTGGGCTCCATTTCCCATCATCACATTCTGACAATATATCGTTACCATCCAACAAGTGTGTCTACCTTCAACCCTTGATATCTCCATTTAAGAACCCCTACGATACTTCTTTCTTTCAACACACCGGCCGTATCCCACTGAGGCGGGGTGGCCCAAAAGGAAAAACAAAAGTTTCTCCTTTTACATTTAGTAATATGTACAGGAGAAGGGGTTACTAGCCCCTTGCTCCCGGCATTTTAGTTGCCTCTTACAATGCGCATGGCTTACGGAGGAAGAATTCTGTTCCACTTCCCCATGGAGATAAGGGGAAGTAAACAAGAACAAGAACTAGTAAGAAAATAGAAGAAAACCCAGAGGGGTGTGTGTATATATATGTTTGTACATGTATGTGTAGTGTGACCTAAGTGTAAGTAGAAGTAGCAAGACATTCCTGAAACCTTGCATGTTTATGAGACAGAAAAATGGACACCAGCAATCCTACCATCATGTAAAACAATTACAGGCTTTCGTTTTACACTCACTTGGCAGGACGGTAGTACCTCCCTGGGTGGTTGCTGTCTACCAACCTACTACCTAGAATTTTTCATATTATTTTATATAATTTTTATGTTCTGATAATTACAATTTATAGCAGTTCTTGTCATTTCATAACCAATCTTTGTTCTGACACTAGTATTATGTACTGAAATTGTACTCAAATTGTCACAAACGTATTGCCAGGTGGACATTTACACCTGCCTTGGTCATTTACTATTGTCTTGGAATATATACAAAATATTTATAGGTCCCAGCAATGTTTTGGATATGTGGAAGTATATAATAATAATGAGGAGGAGGAGGAGGAGAAGAAGGAGAAGGAGAAGGAGAAGGAGGAGGAGGAGGAGGAGAAGGAAGAAGAGGAGAAGGAGGAGGAGGAGGAGGAGGAGGAGAAGGAAGAGGAGGAGGAGGAAGAGGAGGGGAGGAAGAAGTGAAGGAAGAGGAGAAGGAAGAGGAGGAGAAGGAGTAGGAGGAGAAAGAGAAGAAGAATACATAAAAATAATAATAGGTAATAATAAGTTTCCTTGAAGCATGAAAAACAAAGTTCACCCCTGACAGTGACATGATAAGAGCTGACGTTTGATGAGTATATGTGAGGGTGCAGTGATAAGACTTGATAAGAAAAGATTAGAGGTGACATTTGATGAACATCGGCCCTCCCTTTTGTTTTCACTGGTACACAAGCATGTCTGTCTGTCTTTTTGTCTGTATGTCAAGCTCCCTGTCTATCCATCTAGCTCTCTATCTCAGAGGGAGCCACAAGACTGCATCATGATGTTTACTCACATCTTCAAGCAGAGTATAGCACTTTGTCTGGATTTTTTGGGTTATCCTAGGTAATTTACACAATGTATACTTGTATTTATGTGTACCTGTGAGACAGAGATAGACAGAGATAGATTGAGAGTTAGACAGAGACAGCAGAGACAGAGATAGATAGAGATACAGAGATAGACACCCTAAACTTGGAGTTAACATCACTTTCCTCTTAAAAGGGGAGTGTTAATATGACATTACATCAGTGAATCCTTGGTGTTTGTCGCACTGTTTGCTCGAGCTGGTGCTCAATTTAACTGGCGCTCCCACAAGGTACTAAGTAGTCCCAGATTTTTTTAATATGGTGCACACCAAGTGTTAAGACCTATTCTAAGCTGACCAGGCATCTCGGGGCAGTAGTGCCAAATTTGGAGGCGGTAAGAACATATACTTTTGGACCGTTTAGGGGTTAACTGATGTAGCCTTTAACGGAATTAATTTTCCCCATAAGAAATAATGGAAATCCAATTAATCCGTTCCAGACACCCAAAAGTATTAAACAAAATAATTTTTTTCATGAAATATACATTTCCCTACACAGAAAACAATGATACATGAAGAATTAAACAATAATAACTTCGCACTTAACTTTATTGTCACTTGATGAGTGATGAGATGGGAGAAGGGCAGAGGATGAAGGTGTTCTATTGTTTGGAAGGAGAATACCCTTCTATAAAGACTTCAGGTAACAAGTCCTTTTCTGGCTTGTGTCCTGGGAGTGCCTTTCCCTCCTGAGTAAAGTAGGTCCTGTTTGGCATTTTCTTCCTAAACAAGACTGTTTTGTCACAATTGAACACTTGTTGGGGTTTTAATTTTTCAGCCTCTATGTACCCCTTAAAGTTCTGCACATATTTTTCAGCCGCTTTTTTGTCAGAACTGGCAGCCTCACCATGCCTTGTCATACCATACCACCATCACAACCACTACCACCCTCTACCACCACCACTACCACCATTGCTACCACCCTCTACCATTACAACCACTACCACCTACCACCATCACAATTGCTACTACCATCACTACCACCATCACTACCACCCTCTACCACCACCATTACAACCCTTTACCATCATCATTACCATCACAACCACTACCACCTCTACCACCATCACAATTGCTACCACCCTCTACCACCACCATTACAACCCTCTACCACCATCACTACCACCTTCTACCACCATCATAACCACTATCACCCTCTACCACCATCACAATCACTACCACCCTCTCCCACCATCAAAATCACTACCACCCTCAACCACCACCACTACAACCCTCTACCACCATCACTACCACCCTCTACCACCACCACTACAACCCTCTACCACCATCACTACCACCCTCTACCACCATCATAACCACTACCACCCTCTACCACATCACAATCACTACCATCCTCTACCACCACCACTACAACCCTCTACAACCATCACTACCACTCTCTACCACCATCACAACCACTACCACCCTCTACCACCACCACTTTCGTATTTTTCTACAAACTTTTTCTTAAATTATATGTGTTTCTCACATTCTTTACCATAGGGCTGGCACTAGAAGCTTTCTTGGGGCACATGGTGGCTTATTTAGCAGTTACAAGTACCAGAAACAATGGAATAATACAAAATATATCACATGTATGCATGGAATAGTCCTCACTGGCTTTGTAAACAATGGCACACTGGCTGGTACACAGAGTGAGTGGCCGGGCATGCTCAGGGTGCCGTGCCGACACGTTCAGAACGAAAGCTCTTAACCGAGTTTTTTGGTGTTAGCTGAGCCAATTTTTTATGCCAAAGCGAGGTGTTAGCCGAATTTGGTGTTAGCTGATGCAGGCGTTAGCCAAGAGTCCACTGTAAATAGCAATAAAATGCATACTTTTCAAATGCTACAAGTAATGACTACCCCATTCTCTTGAATGCACAGTAACTCATCTAATGACCATATGACCTGTTTCTGCACTACAAATCATTGATTTTACTCGTTCTGATTCAATTGTATATTATACATTATTATGCTACAAATTTGTACAACTCTAATGCTTCTTATTTGAAATACTCATTTGTACTTAATGTTGTAATTTGTTTACTGTAATTTTTACCACTGAATAGTTAACCTTAAGTTAATATTAAGCCTGCCAATAATGCTCTGCATACAAGGGGCTTTTGGCATGTACACCCAATCACTATATTTCTTTGTACACCTGTGTATTATGTCCAAATAAAAAATTAAATAAATAAATAAATAAAAAATTAAATAAATAAATAAATAAATAAATAAAATAAATTACAATCGGTTAATTTTACTGAGTACAATAGCAAAATCACTTAGTAGAATAATTTTGGATTTATTTGGTATGTAACCCTATTTTCCCATATGTTTTTTATTTCAGGCAATTCAATTTCATGCTACACACCAATTCTTCAGAACATAACCTTTCATTATGAGAGGGTTTTTCTAAGATAAGATTTGTTCAGATTTTTAACCCAGAGGGTTAGCCAATCAGGAAAAACCAAGAAAGTCAGTGCATCATTGATGACTGTCTGTCTTATTTCTATTGGGGTCCTTCAATATTGTCCCCCAGGACGCCACCCACACCAGTCAACTAATACCCGGGTACAGTGGACCTTCGGGTAACGCCTTTAATCCATTTCAGAGAGCTAGCCTTTAGCAGAATTAATTTTCCCCATAAGAAATAATGGAAGTCAATTTACTCCGTTCCAAACGCCCAAAAGTATTAACCCTTTCAGGGTTGAGAGGCCCTCTCCTAAACTTGTTCTCAGGGTCGAAAACTTTTTAGAAAAATAAAAAATTATTTTTTCTTATGAAATGATAGAGAATCTTTTCCCGATCATAAAGACACAAAAAATATGAAATTTGATGGAAAACTTACGGAATTATGCTCTCGAAGTTGGCGGTCTCAACGATGTTTATGCATCGGCGATATCGCCCACTTTGAGCCCTATTTTCAGCCAATTCCAGTGTACTAGTCAACAAAAATCATAACTACAGTGGACCCCCGCATAACGATTACCTCCGAATGCGACCAATTATGTAAGTGTATTTATGTAAGTGCGTTTGTACGTGTATGTTTGGGGGTCTGAAATGGACTAATCTACTTCACAATATTTCTTATGGGAACAAATTCGGTCAGTACTGGCACCTGAACATACTTCTGGAGTGAAAAAATATCGTTAACTGGGGGTCCACTGTATTTTGTTAGAACTCCATTTTTTCTATTGAATGAATACAAGACACTGCCCATTTACTGATTTTAACTATCCAATAAAGTGGTCAGAAATTGACCATTTTGCCAATTTCACACAAATTTAAAAAAATGCCAATTTCCAAATAGGGTTCAGAATAAAAAAGACATATTCCTAGCACTAATATAACATTTTCTCTGTTCATTAGTCACGTCCCCAGGCCCCTCTTACATCTCTTTTGCTATCCACTTTGAATTTTTTTTCCTCACAAAAAATAGAAGATTTACTGTTACGCAGACTACTGCATTAGTGTAGAAATGGTGTAGAAATGGTATAAATAATATCAACGCACTTGCAAAAGAATATTAGACTCACCAGTTGATGTGTATTGGACGCTTGGCATGATTTGTTTGCTTTTGAATTTTGGCAAAAATTTAACATTTCTGCTATTTTGAGCTCAATTTCAAGGTACTTTTCATTGTGAAACCAATCAAAATCATCTCAGTTTCTGTAATATGTCTTCCATTCTATAAGAAGAGACCAGGAAAACTAGAATACAACCATAAATATGATACGAAAATACACTCCAATGTCACTGTTTTAAACCCAAAACACGGTTGGAGTTTTTTTTTCTCATTATGCAGTGTTTGCTGCAGAATTTTTTTATACTGTGCACACTGACTACATAGACCCATTCTTTCATATGTAGGCCTACCAGCTTCCTCTCGCTAGATTTAAAGGCGCTAGAATTTAGGCATACTAGTACGTCAATAACCCTGGCACGTAAGCTGTACTAGTACGTCGGAAACCCTGAAAAGGTTAAACAAAATTTTTTTTTACATGAAATATACATTTCCTTACACAGAAAACAATCATACATGCTCAATAAACAATACTGAAATGACTCCTTTATTGTTGACTTGTTGATGAGTGATGAGATGGGAGGAGGAGATTTGACGGAGGTGTACTAGTGTTTGGAAGGGAAATTCCCTTCCATAAAAACTTCAAGTAACAAGTCCTTTTCTGGGGTTACTTCCCTTCTTGGTGTTTTAATGCCACTGGGAACAACTTGAGAGTTACTGGACCCCTGTCGCACAAATTATTTGTTCGGAGAGCTCTGTTTCTCATGTCCCTTTAAGATTTCCCTAAAATGCAACTTTGTCTACACTGTACACATTTCCTTAATCTTTGACGAAGGCAACTTCCTCCATCTCTCTTCCTCCTCCTTTGAAGCACATTCCTGAGCTGTGATCTGTTGCTGTTGCACCTGAAGCTCTTGCAGCTCTGTAGTGGTTAGCTCTTCATCGTCATCCTCCACCAATGCTTCCACATCCTCGCCACTAACCTCCAGCCCCATGGACGTCCCTAATGCCACAACAGATTCCACAACTGGCATAGTCTCCTGAGGGTTAGCCCCAAACCCTTCAAAATCCCTTTCCTCTTCACATTATGGCCACAGTTTTCTCCAAGCAGAGTTCAAAGTCCTGCAAGTCACTCTCTCCCAAGCCTTACCTATAAAGTTTATGCAACTGGGGATACTGAAGTGATCTTTCCAGAACTCTCTTAGGGTCAATTCAGTGTCTGAGGTCACTTCAAAGCACTTTTGAAACACTGCTTTGGTGTACATTATTTTTTTTGAAGTTTGAAATGACTTGCTGGTCCATGGGCTGGAGGAGAGGAGTGGTATTAGGAAGCAAAAATTTCACTTTCATAAAGCTCAGCTCCCCCACAATTTCCTCTTGCAAGTCGTGAAGATGAGCAGGAGCATTGTCCATTACCAGGAGGCACTTGAGTGACAATTTTTTTTCCGGGAGGTATTTTTGCACAGTGGGGCCAAACACGTCATAAAACCAGTCAAGGAAAATGTCCCTAGTAACCCATGCCTTACTGTTTGCTTTCCACATCACACACACACTTTAGTCTTGATGACATTGTTCTTCTTGAACACTGGGAGTTTCAGAGTGATACACCAGTAAAGGCTTCACTTTGCAATCCCCACTAGCATTACTACAAAACATAAGAATTAGCCTGTCTTTCATAGGCTTGTGTCCTGGGAGTGCCTTTTCCTCCTGAGTAATGTAGGTCCTGTTTGGCATTTTCTTCCAAAACAGGTCTGTTTCATCACAACTGAACACTTGTTGGGGTTTTAATTGTTCAGCCTTTATATAGTTCCTGAACTCCTGTATGTACTTTTCAGCCATTTTTTTTGTCAGAACTTGCAGCCTCTCCATGCCTTACAATGCTGTGTATGCCACTACGATTCTGGCCTTAAATTCACTAACATCAGCACTAGTTTCAGGCATTTTCTTAATTAAATCATCATGCAACTGCCTTGCCTTTTCACACATTATTGACTGAGAAACACTATCTCCTGATACATGTAATTGTTTCTCGTTTATCCACGCCAACAACAGTCTCTCCACATCTTCGAGTATTTGCAATCTCTGTTTTGTAAGCATACTTGCACCATTGGGAAGAGGAATAAGAATCTTTCCTCTGTAAGCCATGCGTGTTGTAAAAGCCAACTAAAATGCCGGGAGCAATGGGCTAGTAACCCCTTTTCCTGCACAGTTTACTAAAAATAAGAAAATTGTCAAAGTGGGATGTCTGAATGTGCTTTGATGTTGTGCAAATGATAAGAAAAAGATGATTGTGGATGTTATGAATTGGAAGAAGCTGGATGTCCTGGCTTTAAGGGAAACAAAGCTAAAGGGGGTGGGTGAGTTTCAGTGGAGAGAAGTAAATGGGATTAGGTCAGGGGTTTCAAATAGAGTTAGAACTAAAGAAGGAGTAGCAGTAATGTTGAAGGATAAGCTATGGCAGGAAAAGAGGGACTATAAATGTATTAATTCAAGGATTATGTGGAGTAAAATAAAGGTTGGATGTGAAAAGTGGGTTATAGCAAGCGTATATGCACCTGGAAAAGAGAGAAGTGTAGAGGAGAGAGATTGATTTCGAGAAATATTGAGTGAGTGTGTGGGGAGTTCTGAACCAAGTGTGAGAGTACTTGCGGTTGAGATTTCAGTGCTAAAGTGGGTAAAAATGTTGTGGAGGTAGTAGGTAAATTTGGGGTGCCAGGGGTAAATGAAAATGGGGAACCTTTAATTGAGCTATGTGTAGAAAGAGGTTTGGTAATAAGTAATACATATTTTATGAAAAAGAGGGTAAATAAATATGCAAGGTATGATATAGCACGTAATGCATGTAGTCTGTTAGATTATGTATTAGTGGATAAAAGGTTGATAGGTATGTTGGGAGGGTTCGTGGAGATGTGATGGTTGGAGTTAAACACAAGTCGTTGGGTGGTAACGCTTATATTGCAGTCTGTGATAGGGGAGCCCAAACTGCCTGTCCTGTCGCCTGGTAGGTCTACGGGGAACTGAGGCTGAGGCAGCGCATCCCACGCACTCATACAGCATCACGTGACATCACACATGCTAGTCACTGAGCCTAGCAAGGGGTCATGTATGTCAAACATATGGATGGTACTAACTATGATACTCAGATAACATATACATATACAGGGGATCAGCAACTATGCTGACAGCTCGGTCATGTTACATATGTTGTCTCGACATACAATACTATGCTATAGGCTGAACAGGCAGGTGGTTCTGGGCTGATTCTATACAACAGCAAAGACACATGTAACTTAGAACTAATGGATGGTATCGTAATGGATGTTAACGTAATGGGTGTTAACGCAATGCATTACGAATTATAAGAACAAATTATGGTATAATAAAGGGTGGAATTGATCGATCGATCTGTATTCATGCACTCTACGGATTCTGAGGAAGAATATATATACAGGTACCATCCGACTTACGACCAAGCTTGGTTCCGACCAACCGGTCGTAAGTCAAAATGGACGTAAGTCAAACTTTTGAAAATTATCGACATACTGGGTAGGGCACAATGTCAAACGTTTCCTATATAAACTACCTACATAATACTGTAATGTAATATTTTTTTTTTTATTTATTATCACACCGGCCGATTCCCACCAAGGCAGGGTGGCCCGAAAAAGAAAAACTTTCACCATCATTCACTCCATCACTGTCTTGCCAGAAGGGTGCTTTACACTACAGTTTTTAAACTGCAACATTAACACCCCTCCTTCAGAGTGCAGGCACTGTACTTCCCATCTCCAGGACTCAAGTCCGGCCTGCCGGTTTCCCTGAATCCCTTCATAAATGTTACTTTGCTCACACTCCAACAGCACGTCAAGTATTAAAAACCATTTGTCTCCATTCACTCCTATCAAACACGCTCACGCATGCCTGCTGGAAGTCCAAGCCCCTCGCACACGAAACCTCCTTTACCCCCTCCCTCCAACCCTTCCTAGGCCGACCCCTACCCCGCCTTCCTTCCACTACAGACTGATACACTCTTGAAGTCATTCTGTTTCGCTCCATTCTCTCTACATGTCCGAACCACCTCAACAACCCTTCCTCAGCCCTCTGGACAACAGTTTTGGTAATCCCGCACCTCCTCCTAACTTCCAAACTACGAATTCTCTGCATTATATTCACACCACACATTGCCCTCAGACATGACATCTCCACTGCCTCCAGCCTTCTCCTCGCTGCAACATTCATCACCCACGCTTCACACCCATATAAGAGCGTTGGTAAAACTATACTCTCATACATTCCCCTCTTTGCCTCCAAGGACAAAGTTCTTTGTCTCCACAGACTCCTAAGTGCACCACTCACTCTTTTTCCCTCATCAATTCTATGATTCACCTCATCTTTCATAGACCCATCCGCTGACACGTCCACTCCCAAATATCTGAATACGTTCACCTCCTCCATACTCTCTCCCTCCAATCTGATATTCAATCTTTCATCACCTAATCTTTTTGTTATCCTCATAACCTTACTCTTTCCTGTATTCACCTTTAATTTTCTTCTTTTGCACACCCTACCAAATTCATCCACCAATCTCTGCAACTTCTCTTCAGAATCTCCCAAGAGCACAGTGTCATCGGCAAAGAGCAGCTGTGACAACTCCCACTTTGTGTGTGATTCTTTATCTTTTAACTCCACGCCTCTTGCCAAGACCCTCGCATTTACTTCTCTTACAACCCCATCTATAAATATATTAAACAACCACGGTGACATCACACATCCTTGTCTAAGGCCTACTTTTACTGGGAAAAAATTTCCCTCTTTCCTACATACTCTAACTTGAGCCTCACTATCCTCGTAAAAACTCTTCACTGCTTTCAGTAACCTACCTCCTACACCATACACTTGCAACATCTGCCACATTGCTCCCCTATCCACCCTGTCATACGCCTTTTCCAAATCCATAAATGCCACAAAGACCTCTTTAGCCTTATCTAAATACTGTTCACTTATATGTTTCACTGTAAACACCTGGTCCACACACCCCCTACCTTTCCTAAAGCCTCCTTGTTCATCTGCAATCCTATTCTCCGTCTTACTCTTAATTCTTTCAATTATAACTCTACCATACACTTTACCAGGTACACTCAACAGACTTATCCCCCTATAATTTTTGCACTCTCTTTTATCCCCTTTGCCTTTATACAAAGGAACTATGCATGCTCTCTGCCAATCCCTAGGTACCTTACCCTCTTCCATTCATTTATTAAATAATTGCACCAACCACTCCAAAACTATATCCCCACCTGCTTTTAACATTTCTATCTTTATCCCATCAATCCCGGCTGCCTTACCCCCTTTCATTTTACCTACTGCCTCACGAACTTCCCCCACACTCACAACTGGCTCTTCCTCACTCCTACAAGATGTTATTCCTCCTTGCCCTATACACGAAATCACAGCTTCCCTATCTTCATCAACATTTAACAATTCCTCAAAATATTCCTTCCATCTTCCCAATACCTCTACCTCTCCATTTAATAACTCTCCTCTCCTATTTTTAACTGACAAATCCATTTGTTCTCTAGGCTTTCTTAACTTGTTAATCTCACTCCAAAACTTTTTCTTATTTTCAACAAAATTTGTTGATAACATCTCACCCACTCTCTCATTTGCTCTCTTTTTACATGTAATGTAATGTACAATCATTATTTCATTCTTTCTACCATAATTTACTTTTATTGTTATACAGTGGAACCTCTACTTGCGAGTTTAATCCGTTCCATGACCTTGCTCGCAACTGGATTTGCTCGTTTGCAGAGTCAATTTTCCTCATTTAAATTAATTGAAATGCAATTAATCCGTTCCAGTGGAATTCTGTACTTCAATAATTTCGCTAATATCAACTCTACGGCTTATTTATCTATCTCACTTCATCTAATATGACATAATAAACAATATAAATAACATACAAACCTGATATATACTCTAAAATGAATAAAATATATCATTCATGTAGTGGTATGGGCAGTGTCGGCGGTGGACGACAGTTTGTCTGGACACCGGGCAAAATTCTTCATGAATAATTTTGCTAATATCATCTATACTGCTTATTTATCTATCACAGTTTATCTAGTATGACATAACAAACAATATGAATAACATGATATATACAGTGGACCCCCGGTTAACGATATTTTTTCACTCCAGAAGTATGTTCAGGTGCCAGTACTGACCGAATTTGTTCCCATAAGGAATATTGTGAAGTAGTTTAGTCCATTTCAGACCCCCAAACATACATGTACAAACGCACTTACGTAAATACACTTACATAATTGGTCGCATTTGGAGGTGATCGTTATGCGGGGGTCCACTGTACTCTAGAATGAACAAAATATTCAAAATTCAAAGTTTATTCTCTATAAAGATTACAATGTTGAATTTACAGAATTTGGTTGTTGTGTGGTTTACATGTAGTTAAATAATGATTACAGAGTGTACCACTAGAATGCCTAGCATGGCTAGGCATTTCGGGCAGACTTAGTTTAATTCTTTATTTTAAAATATTACAAATTATGAGGTAAGTTGGTATTATGGCTAAGTGACTAAATACTAGTTTGTGAGTTTAGCAATGTGAATGCTTTTGTTTTGGCACAGTACATAGTTTCAGTATTGGAGTATCATAGGATTCATTATTTTAAGATTGAGATTAATATTTCTGTTTATGGTCAAATGGGTGAGTGAGTGTAAGTGTGAACCACCAGGTGGTATTCGTGTAGTTAGTTGATGGGGTTTATCAGGGAGATAAGATGTTTTCTAATGGTAGTTTTGAAGGTGATGAATGTGTCTGCAGTTCTAGAGTTCTCAGGTAGGGTGTTCCAGATTTTAGGGCCTTTGACATACATTGAATTTTTGTAAAGGTTTAGTCGGACATGGGGAATGTCGTAGAGATGTTTGTGTCTGGTGTTATGCCTGTGGGTTCTGTCACAACTATCAAGAAAGCGTTTTAGGTCAAGGTTGATATTGGAGTTTAAGGTCCAGATATGTCATTCATGTAGTGGTATGGGCGGTGTCGGCGGTGGACGAGAGTTTGTCTGGACACCGGGCAAAATTCTTCATGAATAATTTCGCTAATATCATCTATACGGCTTATTTATATATCACAGCTCATCTAATATGACATAACAGACAATATATATAACATAGAAGCACGATATATACTCTAGAATGAATAAAATATGTCATTATGTAACAGGTGGAGGCAGCCACAACCGCTCCCTCTTTGTTGTGGTAAACACTGCCATCTGGTGACGGCCTTTTGAAGCCGTTTATTATTATAATTATTATATGTAGTACATTATTATTATATATGTATTATTATTATATATTATAATTATTATTATTATTATTATTATTATTATTATTATACGTATTGTTATTATTCATATTATTATTATACATATTATTATTATTATTATTATATAAATTATTTGTAATTTTTATTCACACAAAAAATATAAGATTTACTGTTATTCCTTATTGCAATAATTGTATAAATATGTCAACCCATTCACGACTGCATATTGGAATGGACAATGACGTCATTTGTTTACACTGAAACAGTCAAGCAGTGGACCATTTCTCCTAGGTTGAGCTCAATTTCAAGGCACTTTTTGTCATGAAACCAATCAAAATCATATCTATTTCTGTAATATATCTTCCATTCTATCAAATGAGACCAAAAAAAATGAGAATACAACCTTAAAAACCATACGAAAATACCACTAAGGGATGGCTAATTGCTGAGACGTGAACTCCATTATTTATGCTTAGATTTCTTTCATTTTTGGTGTACATTAAGAAGCATCTTTCCATCATACATTGCCCAAGTTTCAGTAAGATAGTCCAACAAACAAATGAGATACAATTCCCAAGATCAAGAGCAAGAGCTCCTCACCAGCGTTAAGGAACCTGCCTTGAGGTCTGCTCGCTTGTGGAAATTTTGCTCGCATATGGAAGCAAAAAATAAACCCATCGACTGCTCGTATTTGGAAAAACTCTCACGTGGACACGCTCGCAAGTAGAGGTTCCACTGTATTTTAATTATTTATGTACTGTATATAATGTATACATGGTAGTGAACTGTATTGTAAATTTTACATCGCATACAGTATCATATGTTACCTGGAGTTTACCTGGAGAGAGTTCCGGGGGTCAACGCCCCCGCGGCCCGGTCTGAGACCAGGCCTCCTGGTGGATCAGAGCCTGATCAACCAGGCTGTTGCTGCTGGCTGCACGCAAACCAACATACGAGCCACAGCCCGGCTGATCCAGAACTGACTTTAGGTGCTTGTCCAGTGCCAGCTTGAAGACTGCCAGGGGTCTGTTGGTAATCCCCCTTATGTGTGCTGGGAGGCAGTTGAACAGTCTCGGGCCCCTGACACTTATTGTATGGTCTCTTAACGTGCTAGTGACACCTCTGCTTTTCATTGGGGGGATGGTGCATCGTCTGCCAAGTCTTTTGCTTTCGTAATGAGTGATTTTCGTGTGCAAGTTCGGTACTAGTCCCTCTAGGATTTTCCAGGTGTATATAATCATGTATCTCTCCCTCCTGCATTCCAGGGAATACAGGTTTAGGAACCTCAAGCGCTCCCAATAATTGAGGTGTTTTATCTCCGTTATGCGCGCCGTGAAAGTTCTCTGTACTTTTTCTAGGTCGGCAATTTCACCTGCCTTGAAAGGTGCTGTTAGTGTGCAGCAATATTCCAGCCTAGATAGAACAAGTGACCTGAAGAGTGTCATCATGGGCTTGGCCTCCCTAGTTTTGAAGGTTCTGTTATCTTTATGTATTGTCGACACAGTGGAATGGGAGAATACCACTGGTAGTGTCATTCTGCCAGAATGTAGTATAACCTATACCCTAAGTAAAGAGAGAAAACTCTGGAACATGTGTAATATGTATCCGGCTGGCTGGCCGGGTGAGTGGCCTGGTGGGTGGTTGGCTGACGGACTAACTGAATGTGGCTGTCTCTGTATCTCTCTCTCTCTCACAGGTACACGTAAGTAAAGTTATCATACATAGTATAAATTACCTAGGATAACCCAAAAAATCCAGACAAAGTGCTATACAGTGGATCTGTGCTCCAGTGCCCTAAATTAATAATAATATTAACAATTATTATTATTATTATTACAATAATACATGTGTACTAATATTAATAATATTATTATTAAACTCATTACTTACCTTAAAATATCTGTAGTCTTAATGTAGAGTGCCAGCGCTGTATAGTCCTTGTGGCTTAGCGCTTCTTTTTGATTATAATAATAATAATAATTAATGTAGAGTGAGAGGTGAGTAAACAAGATTAAATGAATAAATGAGAGAGAGAATGAGAGTGTAGATGGTTCACAAGTTATGTAAACAAACCTTGTTGTTGTTACCAGCCCGTGCACGAATGGTTTCTATTCACTCTGTCAAGCTGACCAGAAAAACATCTCATATTTGTTAATTTATCTGTTATGTAGTATGTTTATTATATAATTTTGAAAAAAAATAATAGATGGATTAAGCAAAATGTCTATATCAATGTTTTATACACATTTAATGCGCCTCAGTGATTATTATTGTTATTATTAATATGGCATCTTCAATTACACTCTTAATGAGTGGCTCTGAGACAGACAAGCAGACAGAAAGACAGACACAGGTAGACAGAAAGACACACACACACAGGTAGACAGAAAGACAGACACACAGGTAGACAGACAGACACACACAGGTAGATGTAAAGACAGACACACAGGTAGACAGAAAGACAGATACAGGTAGACAGGCAGTTAGACATAAAGACACACAGGTAGACAGAAAGACAGACACAGGTAGACAGGCAGCTAGACATAAAGACACACAGGTAGACAGAAAGACAGACACACATGTAGACAGAAAGACACACACACAGGTAGACAGAAAGACAGATATACAGACACAGATATTCAGGCATACAGATACAGACAGGTTTATGTGCAACAGTGAAAACAAATAGAGAGTTCGAGAGTAAGAGCCTTTCTTGCCACAATCTCCAGTGCAAGATTCAGACTTCATCTTAGGGGCCATGGTGAAATTTACTGTCCAGTTAGTACAGTTAATACAGTATGATGTCGCTGATAGGGCAGGGTTACTCAAACTGATGCTGCCTGCATGACGCATTGCCGCCGCGAGTATCGTCAAATATTGTACAGCGGTGTGCATCAGCCGGCCCAGCCCAGCTGCCAGATGCATGGTCATAAGCCGAGTGGACGTATGTTGAGCAGGTCGTGAGTCGGATGGTAGGTGTATTTACAAAGGTGAAAGTAATTAACAGCAAAGGCAGATCTGGCATGCACAGAGCATTACTATTAATCTCAGAATTTGGAGGGAACGTGAACACAAAAAAAAAAAAAAAATTCTGAAAAAACTGATCAGCTAATAACAAAACACACAGTTGACAACTTCATTCATCTTGAACATCTAATTATACAGACTATGTACATTTAAACCCAACTCTGCAAGGGTAAGATTTACATATGCAGAATGGTTATCATCTTTGGGAGGATTGAATTCCTTTGCAATGGCTAACACATGCCTTGACTGAGGGAGATCTGAACAAGTATCTACAAAAGATACTTGGGGGTTTCTCATCACTTGTCGTGTACGCAAAGAATAACGACATTTGGGTTGATTATCTGACTGAGTATTAGAGGTAAAGGGTACAGAGTCAGGAAGATTGTCAGCAGCTGACACATTAGTCTGGGTAGAATTAATTTCCTCGACGGAACACATATTACCTCTCTAATACAATCTTGTACCATTATTTTTATGCAAGCAATTCTTGTCATATCTGTCACAGCAAGATTTTGTTGCAAGAACAATTAACTGATAAGTGAAGTAAATAATCCTTGTTGTGTGTGCCCTGCCACTTGTAAGTGTTACACTTCCAGTTCTGCATCTTGTGTCATTTTTATTCATATTATTCATATTTCTTTGGACAAATTAATTCTTAGTGTAATTTTAACTTCCTTTTAAAGTAAAGTGGGGCTGCTGGCATTCGCTACTACTCTCAACACGTTGACACCTCGGAGGCTTTGCACTTAAATCGACAATAAACGCACACAGGAGGCTTTTTCGTTGGCGCACAAGGACGAAGGAACAATCTTGCGTCTTGACCCCCTATGTGGTCTGTAAAATAAGGTGCTAGAACCTGAATATAAGGGTAAAAAAAAAACAGCAGTGGTAGTGGGATGTGGTGGTTGGAGTTAAACACAAGTCGTTGGGTGATAACTCTCATATTGCAGACTGTGATGGGGAGCCCAAACTGCCTGTCCTGTCGCCTGGTAGGACTATGGGGAACTGAGGCCGAGGCAGCACATCCCACGCACTCATGCGGCATCACGTGATGTCACACATGCTAGTCACTGAGCCTAGCAAGGGGTCATGTATGTAAAATGTATGAATCGTACTATGATACTCAGATAACATATACATATACAGGGGATCAGCAACAATGCTAACAGGTAGGCTTCAGGATGTACGGTACATGTTTATAGAGGGGCAACTGATATATCGGATCATTATTGAGTTGTAGCTACAGTTAGAGTAAGAGGTAGATGGGACAAAAGGAAAATGGCAACAACAAGTAAGATAGAGGGGAAAGTGTATAAACTAAGGGAAGAAGAAGTTTGGGTGAGATATAAGGAACTATTGGCAGAAAGGTGGGCTGGTGCAAGTATGAGTAGTGGGGGAGGGGGGGTTGAAGAAGGTTGGAATGGTTTTAAAAATGCAGTATTGAAATGTGGGGCAGAAGTTTGTGGCTATAGGAGGGTGGGTGCAGGAGGAAAGAGGAGTGATTGGTGGAATGATGAAGTAAAGGGCGTGATAAAAGAGAAAAAGGTAGCTTATGAGAGGTTTTTACAAAGCAGAAGTGTTATAAGAAGAGCAGATTATATGGAGAGTAAAACAAAGGTGAAGAGAGTGGTGAGAGAGTGTAAAAGGAGAGCAGATGATAGAGTGGGAGAGGCACTGTCAAGAAATTTTAATGAAAATAAGAAAAAAATTTGGGGAGAGATAAACAAGTTAAGAAAGCCTAGGGAACAAATGGATTTGCCAGTTAAAAACAGAGTAGGGGAGTTAGTAGATGGGGAGAATATTTTGAGGAACTTTTAAATGTTGACGAAGAAAGGGAGGCGGTAATTTCATGCAATGGCCAGGGAGGTATACCATCTTTTAGGAGTGAAGAAGAGCAGTTTGTGAGTGGGGGGGAGGTGCATGAGGCATTACATAGAATGAAAGGGGGTAAAGCAGCTGGAACTGACGGGATCATGACAGAAATGTTAAAAGCAGGGGGGATATAGTATTGGAGTGGTTGGTATTTTTGTTTAATAAATGTATGAAAGAAGGGAAGGTACCTAGGGATTGTCAGAGAGCATGTACAATTCCTTTATATAAAGGGGAGGGGGATAAAGGAGACTGTAAAAATTGTTACCCAATCAGACTTTATTTTTTAATTACATTACCCAACAGAATACAGTGGACCCCCGGTTCCCGATGCTATCAGTATCCGATAAATTCGGTAGCCGATGCATTTGATCGAAAAAAATTTGCCTCGCTTCCCGATACAAAACCCAGTATGCGATATGATTCGTACGAGACGTGTCCAGTGTTTACAAGCCAGCCAGTGTGCGCGCATCTAAGGATACATTCGGTACATTCTATATTATCCATATTATCACTGTTTTTGGTGCTTGTTTCTGCAAAATAAGTCACCATGGGCCCCAAGAAAGCTTCTAGTGCCAACCCTTCGAGACCAAGGGTGCTAATGACTATTGAAATGAAGAAAGAGATAATTGCAAAGTATGAAAATGGAGTGCATGTATTGGAGATGGTCAGGTTGTATAGTAAACCCCAATCAACCATCTCTACTATAGTGAGCAGGAAAACGGCAATCAAGGAAGCTGTTCTTGCAAAAGGTGCAACTGTGATTACGAAACAGCAACCACAAGTGTTAGAAAATGTTGACAGACTGTTATTGGTGTGGATAAATGAAAAACAGATAGGAGGAGATAGCATCTCTCAAGCGATCATTTGTGAAAAGGCTAGGCAGTTGCATGACGATTTGGTAAAGAAATTGCCTGCAACTAGTGGTGATGTGAGTGAATTTAAGGCCAGCAAAGGTTGGTTTGAAAGATTTAAGAATCGTAGTGGCATACATAGTGTGATTAGGCATGGTGAGGCTGCCAGTTCAGACCACAAAGCGGCTGAAAAATATGTGCATGAATTCAAGGAGTACATAGAGGCTGAAGGATTGAAACCTGAACAAGTGTTTAATTGTGACAAAACAGGCCTGTTTTGGAAGAAATTGCCAAGCAGGACCTACATTACTCAGGAGGAAAAGCTGCTCAAGTCCTAATGGAGGGGGATTCCCCTTTTAAACAATAGGTTCAACACACTCCCCTCCTCCCATTCCATCAATCATCACCAGATCTTCATTAAAGGTAAGTGTCAATTATTCTATTGCTATTGTTGTTATTGTAATTATTCTATTGCATTAAACTTAATATTTCATGTGGTAAAAGTTTTTTTTTTCATACTTTTTTTTCATTATTTGATTTCCATTATTTCTTATGGGGCTGCAAATGGAAACTGATTCTCGATTAGAATTGATTAATTCTGAAATGTTTAAATTGTGCTTTGCTAACCCTTTGACTGTCGCAGGCCCCTTTCTGAAACTGTCATTCTATGTCGATAAATTTAAAAAAAAAAAAAAAAAAAATTCTTGTGAAATGATAGAGAATCTTTTCCCGATGGTAATGACACCAAAAGTATGAAATCTGGTTGAAAACTCATGGGATTACGCTCCCGCGAAGTTAGCGGTCTCGGCGACATATACTTATCGGCGATTTCGCAGACTTTGAGCCCTGTTTATAGCCAATTCTGTTGTTTCAGTCAACCAAACTCATAGCTATTTCTTTAGAACTCCATTTTCTCTATCAGTTGAGTACAAGAAGCCGCCCATTTACTGGTTTGAACTACCAAATAAAGTGGTCAGAAATTGGCAATTTGGCCAATTTCACACAAATTAAAAAAGATGACAATTTCAAAATAGGGTCCAAAATAAACAATGTAGACATTCTTGGCACTAAAATAACATTTCCTCTGTTCATTAGTCATGTTTCTAGGCCCCTCTTATATTACTATTGCTTTCTATTTTGATTTTTTATTCATACAAAAAAATACAAAATTTACTGTTATGCAGACTACTGCATTATTGTAAAAATGGTATAAATAATATAAGTGCACTAGTGAAAGAATATTAGACTCCCCAGTTGACGTGTATTGGACTTGTGGTGTGATTTGCTTACTCCTGAACATTGGTAAAAATCGAACATTTCCGCTAATTTGAGCTCAATTTCAAGGTCGTTTTCATCATGAAAGTAATCAAAATCATCTCTATTTCTGTAATATGTTTTCCATTTTATCACTTGAGACCATGAAAACGAGAATACAACGATAAATACTATACGAAAATACACCTCAAAGTCGGCGTTTTAATCCAAAAAAAAACGGTCAGTTTTTTTTTTCTCATTACGCACTGCGTGCTGCAGGATTTCTTTTTATGTGGTGCACACTGACCACACAGACCCATTCTCTCACATGTGGGCCTACCAGCTGTCTTCCGGTAGATTTGAAGCCGCTAGAATTTACGCGTATTAATACGTCGGAAACAGTGGCGCGTAAGATGTATATATACGGCGTAAACAGTCAAAGGGTTAAATACAAAAATTCTGTATAAATTTAATAAAACATAAAAAATGTAGAAAAAATCATTATACAAAATAAATGTATTAATTTTTTAAAACACTATAAATGCAATTTCTAAAAAATGTAAACAAAAGTATTAAAAAAAAATCTTTTTTTTTTGCAAAATTGTGTAATTCTATCAATTCTGATCAATTTTCGCACAAACCCTGGAATCGATTCTGGAATCAATTTTGAGTGTATTGTTTCAGTTTCAGAATCAATTCGAACACGGCTCTGAACCAGTGTTGCCAACCAAAGCTGAGAATTTCTGGCAGAACTAGTGCCAAAAACTAGCCCAGAACTGTGGAATGATTGTGTTGATTGCAAAAAATGTGTGTTTTTTGTGTGATAATTTTACAATTTATGTGTTTTTTTGCATAATAATTATTTTTATTTTATTTTTTAATAATTTATATATTTTTATATCATCTTGTGGAGGCCCCGAGGCTGTAGCCCTGGTAGCCTCCCCTTTAATCTGACTGTTTGAGGTCGGAACCAAGGTAGCCTTGATTATATCTTCTTTCTACCCATTTAAATGTTGATTCTGTACCCTCATATTTTTACTTTGCAAGTCTCTTGTGAAACACAAACCTTGCACATTACAAGAGAGAAAAGTAATATGAACAAAAATAGGTCAATGGTTCATTGGTTATTAGACTTTTTATTACATTAAACCGAGAATTGTAAATAGCAGATTAAAGTTTTATTATTGCTCAAATTATTAATGTTTTTTAATGGTAATTTTCTTTTTGCCAGGTTGTTAGCAGGCTACGGACATGCCTGGAAGACATTCAGGGTCAGTTCCCTCAGTTGCATACTTTAGAAGAAGCCGTTTTAGATCTTGATGATATGTGCAGGGTAAGTCTTTTGTCCTATATTTCAATTTGATCTATAATCTCTAACTTTCTTTATATCTCTTGGGTCTAGTGATTTTTTACATTATTCCATTTTTGTTTACAGATTTCACTTGATTTTTGTCTTTTTCTTTTCCCTGTCTGAAATTTTAAATTTCATTTGACACATGAGTTCAGACGTTTTGTATTATTAAATTAGTTTACAGTACCAAAGTAAAATATGTATTATATATGATTGTATGTAAAGGGAAGCATCCAAGCACCCCCATCCTCCTCCATCCTCTTCATGAAGGGTATGTAATGTGTAGTTGTACAGCTTTCTTAGAATGCTCCTGTAGACTAGCTAATCATTCTTCAGTAGAATTCAAATGCATGCTCCTCTAGACTAGCTAATAATTTGCCTAATTCAGGATGCATGCTTTCCTCTCCAGACAGATAGTGGCCATGTTTCTAGTTAATAGTAAGAACAATAGTTAAATTAGCATTGAATAACTTTTTTTAGTATGACGGATTATATGTTACATGAGGATGACTTGCTCAGAGGTTTTATCATAGACTATGATACTAACCAGTCAGGTAGGCTCATATGTTAATACAGTGTGTCAGCCATTATATTCCTTGAATTGGTCTTTACATTTTGCTAACCGCACACTACACTTGTGGTTGTTTGCTTGCATTATGGTAATGGCAGTCAACCTTTCTTTTCCTGCTGATGCATACTCCATGCCAAGTCATTACACCTTTTCATCACTTCTTTCTTCTCAGCTTCTTATGTTGCTGTTTTGTGTTCCTGTGGGACCCTGATAATCCCCCAAGTTTCTCGTGGTTAAAATAGGCCATGTGGGAGTTCTTACCAGATCACTTACTATGTTTTCATTGTTATTTTGATTTTGAGGAAGCAATTGGCTTGTGCTTGTTAGTTTGAATGACTAAATATAGTACCTGTCAGTTTGTTTACATCTTCTCAGAGCTCCAGTACCTCTGTAACATCAGTATGATAGCAATAATAAAAATTAAAAGGTAAGTACTCTCCAGACTCAGATTGTGTCCCTGACATTGCTGGTGAGCAGTTAGTGTTGTTGACTTGCCACAAACAATGAGGCATCACTCTCCCCAGATTTTCCAAGGGCTACATTTATCTTTTAGCTTTTTCAGTCCAGCCAATACAGGAATTTCCTCTACTGGATTGTGCCTTCTACTCCAGCATATGGGCATTTTTTGCTGTTCATTGTTAAATATAATACCCATTCAATTTCTGAATATTCCTGCAATTAGAAGAAACATAAAAACATATTTGACCACAAATAACCAAATTAAAAAGACATCTATAACATGTTGACTGTATATGTGCATATACAGTCAACATTCAAATTGTCTAAAACCTAGTGCATGGGCTGTATACTCAGGAATTCCATAACTTAATATTTACGCCTCTTGAACTTGTAATAGTCGTGCTATCTCCCTACGGTAGCCAGGCTAGATGAAGTTCATGTATACATCGTAATGCTGTAACACTTAGTATACATTGCTGTGGTGCAACACCACCTGGGCCTCCCTTTTTAGAAACCAGATATGTTAGGGCAACACCCATCCATTTAGACCCATTTGCAGATTGCAGGAATATTTAGTTACCAAAAGGTGTGTGGTACTTTGAGACTTTGAATTCTGTCCTTGCATCAGTTTAAACATTTTGCCTAAATTTTTCTGGGTGGTGGATAAATTTCTTCATCTTCATTTGGCCGAGGTCTTGTCTGAACTGGGTCATGGGGACCAGGTGTATTCCTGTGCATCCATAACTATTACTCTTCAGCTAGGTGACACTTGTCATCAAGGATTACATATTTTTGTCTGTGAAGCCTTTCAGTTGTTGCTAGTTGAAAGCCTGTATGGTATTAGGAATCTACCCAATATTTCTTTTCATTCCTAAAGTCTCATTTCATTTATTTAGAATCACACTCACATGCTATTATTATCTTCATTAATGGTTTCAGATTCTCTGGTTAGGTTATGTATTTTTTCCTGGTTTTATGATCCAAGGAAAACTGCTGCAGTAAGTTAGTATTACCATAGCATGGTTGTATTCACTCCTTGCTGTTGTTATCAATCATTATCTTGTTCACTTGGCATCTTTTGCAGATTTCCTGCCTGTACTTGTATACAGGGTAATAAACTTGCACCTTTTTCTCTCTGTTCCACTGTTTTGGACCTTCCAGTCTCCTGAAAACATTTGTCCTTCTCAGACTGTATGAGGTACACACACTCTTCCACTTGTGAGTAGGTCATTAGCTGATCTGTGATGACCAACCTCTTCCTCACACTGTGGAAGAGCCTGAGATAATTTAGCTCTTGACTGCACATTTATAACTGATTTTTGGGGTCAGTATCTGCTGCACTCTCCATATCCTCATGCAGTTGCACTACACTTTCTGCTATTAGGGTGTCCACAGTAATCAACACTGTGGTCACCACTGACTCATTAACATGCATATAGTCCTCACTGTCCAGGGAAGCTTCAGACAGGATTATGTGATGGGGTGTGTGTTGCACTGTTCTTGCAAACACAGCTTTTATCTCATGTTTTCTTCAAGCAAAACAACCTAGAGTTTGTTATATTATTTATTGCCTTGTTCTCAAAGAAGTGCTAGAGAGTCATTAAGGTGAGGTTTGGACATTGAAGCATGTATACCCAGGCCATGTATACCCAAGCACCACACTATTATAAGGACCTCTTTATCACCAGTGGCATAACCCAACTCAACTGATATCATTGGGCAGCTCCCACACAGGGCCAGCTGTCAACTGCATTGATAGCAGAATGATGTGTTGCCTGATGTGCAAGAAGAGTATTGTTGCAGGGGCAATGAATCTTATTCCCACTCTACATCAGTTGTTGATAGTCGCTGTTCGTCAAGATTTGTCATAATATTTTAGCTCATCCTTTACCATCTTATGTATGAACTTTTTTCTTTAGGTTTCTTCAGATCTCTGTAAGGTTGCATAACATGTGCTGTGGCCATGAATGGTGATAAATGGTTAGCCAGCCCATGTTGTGACCTTGTATCAGTGATGGGAAGCTCCTGGCAGCTGCCAGCCTGTTTCCCTTCCATCAAAGGTGGAAACCTTCTAATTGAACCTCTTACTGGTTGAACTTGAGCTTCTCTGGTTCTAGCATTACTCCATTCTACATTTTAAGGAAGTCATGGGTGCCAGATTGACTGTTCAATACTGACATCATAGAGCAAGGTGTTGTCCTTACATTTATTCTTCCTGGTGATTCCCTTGATAGCATTATCAAATTTTTTTGTTTAATGACCCATGGGGGTACAGTAGTACTGGTACCTTCCCATGAGGTAATGAATGTTGTCAAATGCCTGCTTGGCTCGTCCATCTCCACCTAGTGAAACACTCAGTATGTTTTGCATTTGTTCAGGCTGCTTGACACCATGTTAAAATGGTACAAGTGTGTGGAGAGTTTCTCTCTTGCAACAGACATCGTGGCACTGAAAATATACTGTGGGCTGAGGTTGACAGCTCTCCTTAGAGAGCACTATCATCCTGACACACCATTCACTGGCCTCACCTGCCAGTACGACTCCTGATGCCTCTCATTGTAAGTCATTATCCAGCTGCTGTTGCTGTTTAATTTCAGTCTCTCAATGTTTGGGTACTGAGACAGGTGTGTAGTACTAAGGCAGGTGTGTGGTACTGGGCAGGTGTGTGGTACTGAGGCTGGTGTGTGGTACTGAGGCTGGTGTGTAGTACTGGGGCTAAAAGAGGTCAATATATCTGAAATGCGTAGGGAGACACTGGTCAGAGAAATAGCAAGCATCGAACTTAAGCTAAAAGAATCCTTTAGGAGTCAGGAATCGCGGGAAGAACTAAAAGCCATAAATGAAATCGAAAGAAACCCAAAGTATTTCTTCTCCTATGCCAAATCAAAATCGAGAACAACGTCCAGTATTGGGCCCCTACTTAAACAAGATGGGTCCTACACAGATGACAGCAAGGAAATGAGTGAGCTACTCAAGTCCCAATATGACTCAGTTTTTAGCAAGCCGCTAACCAGACTGAGAGTCGAAGATCAAAATGAATTTTTTATGAGAGAGCCACAAAATTTGATTAACACAAGCCTATCCGATGTTATCCTGACGCCAAATGACTTCGAACAGGCGATAAATGACATGCCCATGCACTCTGCCCCAGGGCCAGACTCATGGAACTCTGTGTTCATCAAGAACTGCAAGAAGCCCCTATCACGAGCCTTTTCCATCCTATGGAGAGGGAGCATGGACACGGGGGTTGTCCCACAGTTACTAAAAACAACAGACATAGCCCCACTCCACAAAGGGGGCAGTAAAGCAACAGCAAAGAACTACAGACCAATAGCACTAACATCCCATATCATAAAAATCTTTGAAAGGGTCCTAAGAAGCAAGATCACCACCCATCTAGAAACCCATCAGTTACACAACCCAGGGCAACATGGGTTTAGAACAGGTCGCTCCTGTCTGTCTCAACTATTGGATCACTACGACAAGGTCCTAAATGCACTAGAAGACAAAAAGAATGCAGATGTAATATATACAGACTTTGCAAAAGCCTTCGACAAGTGTGACCATGGCGTAATAGCGCACAAAATGCGTGCTAAAGGAATAACAGGAAAAGTCGGTCGATGGATCTATAATTTCCTCACCAACAGAACACAGAGAGTAGTCGTCAACAGAGTAAAGTCCGAGGCAGCTACGGTGAAAAGCTCTGTTCCACAAGGCACAGTACTCGCTCCCATCTTGTTCCTCATCCTCATATCCGACATAGACAAGGATGTCAGCCACAGCACCGTGTCTTCCTTTGCAGATGACACCCGAATCTGCATGACAGTGTCTTCCATTGCAGACACTGCAAAGCTCCAGGCGGACATCAACCAAATCTTTCAGTGGGCTGCAGAAAACAATATGAAGTTCAACGATGAGAAATTTCAATTACTCAGATATGGTAAACATGAGGAAATTAAATCTTCATCAGAGTACAAAACAAATTCTGGCCACAAAATAGAGCGAAACACCAACGTCAAAGACCTGGGAGTGATCATGTCGGAGGATCTCACCTTCAAGGACCATAACATTGTATCAATCGCATCTGCTAGAAAAATGACAGGATGGATAATGAGAACCTTCAAAATTAGGGAGGCCAAGCCCATGATGACACTCTTCAGGTCACTTGTTCTATCTAGGCTGGAATATTGCTGCACACTAACAGCACCTTTCAAGGCAGGTGAAATTGCCGACCTAGAAAATGTACAGAGAACTTTCACGGCGCGCATAATGGAGATAAAACACCTCAATTATTGGGAGCGCTTGAGGTTCCTAAACCTGTATTCCCTGGAATGCAGGCAGGAGAGATACATGATTATATACACCTGGAAAATCCTAGAGGGACTAGTACCGAACTTGCACACGAAAATCACTCACTACGAAAGCAAAAGACTTGGCAGACGATGCACCATCCCCCCAATGAAAAGCAGGGGTGTCACTAGCACGTTAAGAGACCATACAATAAGTGTCAGGGGCCCGAGACTGTTCAACTGCCTCCCAGCACACATAAGGGGGATTACCAACAGACCCCTGGCAGTCTTCAAGCTGGCACTGGACAAGCACCTAAAGTCAGTTCCTGATCAGCCGGGCTGTGGCTCGTACGTTGGTTTGCGTGCAGCCAGCAGCAACAGCCTGGTTGATCAGGCTCTGATCCACCAGGAGGCCTGGTCACAGACTGGGCCGCGGGGGCGTTGACCCCCGGAACTCTCTCCAGGTAAACTCCAGGTACTAAGGCAGGTGTGTGGTACTGGGGCAGGTGTGTGGTACTGAGACAGGTGTGTAGTACTAAGGCAGGTGTGTGATACTGGGGCAGGTGTGTGGTACTGAGGCTGGTGTGTGGTACTGAGGCTGGTGTGTAGTACTAAGGCAGGTGTGTGGTACTGGGGCAGGTGTGTAGTACTAAGGCAGGTGTGTGGTACTGGGGCTGGTGTGTGGTACTGAGGCTGGTGTGTGGTACTGAGGCTGGTGTGTGGTACTGAGGCAGGTGTGTGGTACTGAGGCTGATGTGTGGTACTGGGGCAGGTGTGTGGTACTGAGGCAGGTGTGTGGTACTGAGGCTGATGTGTGGTACTGAGGCAGGTGTGTGGTACTGAGGCTGATGTGTGGTACTGAGGCAGGTGTGTGGTACTGGGGCTGATGTGTGGTACTGAGGCAGGTGTGTGACACTGGGGCAGGTGTGTGATACTGAGGCTGGTATGTGGTATTGAAGGTGTGTGATACTGGGGCAAGTGTGTGATACTGAGGCAGGTGTGTGGTACTGAGGCAAGTGTGTGGTACTGAGGCTGGTGTGTGGTACTGAGGCTGGAGGGTGATACTGGGGCAGGTGTGTGGTACTGAGGCTGGTGTGTGCTACTGGGGCAGGTGTGTGGTACTGAGGCAGGTGTGTGCTACTGAGGCTGGTGTGTGGTACTGAGGCTGGTGTGTGATACTGAGACAGGTGTGTGATACTGAGGCAAGTGTGTGATACTGAGGCTGGTGTGTGATACTGAGACAGGTGTGTGATACTGAGGCAAGTGTGTGATACTGAGACAGGTGTGTGATACTGAGGCAAGTGTGTGATACTGAGGCAGGTGTGTGGTACTGAGGCTGGTGTGTGGTACTGAGGCTGGTGTGTGGTACTGAGGCTGGTGTGTGATACTGAGGCAGGTGTGTGGTACTGAGGCTGGTGTGTGATACTAAGGCTGGTGTGTGGTACTGAGGCAGGTGTGATACTGGGACAGGTGTGTGGTAGTGAGGCAGGTATGTGGTACTGAGGTAGGTGTGTGATACTGGGGGAGGTGTGTGGTACTGAGGTTGGTATGTGGTATTGAAGGTGGGTGATACTGGGGCAGGTGTGTGGTACTGAGGCTGGTGTGTGGTACTGAGGCAGGTGAGTGATACTGAGGCTGGTGTGTGGTACTGAGGCAGGTGTGTGGTACTGAGGCTGGTGTGTGGTACTGAGGCAGGTGTGTGGTACTGAGGCTGGTGTGGGGTACTGAGGCAGGTGAGTGATACTGAGGCAGGTGTGTGGTACTGAGGCTGGTGTGTGGTACTGAGGCTGGTGTGTGATACTGAGGCAGGTGTGTGGTACTGAGGTAGGTGTGTTGTACTGAGGCTGGTGTGTGGTGCTGAGGCAGGTGTGTGGTACTGAGGCTGGTGAATGGTACTGAGGCAGGTGTGTGGTACTGAGGCTGGTGTGTGGTACTGAGGCAGGTGTGTGGTACTGAGGCAGGTGTGTGGTACTGAGGCAGGTGTGTGGTACTGAGGCTGGTGTGTGGTACTGAGTTATGTGTGTTGTACTGAGGCTGGTGTGTGGTGCTGAGGCAGGTGTGTGGTACTGAGGCTGGTGTGTATTACTGAAGCTGGTGTGTGATACTGAGTCAGGTGTGTGATACTGAGTCAGGTGTGTGGTACTGAGGCAGGTGTGTGGTACTGAGACTGGTGTGTGATACTGAGGCAGGTGTGTGATACTGAGGCAGGTGTGTGATACTGAGGCTGGTGTGTGGTACTGAGACTGGTGTGTGGTACTGAGGCAGGTGTGTGGTACTGAGGCTCATGTGTGGCACTGAGGCAGGTGTGTGATACTGAGGCAGGTGTGTGGTACTGACACTGGTGTGTGGTACTGAGGCAGGTGAGTGGTACTGAGGCAGGTGTGTGGTACTGAGGCTGGTGTGTGGTGCTGAGGCAGGTGTGTGATACTGAGGCAGGTGTGTGGTATTGATTCTGGTGTGTGGTACTGAGGCAGGTGTGTGGTACTGAGGCAGGTGTGTGATACTGGGGCTGGTGTGTGGTACTGAGGCAGGTGTGTGGTACTGAGGCAGGTGAGTGGTACTGAGGCAGGTGTGTGGTACTGAGGCTGGTGTGTGGTGCTGAGTCAGGTGTGTGATACTGAGGCAGGTGTGTGGTATTGATTCTGGTGTGTGGTACTGAGGCAGGTGTGTGGTACTGAGGCAGGTGTGTGGTACTGAGGCAGGTGTGTGGTACTGAGGCAGGTGTGTGGTACTGAGGCAGGTGTGTGGTACTGAGGCAGGTGTGTGGTACTGAGGCTGGTGTGTGGTACTGAGTTATGTGTGTTGTACTGAGGCTGGTGTGTGGTGCTGAGGCAGGTGTGTGGTACTGAGGCAGGTGTGTGGTACTGAGGCTGATGTGTGGTACTGAGGCTAGTGTGTGGTACTGAGGCTGGTGTGTGGTACTGAGGCTGGTGTGTGGTGCTGAGGCAGGTGTGTGGTACTGAGGCAGGTGTGTGGTACTGAGGCTGGTGTGTGGTACTGAGGCTGGTGTGTGGTACTGAGTTATGTGTGTTGTACTGAGGCTGGTGTGTGGTGCTGAGGCAGGTGTGTGGTACTGAGGCTGGTGTGTATTACTGAAGCTGGTGTGTGATACTGAGGCAGGTGTGTGATACTGAGGCTGGTGTGTGGTACTGAGGCAGGTGTGTGGTACTGAGGCAGGTGAGTGGTACTGAGGCAGGTGTGTGGTACTGAGGCTGGTGTGTGGTACTGAGGCAGGTGTGTGATACTGAGGCAGGTGTGTGGTACTGAGGCAGGTGTGTGGTACTGAGGCTGGTGTGTGGTACTGAGGCTGGTGTGTGGTACTGAGGCAGGTGTGTGGTACTGAGGCAGGTGTGTGGTACTGAGGCAGGTGTGTGGTACTGAGGCAGGTGTGTGGTATTGATTCTGGTGTGTGGTACTGAGGCAGGTGTGTGGTACTGAGGCAGGTGTGTGATACTGAGGTAGGTGTGTGGCAAGTTTGACACTGCATGTCAGGTGGAGTTACTGAGGCTCTTCCTTCATCACCAGCAGTGGGTCTTCGGAAGTGATGAATATCGTAGAAGAGAAATACCACTTGAAATTATTCTTGCAGAGTGGGCACTGTCTTCTCAGTTCAAATGAGGGTGACTTACCAGCTGTGGTTGAGGTGGAAAAGTAGAAGATGGGAGTCACTCACTCCATGCTGTCCTTCTCCTACACCAGCAACAAGTGTGTGTATTCATCTATACGTGGTTGCAGGGGTTGAGTCACAGTTATTGGCCCTTGTGTGTTTGTGTGTGTGTGTACTCACATAATTGTGGTTGCAGGGGTCGAGACTTAGCTCCTGGACCCTCCTCTTCACTGCTCACTGAGTGTACTCACCTAGTTGTACTCACCTAGTTGAGGTTGCAGGGGTTGAGTCCAAGCTCCTGGCCCCGCCTCTTCACTGGTCGCTACTAGGTCACTCTCCCTGAGCCGTGAGTTTCATCATACCTCTGCTTAAAGCTATGTATGGATCCTGCCTCCACTACATCGCTTCCCAAACTATTCCATTTCCTGACTACTCTGTGGCTGAAGAAGTACTTCCCAACATCCCTGTGATTCATCTCTGTCTTCAACTTCCAACTGTGTCCCCTTGTTACTGTGTCCAATCTCTGGAACATCCTGTCTTTGTGCACCTTGTCAATTCCTCTCAGTATTTTATATGTTGTTATCATGTCCCCCCTCTCTCTCCTGTCCTCCAGTGTCGTCAGGTTGATTTCCCTTAACCTCTCCTCGTAGGATATACCTCTTAGCTCTGGGACTAGCCTTGTTGCAAACCTTTGCACTTTCTCTAGTTTCTTTACGTGCTTGGCTAGGTGTGGGTTCCAAACTGGTGCCGCATACTCCAATATGGGCCTAACGTACATGGTGTACAGGGTCCTGAACGATTCCTTATTAAGATGTCGGAATGCTGTTTTGAGGTTTGCTAGGTGCCCATATGCTGCAGCAGTTATTTGGTTGATGTGCGCTTCAGGAGATGTGCCTGGTGTTATACTCACCCCAAGATCTTTTTCCTTGAGTGAGGTTTGTAGTGTGTGTGTGTGTGTGTGTGTGTGTGTGTGTGTGTGTGTGTGTGTGTGTGTGTGTGTGTGTGTGTGTGTGTGTGTGTGCATGTGTGTGCAACTGTGAGAGAGGGAGAGAGAGAGAGAGAGAGAGTGAGAGACAGACAGACAGAGACAGAGAGAGAGTCACACTCATTTGATCTGAGAAGACAGTGCCCAGCTACAAAGCAAGCCTTGGATCTGTTAATTCTCCTGCACCTGACATCTCTGCTTCAGCACCTGCCAGTACACTAGACAGTGCACATATCATCTCTGATCCTACACCTGTCAGCACACCTGCCGACACTATTCCAACATCTGGCAGCAGTGCTTCATCGGCAAGTACTGAGTCAGGATTTAATAATCAGGGAACTATCATTGCACTTGACCACCTACTGCACCAAAGTATGAACAGCAGGGACACATCTGTCAGAACTGCACGGGGGTGTGGTAGAGGATTTTTGCAGAGGACATGGAAGAGGACTTGGAGGAGGCAGACACTTACAGCCATCTCACCTTCCACCAACACAGTCCCAGTGGCAGAACCTGCGGTCAAATCAGCAAAACACAGGAGGTGCAACAAATAATAGTCCACCCTCCCGGGCACCTAGGCAGTGCTCTCACTGTCACCAGAAGGGGCACACCACTAACAACTGCCTGCAAGAAACCAGGTGCAATCACTGCCGCAAGAAAGGACATCAGGACGACCATTGTCGGAAGAAAAAGGAACTTGACAGACAGGACCACCTGTTTAGAGACCTGTTCTCAGAAGAAACCAGCAGGATCTCTGAACTGGTGAACACACTCTCACGTCACCCACTCAGCTACTCCTATCTCAGCCCAGCAGGTGGTATTGTGCCTTATACAAGACCACAGACCTACATCCCTGCAGCTGCCTCAGTACCCTACCTCTCTCAAGGGTAGGCACCTTACATGCCTTACACACCCACCACTTCAAGCTGACCATATCAAGAGGAGCCAGTCTACCAGCATCCTGTCGGCCAACATTAGAGGTTTCAGTACTAATGCTGGAGAGCTCACACACAGTTTTGTGAATACTCGACATCCCGACATGATAGCTGTTGTTGAAACATTTTTGGATGACAGGACTCCAGAAAATTTTGCAAGAATTGCTGGCTACACCTCATGGATGAGAAGAGACAGGCAAGGGCAAGGAGGAGGTGTACTGTGTGTTTCTCTAAAAGTGTACATGCCCAGCACATTGATGTTGCCATCCCTACTCATCTTGAAATGATGTTCTTCAAGCTATGCATAAACACTAGTACCTATGTACTAGCATGTACAAACCTCAGTGGCAACTGTGAATGAGACTACTTTTGTTGATGCTGCAGTGGAGTGGGGTTCATTGATAAGTCTTCGGAGGCTTCTTACTTTATTTGTAAAGTTATGGTGGGTACACAGGTTTGTGTGTTTGTGCCCATGGCCCGGGAGGGCCATGCCCACGAGGGAGAGAGGGAGTAGACTTGTTGACTGCTTCTAGGCCGCTGAGTGAGTGAGAGCGAGTGGGACCAGCGTCCCACTGACCTGGGCAGGCCTAGAGAGGGCAGCACTTTAGTGCCGTGAAATATGAACTAAGCTGGCAGACAGTATAGGCTGTCTGTACAGACAGTACAGGCTATCTATATTTGCTTGGCCACCTACCTCGCATCGTCCTGACGCGACAATACTTGTGGTAAAAAAACTCGGTCTCTCTCTCGTAGGAACGGCACAGAACACAAAATAAAAAACATGTATATACATATGGACATGGAAAAAAAAACTTCCTACAGGGAGGGAAGAAAAAAACATGTGAGGTGTGCTAAACATCGTGGTCATAGGCAGTGAGCGTCGATGGGCATCACTGCACTCCTTCCTGCATCTGGACAGATACTGCAACACAGGAAACATTGTTGCAGCTGAGCTGTGACATAACAGGTTATGGTCTCCTCTAGAAAGGTGAAGCAGTCATCGTAGGAGTCACTGCAGGGTTTCACTCAACCTGGGGCATGACATGCTGGTGCCCTCAAGTGAGGCATCATCAGTACTCAGCAACTGGGCAGGTCTTCTTCTGGCAAGTGACTCAGGAGGACATTTCTCGACTGGTACTGTCGCTGGGCTGTCACTGCCGGCGAGAATGGAGTGAGTTGTGGCAGAGACAACTCGGCAAAACATCTGGGAGTCGTAACATCATACACCAGACTGCAGTGAGCGAGCTAGCAGTCAAAGTGACATCATCTTTTGCAGGAGCTTACTGAAGCTATGACACGAGGCTGACACAGTGCCTGCCGACAGGGCTAACTGCGGCTTGATGAGTGTCATTCTCTCAATAGTTGGAGTTATAGCAGAGGTTAGTCTAAGTGCCCCGAGACTTTGTTTCTCTACATATAACTGCACTCTGAAGGTCTGGAGGTGAAGTGAAACAAATCTCGATGGGAATCGTAGCAGGTATGATTCTGCAGAACATCTATGAGTAATGAGCATAAGAGCTTTCTGTACAAGGGGCTCATATGCTCAGGGCTGACTAATATCAGCTGTCAAATGCACTGGTCACACCGGGTGACAGTAACATGGTGCTACACACTGGTCTGGGCTCAAGACCACATTGGGCACACGGAAACTTTACACACACCCACGGTACATGCAGTACAACATGGCTTAAACTAGCAAATGATGCTTTTCTGTGCACAAAACTGACACTAAGCCATACACTAACATGTGAGAACACTGACTGAGAGGAATTAATTAACACACGACATATGTCTTCTCTCAGTCTTCTCGACAATACTGACATAATTACTAGAACACTCGATGTGACAGTGTGATGTCAAGCGTGACGTCGCGAGGTGACGTCAGTAGACGTCGTTACATCATGAAGTCGGGCAGCAGCAGACCACAGCATGTGGCCTGGGACATCTGGCTCGGTAACTCGTCCACACCCCACGTGGTGTCGGGATCCACATGGCGTCATGATCTACGTGGCGTCGTGATCTAGATGGCATGCTGATCCACATGGCTTGCTGATCCACGTGGCTTGCTGATCCACGTGGCTTCGAGTGGCCTCGGGCACTCAGATACACAGCTCTGGCCATGAATTCACATGGAAAACAGTGGAAAACACAGCAGAGGGAGTGAGCATATAGTGGTGGTAGGTGGGTGAGGTGTGAGTGAGGCAGGAACCTGGCCACTTCCTCCTCTTCTCCCACAAACTCGTGGAGAAACTCACTCTGGAGCCCAGAAATCACCACAAAACAGCTATTTCAGCACAGCTGAAATAGCTGTGCTGAGCTGAACAACAACAGCAGAACATACAAGTGATGCTGAACATGTGACTTGAGAAACAGCGTGGGACGCTGTAGTGTGGGGTCACTGGGATGCCACTTACAATTCTTGAAGAAATTCAGCAAATTTCGGCTAGATCCTGCTTGTACCTGTGTCTGGATGCTGAAACGTGCAGACACATCAGGATAACTCGTTGAGAGACTGGTGCTTGTTGTGTAGGGTGATGAAGTGAACAACTTCATTCCTTCTTCTCCCCAGGCAAACACAACCTGCTGCAACCACCGCTTCCCACCATTTATATCCCACTGCTGCCACCAATGTGAACGAGTTTACTTTGTTGTTGCTGCAGCAGAGCAGGGTTCAATGATAAGTCTTCGGAGGCTTCTTACTTTATTTGTAAAGTCGTGGTGAGTACACAGGCTTGTGTGTTTGTGCCCATGGCCCGGGAGGGCCATGCCCACGAGGGAGAGAGGAAGTAGACTTGTTGACTGCTTCTAGGCCGCTGAGTGAGTGAGAGTGAGTGGGACCAGCGTCCCACTGACCTGGGCAGGCCTAGAGAGGGCAGCACCTTAGTGCCACGAAATATGAACTAAGCTGACAGACAGCATAGGCTGTCTGTGCAGACAGTACAGGCTATCTACAAAACATGCAGACCCCATCAACTTCCTAATGGAACATGTGGACTCCCTTCTGCTACAACACAACTGTCAACATATCATAATTGTTGGCAACTTCAACCAACACCTTATACAGAGGGACTTTGATGACCTTCTTGCAGTATTTGACATGAGAAACTTTGTTGATTTCCCTACTCACATCTCTGGTTCCTCCCTTGACCTAGTAGTGAGTGATCTGGCAGAAGGTATAGTCACTTGTCAACCCCTCAGCTACGTTGGATCATCTGACCACAAGGCTGTTTTTACGACACTTAAGATCCCAACAGAATGAGGTGAGGAGTCCACACACACAACCTAGCTATGGGAAAGAGGTAATTGGCCAGCCCTTTGCTCTGAGCTCACTACCACTGATTGGAATGCTCTTCTCCAAGTGGATGTTGACAACCAAGTGAAAGCCTTCACTGGACACATCCTTAATCTACAACAAGAACACATTCTTCACCAGCAATATATGACAAAGCCTACAGATCAACCTTGGTTTGGCTTCTGTTGTAGAGAGGCTGCTACTGCTAATTACAAGGCATGGCAAAGGTATAAGAGACATCCTACCACCTATAACAGGAACTTGCACTGGCAAGCCTGTAGGCATATGGGTGACGTTGAAAAATGGGCCATCGCTACACGGGGGGTGAACACAAAAAGAAAAATAGCATCAGGTAGGGTAGGCTCCAAAACCTGGTGGTCCCTGGTCAAGGACAGACAAGGTTATCTGCCTGATGAACTTGTTCCACCTCTAAATCGACAGGATGGGACCACCTCTACTAGTAGTCAAGAGAAAGCGTACCTCTTTGCGTAACACTTTGCTACCAAAATTCAAGTTCCTGCCAGCAAGGGACCCTCCTTGGCTAGCTGCAAGAACTGTGTCAAAACTGTCAGTGGTGACAATAAGGCAGGAGGAGGTGCATTTTCTTCTTAAATCACTTGACCAAGAAAAGGCTGTGGGCCCAGACAAGTTGGGCCCAAGATTGCCGAGAAGATGTGCAGACCAGCTGGCAGCACCTCTAACTCGCATCTTTCAGCACTGCCTAGTACAGTGTAAATGGCCTTTTCTGTGGAAAGAGGCAAATTTAGTCCCTGTTCACAAAAAGAATAGTAGAGCAGAAATCAGCAACTACTGACCAGTGTCACTCCTGTCAATCATTGGCAAGATCCTTGAGACAATAATCTCAAGACAAATGACAGAGTATTTTGACTACCACTCACTACTTTGTGACCGTCAATATGGCTTCAGGAAAGGTTACTCTGCTGCTGATCTGTTGTTGAACCTCTCCACTAAGTGGCACCAGTCACTGGATGAATGCAAAGTCAGCTGTGTGGTAGCACCGGACATTGCTGGTGTGGCACCAGAACCTCTTAGCAAAACTGCAAGCTCTGGGAATTGCCGGCTCTGCACTATGTCTCCTCAGTGATTACCTTCATAGTAGATCTGTAAGGGTAGTTCTCAGTGGAACGGAATCAGCAAGACATCCTACTGGGGCAAGTGTTCCACAAGGAAGCATGCTGGGACCATTGTTATGGAATGTCTACTTCAGTGACCTTCTTCAGCTCATCCCAGAATCCCATGCATATGCAGACGACTGTACACTGACATTCACTTATCCAAGAGAAGAAATGCCAGCTACTCTAAGCTACATCAATCATCAGCTAAGAGCTATATCAGCTTGGGGAAATAGATGGCAAGTAACATTTGCACATGAGAAAACACAAATGATTATGGCCTCTAGGCACCATGATGGTAATACCAGTGCAGTAGTAAGGATGAATGGGAGGGTGAAGGCACCTGGGGAAGAAGCTGATATCCTTGGGGTGAAATTTGACTCCAAACTGACCATGAAGAACCACATTGTAAATCTTGCAAACAAGGCAGCCAGGAAGCTTACAGCACTTCGCTGTATCTCACATCTGCTTGACAGTTGGGGTTGCAAGATTCTGTATGAGGCACAAGTACTCTCACATCTTGAGTATGCTCCACTTTCTTGGTTTGCCTGCACCCCCCTCTCATCTGCAACTGCTTGACAGAGTAGAGAACAGAGCAAGATGTCTCATCTCTCGCCTGGACCAATCCTGGATTGATCTGTCATTTCAGCAGAGCCTTCAACACAGGAGGGATGTGGGTGGTCTTACTGTTATGTACAAGGCCAATATTGTCAAAGTACCACACTTGGTTCCACTTTGAGGACAGCGTGAAACAAGCTTCTATACCACAAGATAGGCAGAAAGCAGCAACTTCACTCTGGCTGTACCCTTCTCCAGAACATCACTTCATCTGAGATCATTTATCCCCAGGATGACTTGAATCTGGAACACATTTGTACAGCATTATGATGTCAACGAGACAGAGTCAATTGATCAGCTGAAAATGCTGGCTCACAGATGGCTCCAACTTCATCCTGTTCCCTACTTGTATGTCTCATGACAATAAAAATGCTTTCAAATGAGCTGATGTAGGTAACAGCTCTTAGCTTGTCAATAAAGTTAGGAACCCTTAACCTGTAAATAGCTTGTCAGTAAAGCTAGGAATTCTTAACCTAACCTTGTCTAACTCTGTGTAAAAAAAAAAAAAGAGAGAGAGAGTGGGGGGGGGGGGGGAAGAAGGAAGGGAATTCTGGTTTACCAGACCCAGGCATTAGCAATCCTCCAGTGAGAAGAGTAGAGGTTGTGTGAGTGAGGAAGTACACCCAGTACCTGTTGATCTTACCATCCAGCTGTAGGACACACACTGCTGTTCCTAGCACTGCCACCTTGCCTCCAGCCATGGAACACAGGCAGAAACGTGCTTGATGTAGTCCTGCACTGGATTTCCCTAATTATTCTCAAATGTTGTGGGCCTGCCACACACACATCTTAGCACCAATATCTGCCCCTGTCTGCACTGGATGCCAGGATGACCTGGAAGGGTAACTATTATTAACACACTGGCTGATTCCCACCAAGGGAAAGGACCCTTGATGGCAGCTACAACTGCTCTGCTTCTAGTCATGCTCTCCTGCCAAGCCACATTGGATGTTGTTTTCAATGTGGAAGGCCGGACCCTTCATGCAGCATCTTGCTATATGGCCTTTAGTGCCGCAGGTATATTGTTCCATAGTTTTTGAGGCAGCCATCTTGTGCATTAATCCTGGCACAGATGTCACAACTTGACTTCTCAACCAGTGTACATGACTCTTGGTGGCAGCTGTTGCCACTTGCCTTTGTTTTATAATATAAGTGCTGTGTCTGGCAGGGAGTCACCCACCACTGCACACTTACTTGTGTTCTTGCTACTTTTAACAGGTTTATATGTACAACAGTTTTCAATGAGATTTTTCCAACTTTCTTTTTTGTAATCTATAAGGTTTTATTGCATCAAATTTTTGATAACTTAGCCACCATAATTTGATGCAACAGCATTTACCATTCAAGTTTCCTCTCACTCTATGCTGGTTCACTTTATGCAAATGCACTATAATGGTATGTTCTATTTCTAATCATAATTTCATATCAGTAATATCATTTTCTGATTGTGATTGGTGTGGTTCACAAAGTGTATTCGAGATTCCTATTATAGGGAAATAATTGTTTATAGCATGAGTAAGCTTAATACTGCTACCAAAACCCTGGAACACATCTGATGCATAAAACAAGGAACATGAGTATTATGATATATCATCTTTACAAGGGAAGGGAGGCACATAAATTCTTAATCTAGTGCACACTCAGTGTCTAGTTAATTGGTGCTGTCATTATTCACCACACACTTAATGTCTAGTTAACTGGTGCTGTCATTGTTCACCACACACTTTTGGTGTCTAGTTAACTGGTGCCATCATTATTTACCACACACTCTTGGTGTCTACTTACTGGTGCTATCATAATTTACCACATACTCTTGGTGTCTGGTTACTGGTGCTATCATTATTCACCACACATTTGGCATCTAGTCACTGGTGCTATCATCATTCATCACACTCTTGTGTTAGCTTCAAGAACTTGTAACACATGATGGCCATGTTGGGAGCATCGCGTACAGTGTCTCGTATTGCATCCACTACTTCTGGTTGTAACACTTTCCACTTGCACTTTGGCATCATTGGCTCTCTGAAGACTGATGACTCATTATATACAGTTATTTATTAATTCCTGCATCAGTGGCCATTCATTTAGCTCTGCTTAATCCAACGCAGAGCTTCTACATGTCTGGAAATTGGGGCTCCTCATTCCAAAATTCACTTTTGCAGCAATGGAGGCCGGGTGACCAGGGACAGATTGAAGTGCTGAAGGAGGTATTCCTAGTGGCCTTTGTTGTCATCATTGTTGTACACTGGTGAATGCTGAGTTATGAATCTGTTTGTGAGGTCTTGCTGTTGTTGGAAAATTCCCTGTTGAGTGTACAGAGTTAATCTTGACTGAGTGGACAGGCATCTCAGACATTGCTGGGCATCTACCCAAGCAATTTTCCAGTATTAACTCACCACTTACAAGATTTTGGGTAGTATATGGTCTAAGAAACAAGACAAGTTGTTTTTAGTGAAACTAGTTGGGCTTCTTTCCAGTGTCCCTTCATGGCTGTCAGTTATGGGAATCAGTACTCTGATGACTCTTCATCACTCACAACAGACTCTCACATGGCCATCTCATAAAGGGACAGCCATTGCCTCTCTGTAAGAATTATTTGTTCATTCCGTCAGTCTTGAATGAACTACATGACAGACCACATGCCTATTTTATTTTTTGCCAGTTCTTCAGTGACTACCATTAATGCAAATACTTTTTCACTTTTTAATTGAAACTGATTTATAGGTCCAATTTTTTATTTGCTCCATTTACTATTACACTCTGAAACACTTCTACCACTTTAACCCTAATATCAATCAGCCACCTCTTGGTGTGCAATGTTGAGTGACCTACATGGGTTTAGTGTTTTACCTGAATGTAATAGGTGACATTTGTGGACAAAATATTTCCATTACATGGTTTGGTTCATTGACAGGAGGAAGAAAAGTCTTACAAAGTATTGTATGTGCTGACTATGTATTCTCAGACTAGGCTTTGTAATTAAACTGAAATTTTAATGGCCTGAAACTGCCAGATTCTGACAACATGATGGGTCCTGATAATGTATTCTGCTTAGTGAGTGGTCTGGGACCATCATATTCTTGCAACATGACTGATCCTGATAGTGTGTTCTGCTCAACTAGTGGTCTGTGACCACAGTATTCTTAGGGCATGATCGGTTCTGATAGATTTAGAATGTTCTGTTCAACTAGTGGTCTGTGGCAACATTCTTATGACATGACTAGTTCTGACTGGAAGTACTGCTCAACTAGTGGTCTGTGACCACAGTATTCTTAGGACATGATCAGTTCTGATAGATTTAGAATGTTCTGGTCAACTAGTGGTCTGTGGCCACAGTATTCTTATGACTTTGGTTCATTTATATGAGGGACAGATGATCTCTATCTTGACTGCAGTTTTTTTTTTATTATGCAACTTTCATCTTAAAATAATATGTTATCTATATCCTTCTATATTTGTATCTTAATAATTTCCCTGCACATTATAAATACTGTGTATATAAAATCATGGTCACAAACCCAGTATCGTGCTCTTAATTTGTGTTAATGTATGCAGTTTGATGTGGGTTCTTCTATTTTTTTTTTTTATATTTTTGTGTAGTTAATGATGTTTGCTTATCTCTTCTTGCTTCACCCAGTAATTCACCAGTAATTTCTTTCACTCCTTGGGTCGGTCAGTTCCTGTTTAAAATAGTCTAAATATTGCAGAACTGCTGCAGTAGAAGAGAGAGCAATGCCTCAGAGATCAGCCTCTTGGTTGAGTCTGCACTAGAATGCTTTGATTTCCTCAGTGCAGAATATGATGATGATTTTGATGATAATCCTGATGTGAGTATAATGTATAAGATATATCTTCTAGTATAACACGTATAGACTCACCATTAACGATGTGTCGCACCTTGAGCAGGGTCGGTACATGCTACAGCTTCTTCAGTCATATTGGTCGACATATACCTACCTCTACTTAGTAACTGATGCTTGCATCTAACTTTCAAGCTTTTTACCCAGTTTTATTTTTAATCTCGTGTTTGAAAACAAAATTTTCATAACTGCTTAATTTTTTGTTCTAACAAATTCTGCACATTCATGACATGGCATGACTCAGTTTTATTGAAGTTTTGTTAGATTTACTTCTCATTTGTTCCTTACTATGTTTTATTATTTAGATTCTTGATGCTAAAACATTTTCTAAAGCAATTCCTAGGTATTTTGTGTTCACGATATTTATTTGTAATTGCTATGGACTGTTCAACTTGCATCACCATGGAATGTATTACAGTACTTAAATTTTTGCTCCTTGTGTTTACTCTAATGTATCTCTGATGAACATCATTTGTCTGTGTCACTGAAGATCAATTCTAATTATCACTTACCTATATTCCTTGTAAGCAATGGTAGCTAGTGACTGTCCAGGGAGGTAGTACCAACTTGTCATAAGGGCATGAAATGGAAAACTTTTATAAATACAGTATTTTACTCTCTGGCAGGACTGGTGATCTTTTCTTTTTGTTTCATGAACATGTAAGATGAAGATTGAGACACTTATGCAGCATATGGGAATCTTTATTCAGGAAACGTTTCGCCACACAGTGGCTTCATCAGTCCAATACAAAGAGGAAGGCGTAAGGAGAGGAGGAGAATGAGGTAATCAGTCCCTCAACCTGGAGTCGATGTGTTCAGTCCATCAATCTTGTAGAATGTACAGCATAGGGCCGTAGACGTGGCATATATACTGGCTTCATCAGTCCATACAAAGGAGAATGGTGAAGAACATGAGGAGTTTGAGGTAATCAGTCACTCAGCCTTGAGTCAATGTAATCAGTCCATCCATCTTGAAAAGAATACAGTCTTTTCTAGATTGATGGACTAATTACATCGACTCAAGGCTGAGGGACTGATTACCTCAAACTTCTCCTGTTCTTCACCATTCTCGTGTATGGACTGAAGAAGCCACTGTGTGGCAAAACATTTCCTAATTAAAGATACCCAAGTGTTGCATATGTGTCTAATTTATCAACTTGCCAGTTCTCTGAACCATTCATCTACAGTCTTAGTCTTGTAATATTTCCTTTAGAAAACCTGTTGTGAGGTCGGGCAGATGTAGCGATGAAGCTTGAGATTGTTAACAGGCAACATTGCCCTCAGTGATACCAATGCTAGGGGTAGGCACCAAGGTACCAATGCTAGGGGCAGGCACCCAGGTACTAATGCTAGGGGTAGGCACCCAGGTACCAATGCTAGGGGTAGGCACCAAGGTACCAATGCTAGGGGCAGGAACCCAGGTACTAATGCTAGGGGTAGGCACCCAGGTACCAATGCTAGGGGTAGGCACCCAGGTACCAATGCTAGGGGTAGGCACCCAGGTACCAATGCTAGGGGTAGGCACCCAGGTACCAATGCTAGGGGCAGGCACCCAGGTACCAGTGCTAGGGGTAGGAACCCAGGTACCAATGCTAGGGGGAGGCACCCAGGTACCAGTGCTAGGGGCAGGCACCCAGGTACCAGTGCTAGGGGTAGGAACCCAGGTACCAATGCTAGGGGGAGGCACCCAGGTACCAATGCTAGGGGTAGGCACCCAGGTACCAATGCTAGGGGTAGGCACTAGGGTACCAATGCTAGGGGCAGGCACCCAGGTACTAATGCTAGGGGTAGGCACCCAGGTACCAATGCTAGGGGTAGGCACCAAGGTACCGTTGCTAGGGGTAGGCACCCAGGTACCAATGCTAGGGGTAGGCACCCAGGTACCAATGCTAGGAGTAGGCACCCAGGTACCAATGCTAGGGGTAGGCACCCAGGTACCAGTGCTAGGGGCAGGCACCCAGGTACCAATGCTAGGGGCAGGCACCCAGGTACCAATGCTAGGGGCAGGCACCCAAGAACCAATGCTAGGGGTAGGCACCCAGGTACCAATGCTAGGGGCAGGCACCCAGGTACCAATGCTAGGGGCAGGCACCCAAGTACCAATGCTAGGGGTAGGCACCCAGGTACTAATGCTAGGAGTAGGCACCCAAGTACCAATGCTAGGGGTAGACACCCAGGCACCAGTGCTAGGGGTAGGCACCCAGGCACCAATGCTAGGGGCAGGCACCCAGGTACCAATGCTAGGGGTAGGCATCCAGGTACCAATGCAAGGGGTAGGTACTCAGGCATCAGTACTAGGGGCAGCAGGCACCAATGCTAGGGGCAGGCACCCAGGCAGCAATGCTAGGGGCAGGCACCCAGGCAGCAATGCTAGGGGCAGGCACCCAGGCAGCAATGCTAGGGGCAGGCACCCAGGCAGCAATGCTAGGGGCAGGCACCCAGGCAGCAATGCTAGGGGCAGGTACCCAGGCAGCAATGCTAGGAGCAGGCACCCAAGCAGCAATGCTAGGGGCAGGCACCCAGGCAGCAATGCTAGGAGCAGGCACCCAGGTACCAATGCTAGGGGTAGGCATCCAGGTACCAATGCAAGGGGTAGGTACTCAGGCATCAGTACTAGGGGCAGCAGGCACCAATGCTAGGGGCAGGCACCCAGGCAGCAATGCTAGGGGCAGGCATCCAGGCAGCAATGCTAGGGGCAGGCACCCAGGCAGCAATGCCAGGGGCAGGCACCCAGGCAGCAATGCCAGGGGCAGGCACCCAGGCAGCAATGCTAGGGGCAGGCACCCAGGCAGCAATGCTAGGGGCAGGCACCCAGGCACATCTTGACTGGGCTCTCGTTAGAAGAGGGCATGTATGTATCAAATTCTTATTTATATATTTAAGTAAAATCATAGGAGACAAGCACATAATGGAAGGAGCTGTTTATTTTGACTAGCTACTGAGATCCTCTTCAGCAGATATACACAGTAAGGCCCCACTTATACGGCAGGTTAGGTTCCAGGCTGCCACCATAAAGAGGAATGCCATTTTTTCTACTTTTAAATGACAGATAACAAGCTTACAGTAACATATATTAAGTTAGCAATAGAACTAGGCATAAAAACAATAAAAAGTTAAATACACCCACAGTAAACTCATTACTTACCTTAAAATATTTGTAGTCTTAATGTAGGGTGAGAGGTGAGTATTTGTTGTAAAAGTCAGGTGTAGTAGCTCACCACCTGCCACACCTACACCAAGTATACAACTTGAATTTAAAGAACCCCAGAGCAATTACAGGTCCACATCCCTTTATTTGAAACCCTTGGGTCCAGTTTAGTTTCGAATTTCAGAATTTTTCAAAGTTCAGAATGATTCTCAATGCCGCCACATGACGGCATGACCCAGCACTGAGATGACTGATGCTCCACACTCCACGAAAAACTTTTGCTTTTTTGGAATTTTTCCAATTTCAGCATTTCGGATAGAGGGTTGTGGACCTGTATCATATTTATTATTATTTATTAATTATAATTACCCTAGGTAGTAGGTTGGTAGAAAGCAAATGCCCAGGGAGGTATTACCGTCTTCCCAAGTGAGTGTAAAACAAAAGCCTGTAATTGTTTTACATGATGGTAGGATTGCTGGTGTCTTTTTTCTGTCTCATAAGCATGCAAGATTTCAGGTACATCTTGCTGCTTCTACTTACACTTAGGTCACACTACACGTACATGTACAAGCATATATATACATACCCCTCTGGGTTTTCTTCTATTTTCTTTCTAGTTCTTGTTTATTTCCTCTTGTCTCCATGGGGAAGTGGACCAGAATTCTTCCTCCGTAAGCCATGCATGTCGTAAGAGGCGACTAAAATGCCAGGAACAAGGGTCTAGTAACCCCTTCTCCTGTATACATATATTACCAGCTGTATCCCACCTTGGTGGGATACAGCTGGTACGTTAAAAGATGAAGAATTATAATTATTATTATTATTAATAATAATAATAATAATAATAATAATAATAATAATAATAATAATAATAATAATAATAATAATAATAATATTATTATTATTATTATTATTATTATTATTATTATTATTATTATTATTACCATCGACATACCTTGTTCACTGAGTTTCATAATTTCTAACACCTACTCTTAGATGCTAGTGGAAATAAATCAGTTTGTCTGACTTTTTTTGGTTATCCTGGGTAATGTACACATATGCTGTTATGTATGATAATTTGTTGAACATGCCAACAGCCCCTTTATATGCAGAGCATTTCGGGCAGACTTAAGGCTAACTTAAGATTAATACTAGAAAATTGAATATTCAACTAGTTCACACTATATGGTTTTAAAAAGTTCAGTAGAGAAGAATTACAGTTTTGATATAGTATATAAAAAATGCAGTATTACAATTTAGCACAATTTAAAACAATGAAGTTGAAACAATTTTAAGTTTGAAGTAATGATTAAATAGTTGAGCAATCATCAAGCACAATGTACAGTAATGAAATTGAAACAATTTTAAGTTTGAAGTAAATGATCAAATAGTTGAGTAGTCATAAATTATTTAGGAGGTTTTTAAGTAACTGGTAGATGTTAAGTATAGTGTTTGTCTGGTTAATTTTGGGTGATGAGGTAATTTCTTAGTAGGGCCTTAAATTGATTTGCAGGCAGCAGGGGCCCTTTAGTGTGTTCTGGCAATGAATTCCAGATCTTTGGGCCCTTTACATGCATAACATTTTCGCATAGGGAGAGATGAACACGAGGGATATCAAAGAATGATTTGTGCCTTGTGTTATGCCTGTGTGTTCTGTTGTAGTTATCAAGTAGGACTTTGAGAGAAGGGTTAGTATTTGAGTTTAATGTTCTGTGTGTGTAGTAGGCTTAATAATGAGTGTGGATATTTTATATACTAAGCAAGTTAAGGCTCTTAAAAAGCAGTGGAGTGTGTTGTCTGGTGCAGGAGTTGGTAATCAGTCACACTGCAGCTTTTTGTTGGGTTATTAAAGGTTTCAGGTAATTTGCTGTGGTTGAGCCCCATGCACAAATGCCATAGGTGAGGTAAAAGTAAATGAGAGAGTGGTAAAGAGCAAGAAGAGCCATTTGGGGGTACATATTACCATATCTTTGAATGGATGCCTACTGTATTGGAGGCTTTCTTGGATATTTGCTGTATGTGGGTCTGGAATTTGAGACTGCATTCTGTAATTTGAAATGTCCCTATTAGCAAAATGCCGTAAGTTGAAATGCCATCAAGCAGGGCCCTACTGTATACTGTATGTATGTAAAATCTTTAAAATACTTTCTAAATAGATACATTGTCATTAGTGTTGATATTAGGGGGAAGTAGATAAGCCTAAACACTTTCCTCATTCTTCTTAATTCTTGGCCTTCAAGGCACATGTTGCAGTTGCTTGAATTCTTGCTATAGCTTGCAAAAATTATCTTCTCAATTGTTGTTATCCAGGTATTTTTCAACCACTTTTTCTTACAATACTCATGGTATTTACTCTCACAGATGTTCTTTATTTGATTGACTTTGAACTATAATATATTTTTAATCTTTATTATTAGTTTTGAGTCATGTTTTATCTTGTTCTAAAATTAATTTCTGTATATTTTCACCAATAATGTTCCATCATGTTCTAAAAATTAACTATCATTTGTCACAGATATATCAGTGTGTATTTATCTATAATATTCTGTCTTGTTCTACAATCTGATTCAGTGTATATTCATGAGTGCATCTTAGCATCACTTTTGTTCATCCTTCTTAGCTTCGTGTTTTCAAAAACATAAGCGAAAAACTTTACATTTTCCCACTGGCTTGTCAAACTATAATATTTTTGTTGTTGAACAATATGTAGATAAGTGTTTCTTGTTTCCTTATAAATATTCTTTTTAGTTAGGGTCAGTTTTTTGTGTATGAACACCTGTGATCCTCTGCACTTTTTCATAATTTTCCTTCCAATTTTTATTACTAATTTTTTTCTCCAAATTTTATTACCAATGTTTTCATCATTTTTCTACCAAAAGCCTTACTCAGTATCAAGGTCTTGAAGGAAACACTACATTAACCATACATACACAAATTTATCTTAAGTTCATTCTCTGTAATATATTACCTTTTCACATTATTTGTTGATTGTATATCATTTATCAAATTAGTAACAAATATAAATTATTGACCTGCACTTAACTTTTGAAGTATGTATATTTTTATGTCAGCAGATTTTTAAATATTCATTATATCAATATATTTTTTTTTTATAAAGCATTTAAACATCATTTATCTCTCAACAATGCAGGGTGACCCAAAAAAGAAAGCTTTGTTTACCATCTCTCAATCCCTAGCTGCTTTCCAGACACGCATGAACATAATGAGCTAATAACCTACCAAACTGCATTATCCACAGTTTTATTTTTGGAAAAAGAGCCTCCTACCTTTATTTACCATTTGCCTTTGTGCTTTTGTCTTTTCACTGTTTTGCAAATGTCATCCTTCTTTAATCTGTCAGACTCCTTTATGATGTAGAGTTTTATGCTTACAGAATAAATTCTTTAAATTTTCTGTGATACAACCATAGGAGAATGATTATTGCTGGTGTCTAATTTTGATGTATATAGTTAGTCCTCGGTTAACGTTGCTGATGGGCTCTTGGAAACTGTGACTTTATATAAAACATGTAACAAAACCAATATTACCATAGGCTTGCTGTTCATCATCAAACCTCTTTAAAACGTATAGTTTTGTTTCTAATGTCATACTTTTTCTCTGTGTTTTTGTGGCCACAGACATCAGGGGATGCACAATGCATCTTTAGCACTCATTGCAGGAATAAATGCTTGCAAAGTGAAAATTGTAAGGAGCGCCGTGCATTACTATACAGTTCAAAAACAAAAAATAACAAATATGGCAGACTCACTGAGCGCTTTCATACTGCATCGTTTATTGTCATGCATTTGTATGATTATCATATACTTGACAAATTTTTATTTTACAGTAATTTGTGTCCATTGTATTCATTTGATTTTTTCTCAACAACGTTATAACGAAGCAATGTTGAACAAAATGACATTATTCAAGGACCTGCTGTACAGTCTTCTATAGTAACTGTTAAACCTTTCGGGGGATGGTCCTGTAAAATTACGAATCTGAAGTAGGGTTAGTCCCGTAAAACTATGCCAAAATTCTAGCGGCTCTTGCGGGAGAAAGCTGGTAGGCCTACATATGACAGAATGGGTCTGCATGATCAGTGTGTGTGGTAAAAAGTCCTGCAGCACACAGTGTATAATGAGAAAAAAAAGCTGGTGTAAAACATTGACTTTGCAGTGTACAGTGGAACTTCAGCGTAATGTACAAGTTTAATCCACTCCATGACCTAGCTTGTATCCCGATCTGCTCATATGCTGAGTCAGTTTTCCTCATTTAAATTAATTGAAATGCCATTAATTCGTTCCAGCAGAATTCCTGTTCTCTGGAGGCAAGACAGAATACTTTCAATATAATGCTAATTTCAACTCTACAGCTTATTTATCTATCACAATTTATCTAACATGACATAATAAACAATATAAATAACATAGAAACCTGATATATACAAACAGAAATAAAATATGTCATTATATGACGAGTGGAGGCGGCCATTCCCGCTCCCACATTGTTGTGGTATTCACTGCCATCTAGTGACGACCTTTTGAAGCTCACTTGTTATTATAGTATGTTTATTTTTTTTTTTTTTTAATAAGTCGGCCGTCTCCCACCGAGGCAGGGTGACCCAAAGAGAAAGAAAATCCCCAAAAAGAAAATACTTTCATCATCATTCAACACTTTCACCTCACTCACACATAATCACTGTTTTTGCAGAGGTGCCCAGAATACAACAGTTTAGAAGTATATACGTATAAAAATACACAATATGTCTCTCCAAACTGCCAATATCCCAAACCCCTCCTTTAGAGTGCAGGCATTGTACTTCCCATTTCCAGGACTCAAGTCCGGTTATATAAAATAACCGGTTTCCCTGAATCCCTTCACTAAATATTACCCTGCTCATATTATTATTATAGTATTATTATTATTATATTATTATTATATGTATTATTATATTATTATATTATTATTATTTTTATTATTATTATATATGAATGATGCTATTATACACATTCTAGAACAAATATACACTGCACTAGAGAAAAAAGAAGTCCCACTGGGGATCTTCATTGATTTACGTAAAGCTTTTGATACAGTTGACCATGGCTTGCTCCACATAAAATTGTCACACTATGGTATAAGAGGGCACTCCCTCAACTACCTAAAGTCATACCTTAGCAACAGAAGCCAATATGTGTACACAAATGGAGCAAACTCTTCCACATAGCCAATTACAGTTGGTGTCCCACAGGGAAGTGTCCTTGGCCCTCTTCTCTTTCTCGTTTACATAAATGACCTACCAAATGCATCGCAACTACTCAAACCTACACTATTTGCAGATGACACTACATACGTCTTCTCTCCCCCGAGTCCAGTCATGCTAGCCAATACTGTGTATACTGAATTACAGAAAATATCTACCTGGATGAGGACTAACAAACTTACTTTCAACATTGACAAAACCTACTTCATTCAGTTTGGTAACAGAGCTACAGATGTCCTTCTTAACATGATGATAAACAGATCACCTATCACAAAGCTCACAGAAGGAAAATTCTTAGGAATCCACCTTGATAATAGACTCAAATTTCAAACATACAACAAATTTCCAAGAAAATTTCCAAGACCGTAGGCATACTACTGAAGATACAGTACTATGTTCCACAGTCAACCCTCCTGGCCCTATATCACTCACTTATTTACCCCTATCTCACCTATGGAATTTGTGCATGGGGCTCAACAACAATAAACCATCTCAGACCATTAATTACCCAACAAAAGGCTGCAGTCAGAATGATAACAAATTCCCACTACAGGCAGCACACTCCACCAATTTTCAAAACTCTAAACCTACTCACCATACAAAACATCCATACTTATTATTGTACCTACTACATACATAGAACACTTAACTCGGATATAAACCCTCCCCTCAAACGTCTCCTTACCAACCTCAACAGAACACATGACCATAACACAAGGCACAGATCACTCTTTGATGCTCCTCGTGTCCATCTCACACTATGCAAAAACTCAATGCACATAAAAGGCCCAAAAATATGGAATTCATTACCTGTGAATATAAAAGAAACACTGTCTTGTTTATAAATTCAAGTCTCTTCTTAAAAATCACTTACTCACCCACAGCTAAATAAATACTGAATAATTGTGTCTCATAAATGTTTAACCTGTGACCCAATCAAACTTTGTTATTTTTAATTACATTACCTAACAGAATACTACATTCTACTGAATGCACAGTAGCACAGTGAATGACCATATGACCTGTGTTTGAAATACTCATTTTGCTTAATTGTTGTCTGTTTACAATAATGTTTACCACTGAATATATCATTGCTTAGTTAATCTTAAGTTAATTTTAAGCCTGCCCATAATGCTCTGCATACAAGGGGCTTTGGCATGTTACACTTAACCACTGTATTTCTTGGTACTTCTGTATATATCATGTTCAAATAAATAAATAAATAAATTATTATTATTATTATTATTATTATTATTATTATTATTATTATTATTATTCTTTTAACAAACCGGCCGTATCCCACTGAGGCAGGGTGGCCCAGAAGGAAAAATGAAAGTTTCTCCTTTTACATTTAGTAATATATACAGGAGAAGAGGTTACTAGCCCCTTGCTCCCGGCATTTTAGTCGCCTCTTACAACACGCATGGCTTATGGAGGAAAAATTCTGTTCCACTTCCCCATGGAGATAAGAGGAAATAAACAAGAACAAGAACTAGAAAGAAAATAGAAGAAAACCAAGAGGGATGTGTATATATATGCTTGTACATGAATGTGTAGTGTGACCTAAGTGTAAGTAGAAGTAGCAAGATGTACCTGAAATCTTGCATGTGTATGAGACAGAATAAAAAGACAACAGCAATCCTACCATCATGTAAAACAATTACAAGCTTCCATTTTACACTCGCTTGGTAGGATGGTAGTACCTCCCTGGGCGCTTGCTGTCTACCAGCCTACTACCTATATTATTATTATTATTATTATTATTATTAGGCTGTCTACCAGCCTACTACCTATATTATTATTATTATTATTATTATTATTATTATTATTATTATTATTATTATATAATAATAATAATAATAATAATAATAATAATAATAATAATATAGGTAGTAGGCTGGTAGACAGCAAGCGCCCAGGGAGGTACTACCATCCTACCAAGCGAGTGTAAAATGGAAGCTTGTAATTGTTTTACATGATGGTAGGATTGCTGTTGTCTTTTTATTCTGTCTCATACACATGCAAGATTTCAGGTACATCTTGCTACTTCTACTTACACTTAGGTCACACTACACATTCATGTACAAGCATATATATACACATCCCTCTCGGTTTTCTTCTATTTTCTTTCTAGTTCTTGTTCTTGTTTATTTCCTCTTATCTCCATGGGGAAGTGGAACAGAATTTTTCCTCCATAAGCCATGCGTGTTGTAAGAGGCGACTAAAATGCCGGGAGCAAGATAGATAGATAAGTTAGATAGGAGTGAATGGAGACGAATGATACTTGGGACCTGATGATCTGTTGGAGTGTGAGCAGGGTAATATTTAGTGAAGGGATTCAGGGAAACCGGTTATTTTCATATAGTCGGACTTGAGTCCTGGAAATGGGAAGTACAATGCCTGCACTTTAAAGGAGGGGTTTGGGATATTGGCAGTTTGGAGGGATATGTTGTGTATCTTTATACGTATATGCTTCTAAACTGTTGTATTCTGAGCACCTCTGCAAAAGCAGTGATAATGTGTGAGTGTGGTGAAAGTGTTGAATGATGATGAAAGTATTTTCTTTTTGGGGATTTTCTTTCTATTATTATTATTATTATTATTATTATTATTATTATAATGGGGAAGCACTAAACCCATAGGATTATACAGTGCCTGTGTGGGGGAGGTGGTGGAAGATATTTATTTATTTATTTATTTTATGTCTTTGCAAACAGTACATTGAGATTTTGTATTTACAATAGTGGGTTGCAGTGCAAAGAGAGCCTCTATTATGCCTTGGCATTATGGGCCAACTTAACATTATTGGCTTACAGTCTACTTAACACTAAGGAGTATATCATAGTTGTACAATAGGATAGTAATTATTTCATAGTTGTACAGTAGAATATTAATTGTAAATGAATCAAAATTTGTATAAAACAAAGATATATTTATATTCGAAAATGCTTTTTGTGAAAACAATGATTCAGTTATATTCCTGTCAACAATGGATAAAAGGTTCAATGTGATTGTTTCACTTATGATGTGGGAGTACATAGGTGAGTAAATGTATACTGAGTATTTAGCATTTAGTCTAGGGTGATTAAGTGTCTTTTGAGAAGAGTCTTAAATTGACTTTCAGACTGGGTTATTTTAATATCTTCTGGTAATGAATTCCATATTTTGGGGCCTTTTATGTGCATAGTTTTTACACAGTGTGATGTGGACACGAGGTATATCAAAAAGAGATCTGTGTCTTGTGTTGTGGTCATGTGTCCTGTTTAGGTTGGTGAGGAGAAGTTTGAGTGGAGGGTTTATGTTTGAGTGTATTGTTCTGTGTATGTAGTAGGCACATGAATAAGTATGGATGTTCTTAATGGTGAGCAGATTCAGACTTTTGAAAATTGGTGGAGTATGCTGGCAGGAGTGGGAATTTGTTATCATTCTTACTGCTGCCTTTTGCTAGGTTATTAGGGGTTTTAGGTGATTGGATGTTGTTGATCCCCATGCACAAATTCCATATGTAAAATAAGGGTATATGAGTGAATGGTACAGTGCCAGGAGAGCTGATTGTGGAACATAGCACCTTATCTTTGATAGTATGCCTACAGTCTTGGAGATTTTCTTGGTGATTTGTTGTATGTGTGTCCGGAACTTAAGGCTACTGTCAAGATGGATACCTAGGAATTTTCCCTCTGTGAGTCTTGTGACTGATGATCCATTTAGCGTTATGTTAATTGGATCATTTGCAGCTTTGTTTCCAAACTGAATGAAATAGGTTTTATCAGTGTTCAGGGTAAGTTTGTTAGTCATCATCCAGGCAGATATTTTCTGTAATTCAGCATTGACTGTGTTTGCTAGTATGACTGTGTTTGGGTGGGAAAAGACATATGTAGTGTCATCTGCAAATAATATGGGTTTGAGTAGCTGTGATGCATTCAGTAGATCATTGATGTAGATGAGAAAGAGGAGTGGTCCAAGGATGCTTCCTTGTGGGACTCCTACTGTGATTGGTTGGGTGGAAGAGTTTGCATCATTTGCATACACATATTGAGTTCTGTTACTAAGGTATGACTTTAGGTAGTTGAGGGAGTGGCCTCTGATACCATAGTGCATTAATTTGGAGTACAGTAGTTCATGGTCGACTGTATCGAAAGCTTTACGTAAATCAATGAAAATGCCCAGCGGGACTTCTTTCTTTTCAAGTGCGGTATATATTAGTTCTAGCATGTGTATGATATCATCATTTGTGCTTTTATTATTCCTGAATCCAAACTGACAAAGGTTTAATATGTTGTGTGAAACGAGGTAGGAGTAGATCCATCTGTGAATTAATTTTTCAAAGATTTTAGAGAGCATTGGTAAGTTAGATATTGGTCTATAGTTATTCAAGTCAGCTTGGTCACCTCCTTTATGGATCGGAGTGACCCTCGCTATTTTGAGGATTGTTGGGAAGGTAGATGTTTCTGGATTTTGAGGATGGTGTTGGGAAGGTAGAATGATACTTGGGACCTGACAATGGATTTGTTAAAGAGCGGACTTGCAATAATTGGTGACAATATCTTGTATATGAAGCTTTTTCTGAGTGCAAAACATAAAAGCTTTTTGGGGATTTTCTTTCTTTTTTGGGTCACCCTGCCTCGGTGGGAGACGGCCGACTTGTTGAAAAAAAAAAAAAAAAGTTGTGTATGTCTCCTGCCTTGTTTTTAAGGGTGTTTATGATGAGTGTAACTTCAATGTGGTTGGTTGGAGCTAGGAATAGCGTATTTGGGTAGGTACCTATGAGGTAGTCAGATGGACGGGTGTTTGTGCTTGGTGTATTTTGTTTGCGAGATTTTTTCCTGTGGTGGAGAAGAAAACATTAAGTCTGTTTGCTGTTTCGGTTGGAGTGAGTAGGGGTTCATCTGATTTTGTTAGTTTGATTGCTTTATTTTTGGATAACTTTTTAGTTCCAAGAATTTCAGATAGAGTTTTCCAGGTTTTTTTCATATCACTTTTGATGTTATGTAATCTATTTTCATAATACAATTTTTTTGACCTTCTTATCAGGCTGGTAAGTGCTGATGAGTAACTTTTAGACTGTTCTCTAGTTATTTGACCCATTCTATATTGTTTTTCATATTTGTGCTTTGTGTTAATGGATTTGAGGATGCTTGGTGTTAGCCAGGGATTATTCAGTCTCTTTGCTGTGATCTGTTTAGTTTTTCTGGGGCAATGTCTGTTATAGAGGCATTGGGCTTTTTTTTAGAAAATTATTTATACATTCATTCATATCTGTATATGTTTCAAGCTCATTTGCCAATCGATGTTATTCATAGCTGCTGTAAAGTTGTTAACTTCTATCTCGTTATGTGGTCTGAAGGTTACTTTAGTAATGTCTTGTGGCAGTTTGCCCAGATTAGTTATGAGAAAGGTTGGGTAGTGGTCTGTAGTGTTGTCTGTGATTATGCCTGATTTTAAAGGGGATATGGTGTTTGTCCAGATGTGGTCTATTAAGGAGATGCTTGTCTCGGAGATTCTTGTAGGTTTAGATATTGCTGGTAGCAACAGGCAGTTACTCATTGTGTTTGTGAATTCGGTTACTTGTGGGTCCTGGTCGTGTAGTATGTTTATGTTGAAATCTCCTGTTAGTAGTAGGTGGTCTTTATTCATGTGTGCATCAGTAATCATGTTTCCTAGTTTTTCACTAAAGTGATAAATGTTTGACTGTGGTACTCTGTAGATGTTTATAACTGTGAGGGGTTTTTGCAGGTCTTTTGATTTAAATTTGGCTATGATATATTCTTCACGTTCATCCCTTGTGCAAGATTTATTGATAAATTCGAGTTGATTTGAATAGTATATAGCTGTTCCTTCCCCTTGCTGGTCTGCTCTACAGTTGTGTATGGCCATGTAGCCAGGAATGGTATAGAAATCTGTAATATCAGGCTTAAGCCAGGTTTCTGTGAGTGTGATGATTGATATATTGGAATGAAGGGAATTGAGTAATGCTGTGAGGTCATCATAATGTTTGCTCAAGGATCTGACATTGTAGTTAAAGATGGTTATGTTATTGTTTGCACTGAGAAATGTCTTTGCTTGGTCTGCTGTGTAGTAATTACAGTTACTGGTTGATTTGGGTAATTCATTTTGTAAAAAGTTTACATCAGGATCTATGCCTGTAATCATAGGATGAGAGTAATTTTACAAACTAGATTTTCTGAGTAAAATGATATAAGATTTATATTGAATCTACAACTAGACTTATGACTAAGACTCCGTGATTAATCTAAAACTTGTAAAAATTTGAAAGAAAAAGGGATTATTACAGAATAGATAATTCAGTTATACACTTAAGCATCTAATAGCACCTTAATTGTTTTAACAAGTGAGTTTATGAACTACAGTAGATATTTACAGTTAAAATAAAGTAGCTAATGGATATAATAGTAAAAGAATGTATTAAAAGTAAAATCAGTAGCACCTGAGGTAGTGTATAGCACCTGGAGTATTTTAATGGCAAAATAGTGAACTTATTACACTTGAGCACCTGAGAATATCACTTTGATTATTTTAACAATTGTGAATATATGAACTAAGGTTGTTATATAAAGCTAAAATAAAGGAGAAAACATATAAGGGACTAAATTAAGTAATGGTAAACAAAGTTCAATGGACAGATAGTCACTATGATATAATATTGATTTGGGAGTAAGATCTGATTTGTAATGTATAATAAGTTGAGCAATTAATTGCACTATAAAAAGTAGAGAAATATGAGGCAGCTGGTACTAGCTAGCAAAAGATAGTTTTGGGACTCACACAATAATGTAATTGGAATATACACTAATTGCTCACACAATATAAAGGGAATTAAAAAAGTAGTGGTAAGCTGAATTAAATTGACAGGTAGCAACCATGAATAACATTAATTTGGAGTAAGATTTGACTTGCAACACAAAATTATGAGCAATTAATAGCAATTAAAAAGTAAAAAGTATTTGAGGTAGCTGGTATTAGCTAGTAAAAGAAAAAAATAATAATGCACAATAATGTAATAGTAAATAATAATAATGCACAATAATATAATAGTAACATACACTATATGCACCACACGTATATATGTGTTAAGGACACTTATCTAATCTGTTACAGAAATGTCAGCTTTTCTAAGGAAGGTAGAGAAATCCATGTTCATTTGAGATGGTGTATTGTTTTCCTGTTGAAGTTTTTCTAATTAGTATTTTACCATCTCAAGTGAAACACTGATGTATTTTGTTTTCCTGTTTAAGTTTTCTCAACCTGAACAGAAGGTTTTGACGTTTTCTCGTTAGACACTCGTTGATGAACACTCCATTTTTCATTGTAATTGCTGATTTATTTTTTATTATCACACCGGCCGATTCCCACCAAGGCAGGGTGGCCCGAAAAAGAAAAACTTTCACCATCATTCACTCCATCACTGTCTTGCCAGAAGGGTGCTTTACACTACAGTTTTTAAACTGCAACATTAACACCCCTCCTTCAGAGTGCAGGCACTGTACTTCCCATCTCCAGGACTCAAGTCCGGCCTGCCGGTTTCCCTGAATCCCTTCATAAATGTTACTTTGCTCACACTCCAACAGCACGTCAAGTATTAAAAACCATTTGTCTCCATTCACTCCTATCAAACACGCTCACGCATGCCTGCTGGAAGTCCAAGCCCCTCGCACACAAAACCTCCTTTACCCCCTCCCTCCAACCCTTCCTAGGCCGACCCCTACCCCGCCTTCCTTCCACTACAGACTGATACACTCTTGAAGTCATTCTGTTTTGCTCCATTCTCTCTACATGTCCGAACCACCTCAACAACCCTTCCTCAGCCCTCTGGACAACAGTTTTGGTAATCCCGCACCTCCTCCTAACTTCCAAACTACGAATTCTCTGCATTATATTCACACCACACATTGCCCTCAGACATGACATCTCCACTGCCTCCAGCCTTCTCCTCGCTGCAACATTCATCACCCACGCTTCACACCCATATAAGAGCGTTGGTAAAACTATACTCTCATACATTCCCCTCTTTGCCTCCAAGGACAAAGTTCTTTGTCTCCACAGACTCCTAAGTGCACCACTCACTCTTTTTCCCTCATCAATTCTATGATTCACCTCATCTTTCATAGACCCATCCGCTGACACGTCCACTCCCAAATATCTGAATACGTTCACCTCCTCCATACTCTCTCCCTCCAATCTGATATTCAATCTTTCATCACCTAATCTTTTTGTTATCCTCATAACCTTACTCTTTCCTGTATTCACCTTTAATTTTCTTCTTTTGCACACCCTACCAAATTCATCCACCAATCTCTGCAACTTCTCTTCAGAATCTCCCAAGAGCACAGTGTCATCAGCAAAGAGCAGCTGTGACAACTCCCACTTTGTGTGTGATTCTTTATCTTTTAACTCCACGCCTCTTGCCAAGACCCTCGCATTTACTTCTCTTACAACCCCATCTATAAATATATTAAACAACCACGGTGACATCACACATCCTTGTCTAAGGCCTACTTTTACTGGGAAAAAATTTCCCTCTTTCCTACATACTCTAACTTGAGCCTCACTATCCTCGTAAAAACTCTTCACTGCTTTCAGTAACCTACCTCCTACACCATACACTTGCAACATCTGCCACATTGCCCCCCTATCCACCCTGTCATACGCCTTTTCCAAATCCATAAATGCCACAAAGACCTCTTTAGCCTTATGTAAATACTGTTCACTTATATGTTTCACTGTAAACACCTGGTCCACACACCCCCTACCTTTCCTAAAGCCTCCTTGTTCATCTGCTATCCTATTCTCCGTCTTACTCTTAATTCTTTCAATTATAACTCTACCATACACTTTACCAGGTACACTCAACAGACTTATCCCCCTATAATTTTTGCACTCTCTTTTATCCCCTTTGCCTTTATACAAAGGAACTATGCATGCTCTCTGCCAATCCCTAGGTACCTTACCCTCTTCCATACATTTATTAAATAATTGCACCAACCACTCCAAAACTATATCCCCACCTGCTTTTAACATTTCTATCTTTATCCCATCAATCCCGGCTGCCTTACCCCCTTTCATTTTACCTACTGCCTCACGAACTTCCCCCACACTCACAACTGGCTCTTCCTCACTCCTACAAGATGTTATTCCTCCTTGCCCTATACACGAAATCACAGCTTCCCTATCTTCATCAACATTTAACAATTCCTCAAAATATTCCTTCCATCTTCCCAATACCTCTAACTCTCCATTTAATAACTCTCCTCTCCTATTTTTAACTGACAAATCCATTTGTTCTCTAGGCTTTCTTAACTTGTTAATCTCACTCCAAAACTTTGCTGATTTAATTAAGACCTTTCTTTTATCATATGAATGAAGTCTGATCATAATATTGTGTTTACTACCTTGTTTTCCTAGCAAACGTGTTTCTTTGATTTCATTGTTTTGCACAATAACTTTTACTGGCTATAACTGATTTCAGAGTATTTTCTGCATCAGCACTTCCCGATGTAATCTTCTCTTCAAGATTTTGGATCTTGTTCTCGAGGTTGGTTATCTTGGATTCTCGTCGCGCAAGTGCTGCTTTAACATCTTTGATTTCGCTTTCTAGAGCGACGATGTAGTCCCTGATATTGTCAGGAATAATCATACCTGAGTTATCATGGGTGAATCCTTTGAAGGGAGTGGAGTTGTAGGGGGAGTCAGCCATGTTTGTTGTTGTTGTTCCCTGGGTGGTGGTGGTGAGGGGGGTTGATGATACACCTGCGTCCTGCTGGGTAGACAAGTTGAGTTCTAGGGTCCTTGGTGTTATTCTTTTCTTACTGATGATGTTTCTTCTGCAATATCCTTTCATAGTATCACTAAAATAGATACTGTGTAGCTATGGCGGAGAAAGCTTGATTTCCCTGAGCTTGGGTTAAGTGATTGTCTGGCAGTGGAGGCAGTGTTTGGGTTAGCAGGACTGTCATTCAGGCTTAATTTAGGGAACTGGAGCACAGATACAATTCCCTAGATCAAGAGCCCCTCACCAGCATCAAGGAACCTCCCTTGAGGGGGAAGCTCACATCCTGAATTTTTGTTCGTATCCAGAAACAAAAAATTGACCGAGCGACTGCTCATATCCTGAAAAATTCATATGGTGGGGCACTTGTAAGCTGAGGTTCCACTATATTTTTGTTTGTTTTTTATGGTTATAGTCTCAGTTTCTTGGTCTCATTTGATAGAATGCAAGACATATTACAGAAATAGAGATGATTTTTTATGGTTTACAGACTAAGAGTAGCTTGAAATTGAGCTCAAAGTAGCGGAGATGTTCAATTTTTGCCAATGTTCGAAAGTAAACAAAACACGTCACGTGTCTACTATGCATCAACTGGCTAGTCTGATATGCACTCACAAATACACTGACATTATTTATACAATTATTACCATTATTCGGTAGTCTATATAACAGTAAATCTTATGTGAATAAAAATTCAAAATGAAAAGTAAGCGTAATATAAGAGGGATGTAGAGACGTGACAAATGAACATAGAAAATGTTACTTTAGTGCCAGTTATGTCTACATTATTTATTCTGGGCCCACTTTTGAAATTGGCGTTTCTTGAATTTTGTGTGAAATTGGCCAAGTTAGTAATTTCTGATCACTTTATCGGGTAGTTGAAGCAGGTAAATGAACAATTTCTTGTACTCAATCGATAGAATAAAAGGAGTTCTAGCTAAATAGCTATGAGTTTGGTTGACTGGAATAATGAATTTGGCCCAAAATAGGGGTCAAAGTGGGAGAAATCGCCAGTGTGTAAATATTGCTGAGACTGCTAACTTTGTGAGAGCGTGATTCTGTAAGTTTTCCATCAAATTTCGTGCTTTTGGTTTCATTACCTTGGGAAAAAGATTATCATTTCACAAGAAAATTTTTTTTTTTTTTTAATTCTTCGATCCTGAGAGCAAGTTTGTGAGCATGGGTCTTAACCCTCAAACAGTTAAACATAAATTCTAAATTATATTTCAGTTTGTCAGGAAAGCAAACATTTTATTTTGAACATTAACAGAATGTAGTTTCAAATGAAGAAAAAAAAAAAATCTCAGTCCTTTCCCTGCTTAACCCTTTCACTGTCAGTGCCATATAGGCATGGCTTACAAGCTGGTGTTGGTGATGTATTAATAAGCCAAAATTCTAGATGCTTCAAATCTAGCAGGAGAAAGTTGGTAGACGTACATGTGAGAGAATGTGACTGTGTGGTCGGTGTGTACAGTACAAAAAAAAATCGGGGAGGCCGTAGTGCATTGCAGGAGTGCTAATTTAGTACACCTTTGTCACCAAACCTAGCGGTAAGGAATACCTCCCTCCCCAGCGAATTGGGACTCTTCCTTTCCCAAGTGACAGTTCTAACACAGATTGAAGTGCCAACGAAGATGAATCTCATGTTTTTGAGGAGGTTTTGACCGAAAGCAATGCCCAGGATACCAAAAATAGTGCTGAAAACCCAGACAATTATCAACCTTCCACCTCCCTTCCACCAAAAAAGTCAGTGACTTACTTCCATGTGGGTGGTGGGGAAGACAGTGTGGGTCATGGGGAAGGCAACATGGGTGGTGGGGAAGGCATCATGGGTTTGTATAAACACATATGTGTAGATTACCTAGGATAACCCAAAAAAAGTCAGACAAAGTGACTTATTTCGATGTGGGGGATGGGGAAGACAGTGTGGGTGGTGGGGAAGACAGCATGTGTGGTGGGGAAGACAGCATGTGTGGTGGGGAAGGCAGCATGGGTAGTGGGGAAGGCAGCATGGGTAGTGGGGAAGGCAGCATGGGTGGTGGGGAAGGCAGCATGGGTGGTGGGGAAGGCAGCGTGGGTTTGTGTAAACATGTTTTGTAAACAATATAATGATAACAATGTTTGTGCGGTTATTGTGTTGCATACAATGAGTGGTTGTATATACATTATACACTGTATTGGTCTCACAGGCCACAAAAGCTACTTGAAAAATAAAATATTAGAAAAGAAAAGAAAAAATTAAATAAAAGTAAAAATAATATTACCGAGTGAGCAGTAGTTGCCGATGCTGCCGTAAGCTGTTCACTTCTGCCAACTTCATGCCTCTATATCTCAGTAAGTACTGGTTGCAAATTTTTTTTTCTCTTAAAACAATGAGAAAAATATTCTTAGATTTCGGTAAGAATTTTTTTTTTTTTTTTTTTTTAATATTTTTCGACACTGAGAGCGAGTTTGGGATCAGAGTTCTCACCAATGAAAGGGTTAATGACACTTTCCACTGTGATACTAACTTTACCCTTTCAGGGTCTAGTGGCCCTCTCCTAAACTTGTTCTCAGGGTCGAAAATTTTTAGGGAAAAAAATTATTTTTTTCTTATAAAAAGATAAGAGAATCTTTTCCCGATCATAATGACACCAAAAGTATGAAATTTGATGGAAAACTTACGGAATTATGCTCTCACGAAGTTAGCGGTCTCAACGATGTTTACGCATCAGTGATTTCGCCAAATTTGAGCCCTATTATCAGCCAATTCCAGTGTACTAGTCAGCAAAAATCATAACTATTTCGCTAGAACTCCATTTTTTTATTGAATGGGTACAAGAAACTACCCATTTACTGATATCAACTATCCAATAAAGTGGTCAGAAATTAGCAATTTTGCCAATTTCACATGAATTTCCAAAGATGCCAATTTCCAAATAGGGTCCAGAATAAACAAGACAGACATTCCTGGCACTAAAATAACATTTCCTCTGTTCATTAGTTACATCCTCAGGCCCCTCTTACATTTCTTTTGCTTTCCACTCTGAATTTTTATTCTCACAAAAAAATAGAAGATTTACTGCTATGCAGACTACTGCATTAGTGTAGAAATGGTATAAATAATATCAGCGCACTTGTGAAAGAATATTAGACTCATCAGTTGATGTGTATTGGACACTTGGCATGATATGTTTACTTTTGAACTTTGGCAAAAATCAAACATTTCTGCTGCTTTGAGCTCAATTTCAAAGTACTTTTCATTGTGAAACCAGTCAAAATCATGTCAATTTCTGTAATACGTCTTCCATTCTATAAAATGAGACCAGGAAAACTAGAATACAACCATAAATGCCATGCAAAAATACAGTGCAAAGTCGCTGTTTTAAACCAAAAACATGGTCAAAGTTTTTTTTTTCTCATTACGCACTGTATGCTGCAGGATATTTTTTATACTGTGCACACTGACCACATAGACCCATTCTTTCATATGTAGGCCTTCCAGCTTTCTCTCGCTAGAATTGAAGGCGCTAGAATTTAGGTGTACTAGTACGTCAATAACCCTGGTGCATAAGCTGTACTAGTATGTCAGAAACCCTGAAATGGTTAAGTGCTTAGCAACCATACTTTGCACCTTTATCATCAGTAGATTGAATCCCCATTCTTCTCAATAAAATCAATTGTATGCTAGCATTAATTTTGTCATTCTCTTCTCTTCAATAATTGTTTTGATACTGTCTTCAAGGCTGAGGCCTTTTGAGCATCTTTACACTAAATTATGTTTTCAGAATTGTCGCAGTAGACGAGACAGTAATACCTCAGAAATCAGCCTCTCGGTAGAGTCGGCATTGGAATGTTTTGATTTCCTAAATGCAGAATGTGATGATGACTTTGATGATGACAATCCTGCTGTGAGTACCATATTTGTTATATAACTTTTAAAATTTTTATCGTATTGAAATAATTGAATTGATTTATTATAATCTCTATTATGGGTAAGTGCAGAATCTTATGGGTCATACAACCTCCATGAAATGGGAGGATATAAGGTTTGATCTGTTGAACATGTGGTTATCTCTTTCCTTTGACTCAGATATATTTATCAGCATTAAAGTTATACTTCATCCAAAGTCTTTTAAAGAGAGATTTGATTTATCTATAAAAAATGATTGAAGGATATAAATTTTGTGATTAGTATATTATTTATTTATTTTAATTTCACATTTTATCTTATGTTACAAATAATAAGTAAGAGCTAATGTATGTCACTGTGACAGGCATGTGAAGAGAAGAAAAACAAGGAAGCAGCAGCAATGCTTGCTGCCTCGACTCTTCCAGACACCTGTCAGCCCTTGGTCACTGCAACACTTCAGCTTGACCTCTTCCTCTACACTCACCTCAAACATGCACTACAACTACTGCAGGTAGGTACACCTACCTCAAACATGCCCTACAACTACTGCAGGTAGGTACACCTACTGCAGACATGCTCTACAATTGCTGCAAGTAGGTACACCTATCCCAAACATGCTCTACAACTACTGCAGGTAGGTACACCTACCTCAAATGTGCCCTATAACTACTGCAGGTAGGTACACCTACCTCAAACATACTCTACAACTACTGCAGGTAGGTACACCTACCTCAAACATACTCTACAGCTACTGCAGGTAGGTACACCTACCTCATTCATACTCTACAACTACTGCAGGTAGGTACACCTACCTCAAACATACTCTACAGCTACTGCAGGTAGGTACACCTACCTCAAACATACTCTACAACTACTGCAAATAGGTACACCTACCTCAAACATACTCTACAGCTACTGCAGGTAGGTACACCTACCTCAGACATACTCTACAACTACTGCAGGTAGGTGCACCTACCTCAGACATACTCTACAACTACTGCAGGTAGGTACACCTACCTCAAACATACTCTACAGCTACTGCAGGTAGGTACACCTACCTCAGACATACTCTGCAACTACTGCAAATAGGTACACCTACATCAGACATACTCTACAACTACTGGAGTTAGATATACACAGGCATGCCTTACAACCACTAAAGGTAGGTATACACACCTCAGTCATGCCCTACACCCACTAGAGGTAAGTATACACACCTCAATCATGCCCTACACCCACTAGAGGTAAATATACACACCTCATACATGCCCTACACCCACTAGAGGTAAGTATACACACCTCAGTCATGCCCTACACCCACTAGAGGTAAGTATACACACCTCATACATGCCCTACACCCATTAGAGGTAAGTATACACACCTCATACATGCCCTACACCCACTAAAGGTAAGTATACACACCTCATACATGCCCTACACCCACTAGAGGTAAGTATACACACCTCATACATGCCCTACACCCTCTAGAGGTAAGTATACACACCTCATACATGCCTTACAACTACTAGAGGTAAGTATACACACCTCAGACATGCTCTACAACCACTAGATGCAAGTTTACACACCTCAGATATGATCTACAACCACTAGATGCAAGTATACACACCTTAGACATGCTCTACAACCACTAGATGCAAGTATACACACCTTAGAAATGCCCTACAACTACTAATGGCAAGTATGCACACCTCATACATGCCCTACAACCATTAGAGGTAAGTACACGCACTTCAGACGTGCCCTACAGCCATTAGAGGTAAGTATACACACACACATACACACTCACCTCGACATGCTTGACAATTTCTGCCAGTAGTTACACACACCTCAGATATGCCCTTCATGTAGGTAGTCATATTGAGATAATCAAGGAAACTGAACAGGAGAGAAAAGAAAAAAATGAAAATGCAGCAAAGAGAAGTGGCAGAGATTAGAAAGAGAAGATGAGAGAAAGAGTGGGTAAGAGAAGATAAGGGAAAGAGTGGGTAAGAGAAGATGAGAGAAAGTGGGTCAGAGAAGTGGAACAAGAAATGTCATTTCAATTTGGAGGGTGTATAAATCTGTAGTAGAGGGAAGGAGGGGTAGGGGTCGTCCTAGGAAAGGATAGTGGGAGGGGGTAAAAGAGGTAATGTGTGCAAGGGGCCTGGACATACAGCAGGCATGTGTGAGCGTGTTAGATAGGAGTGAATGGAGACGAATGATTTTTGGGATTTGACAAGCTGTTTGAGCAGGGTAATATTTTGTGAAGGGATTCAGGGAAACTGGTTAGCCAGACTTGAGTCCTGGAGGTGGGAAGTACAATACCTGCAGTGGCATCGTAAGGAGGGGGGGGGCATTCTGCCCCGGTTGACACCATTTAGGGGATGACACCATAGAGCCTCTAAAGAAGGTGACACTGATGCCCAAAACAGTGCTACACCAACATAAGAGAAGAATCCTTTGTTTCTATATAGCCTATATAGGGAAAATCATTAATTTTGATGATGTGATAGATGATTTTGCAGGATTGAAGGCAAGGAAATGTAAGATCAGATTCACTGAGATGTTACCCGTACTCAAGGTCAAATCGGAACTAGTGTTTCTCTGATATTGCAATGTTTTTTCTTTATTTTTCAAGTTTTTTTTTTTGGGGGGGGGGGGCATTATTGAAGATGAATAAATGTAGGATCTGTTGCCTCTACTCAAAGTGGTATTTGAGTTTGTTTCCTTAATATTACTATGATTATTTATTTTATCATTAATAAAGTTGAGAAGTATTCTCCTGTTCAGTTTATGGCCCGTAAACATTCTCATTGCTAAACATTAGTTACTGGGTATGCTTTGCTGATGTAACTGGAGTTTACTACCCCCCATCTCCCCACCCTTGGATTTCATGGGGGTGACACCAAAGATGCTACCCCGGGTGACACCCAAGATTCCGCCCCGGGTGACACAGACCCTAGCGACGCCTCTGAATACCTGCACTTTAAAGGAGGGGTTTGGGATATTGGCTGTTTGGAGTGACATCTAAATTGTTATTTCTGAGCACCTCTGCAAAGACACTTATTATGTGTGAATGATGGTGAAAGTGTTTCTTTTTTTGGGGAGGTCACCCTGCCTCAATGGGATAGACAGCTGGCTTGTTAAAAAAAAAGAAGTAAGGAATGACAAAAGAATTATTTTTTTGATATAGGTAAATAAAAAAAATAATTCCTTATAACAGTATGGGTTGTATCCTGAGAAACAAAACTTAGGTTGCCTGTGATGCCCTGCATAACCTGGGACTTTCCATGCAGTGTGCCAGTTATGTCAACCAAGTCTGTCAGTTGTAATCAAATACAAATACAAAGGTTATAGTGTATGATTTACATTTTATAAAATGTTAAGTACAAAGAAAACCAGTAACATGCCGGGGCATTTAAGGCAGACTACTCCTAATGCTTACACGCTACTTAAAACTAGACATAGCATATTAACATAATGTGAACACATTCAGTGTTTTAATGGTTGTGAGTTTTATAGATACTGAGAATAAGATTAAATTTTTTTCATATGTTAGTGACACTGAGAATATTGATATATCACCTATTTTGTAGAAAATGAAAATTATCCTTATGTTTATCCTAACTCAGGGGTGCAAACCTTTTGTGTTGGAGAGTCACATTAAATTTAGCTGTAATCTAATAAGGTCAAATTCAAGAAATTTTTTATTAGATATACTGCCAGATGTTGGTTATTTTGTAAAAAGTTAATTATTATATAATAACTTCAAGAAAAATAATTCATTCAGAAGGCTGCACTTAATGCCCTAGAAGGCCACAGGTTCCCCATCCCTCTCCTAACTTAATCTTTTAGAATAGTAGGGAATTAATGTTATTATAATAATAAGTGTGATAAAGTACTTGGCAAGTGAAGGTATTATATACTATGTGTACTTTGTGTATGCCAATTGTGTTCAGTTTTTAATTGCCATAGGTACATCACATTGTTCTTGTTGATTTGTTATAAATTTTAATTTTAATTTAAAGAAACACATTTTTAAAATAATAATTGGCCACTGATTTAAAATAGTGTGTCATATAAAATTTTGATATATAATAGGAGAATATTATGATGATGAGCTTTTACCCGGCACATATATAGCACCTGGGATCATTTGGTCCACTGAGAAGTAAGGAGCGTCACTCACTGAAGCTGCTGGAGGAAGAAGGGCGGCTGGTGGCGGCCATCTTGGCTCACAGACATAACTTCGACACTCTTAAACCTCAGCATATTATAACTATTCCTCATGTACAGGTTAGTCCACTATTATTATTATTTATATTCATAAGGAAGTAATAACCTCATAAATGTGGCAATCAGGGTTGACCCAAGAAGGGGATTGTGAAGCTCTATGTAGAGTGAATTGTAGACTGTAAATGAAGGTTTGCTCTGCGCCGTCTTTTTTACTGTATTTGTCTACACGGCGTCTTGCCATCCAGCTGTAGCAGCATAGTTCCAGTTTCTTGAATTAAGGACCTTTGACAAATATTAACTCACCCTCTCTGAAGCAGCACATCAGTGAAGTTCTAAGGAAGGTATGTCCAGTTAGAAGTTTTAGGTATGTTTAAGATGTTTTGTATATAATTCCTGTTGCTGTTAGTGTTATGTTCACTACCACAAGGTCCTGAGGTGCACTTCTGGGCAGACTCAGACATACAGGCATGGATGGCTGCTTACACCTGACACTACTCATGGTCACCTAATATTATTATTCCGTTGTTGTTATTATTAATTTATTAATATAATAATAATTAAGGGAAACACTAAACTCATAGGGCTCATACAGAGACCCAAACTTATGCCTAGAACAGATTAACTCGGTGGCACTCGATGTATGCACAAGGCTTATTCCTCTAAGAAAAAGGAGGAGTAGATGTAAAATAGAAAGAGACAGGCGCTCCCTTTACAGGCGACGGAAAAGAATAACAGAGCGGCTAAAAGAGGTCAATATATCTGAAATGCGCAGGGAGACACTGGTCAGAGAAATAGCAAGCATCGAACTTAAGCTAAAAGAATCCTTTAGGAGTCAGGAATCGCGGGAAGAACTAAAAGCCATAAATGAAATCGAAAGAAACCCAAAGTATTTCTTCTCCTATGCCAAATCAAAATCGAGAACAACGTCCAGTATTGGGCCCCTACTTAAACAAGATGGGTCCTACACAGATGACAGCAAGGAAATGAGTGAGCTACTCAAGTCCCAATATGACTCAGTTTTTAGCAAGCCGCTAACCAGACTGAGAGTCGAAGACCAAAATGAATTTTTTATGAGAGAGCCACAAAATTTGACTAACACAAGCCTATCCGATGTTATCCTGACGCCAAATGACTTCGAACAGGCGATAAATGACATGCCCATGCACTCTGCCCCAGGGCCAGACTCATGGAACTCTGTGTTCATCAAGAACTGCAAGAAGCCCCTATCACGAGCCTTTTCCATCCTATGGAGAGGGAGCATGGACACGGGGGTCGTCCCTCAGTTACTAAAAACAACAGACATAGCCCCACTCCACAAAGGGGGCAGTAAAGCAACAGCAAAGAACTACAGACCAATAGCACTAACATCCCATATCATAAAAATCTTTGAAAGGGTCCTAAGAAGCAAGATCACCACCCATCTAGAAACCCATCAGTTACACAACCCAGGGCAACATGGGTTTAGAACAGGTCGCTCCTGTCTGTCTCAACTACTGGATCACTACGACAAGGTCCTAAATGCACTAGAAGACAAAAAGAATGCAGATGTAATATATACAGACTTTGCAAAAGCCTTCGACAAGTGTGACCATGGCGTAATAGCGCACAAAATGCGCGCTAAAGGAATAACAGGAAAAGTCGGTCGATGGATCTATAATTTCCTCACTAACAGAACACAGAGAGTAGTCGTCAACAGAGTAAAGTCCGAGGCAGCTACGGTGAAAAGCTCTGTCCCACAAGGCACAGTACTAGCTCCCATCTTGTTCCTCATCCTCATATCCGACATAGACAAGGATGTCAGCCACAGCACCGTGTCTTCCTTTGCAGATGACACCCGAATCTGCATGACAGTGTCTTCCATTGCAGACACTGAAAGGCTCCAGGCGGACATCAACCAAATCTTTCAGTGGGCTGCAGAAAACAATATGAAGTTCAACGATGAGAAATTTCAATTACTCAGATATGGTAAACATGAGGAAATTAAATCTTCATCAGAGTACAAAACAAATTCTGGCCACAAAATAGAGCGAAACACCAACGTCAAAGACCTAGGAGTGATTATGTCGGAGGATCTCACCTTCAAGGACCATAACATTGTATCAATCGCATCTGCTAGAAAAATGACAGGATGGATAATGAGAACCTTCAAAACTAGGGAGGCCAAGCCCATGATGACACTCTTCAGGTCACTTGTTCTATCTAGGCTGGAATATTGCTGCACTCTAACAGCACCTTTCAAGGCAGGTGAAATTGCCGACCTAGAAAATGTACAGAGAACTTTCACGGCGCGCATAACGGAGATAAAACACCTCAATTACTGGGAGCGCTTGAGGTTTCTAAACCTGTATTCCCTGGAACGCAGGAGGGAGAGATACATGATCATATACACCTGGAAAATCCTAGAGGGACTAGTACCAAACTTGCACACGAAAATCACTCACTACGAAAGCAAAAGACTTGGCAGACGATGCACCATCCCCCCAATGAAAAGCAGGGGTGTCACTAGCACGTTAAGAGACCATACAATAAGTGTCAGGGGCCCGAGACTGTTCAACTGCCTCCCAGCACACATAAGGGGGATTACCAACAGACCCCTGGCAGTCTTCAAGCTGGCACTGGACAAGCAACTAAAGTCAGTTCCTGATCAGCCGGGCTGTGGCTCGTACGTTGGTTTGCGTGCAGCCAGCAGCAACAGCCTGGTTGATCAGGCGCTGATCCACCAGGAGGCCTGGTCACAGACCGGGCCGCGGGGGCGTTGACCCCCGAAACTCTCTCCAGGTAAACTCCAGGTAACTCCAGGTTGAATTCAGGAATGGCAAACACATGCATTCAGCAGTATTTGGATGAAGCATCCCTCACCAACATTGAGGAACCTCCCATGAGGGGTCACCTGGTATAAATAGGTATATAGTTGTTAACTGTCTCTTGTGGGTCACATACTATGAGTCAGTGTGGGGAGACAGTATAACTTAGGACTGGATGTTAATGGAATGTTGTGGGTCACATAATGTGGATTACATAGTGTGGGTCACAGTGTAGGTCACAATGTGAATCACAGTGTAGATCACATAGTGTGGGTCAGTGTAGGCCACATAGTGTGAGTCATTGGAAGCCACATAGTGTGGGTCAGTGTAGGCCACATAGATTGATTTGATTTTGCCACCAAAGTGGCTAGTTTAGTGTGCACCCCATATCCATCCTGTGGATGGTAGCACAAGAGCATATGGTTACACAAAATGCCTAGGAACTAGGCCCCAAAAGGGTTAAACAGGTGTACACTTGGATTTATATCTACATATCTACAGTTCACTCATCTGTTACAAGCAAATTTAGGAAATTTGCTTAGTATATCTAGTATCTTATTTTCATTAATAAAATATCTTGACATGTCACATAGGTTATTATACTGTCTGTCTCTGTATTCCTCAATAAGTGAACACATAGTGTTCAAGACAGTGACCATATGCCTGACCACATAATTTGCATTTAGTTTGATCATCATCTGTGTCTCTCCCAAACTGCCAGACGTACTTGTAACCAAGCCTAAGCCTGGCCACTACAACATCAGTCAGTCTGTTCACATTGCAAGTTGCTCCATAAACATGTAGTGGACCCTTGGCTTTCGTGACTAATCCATTCCGACAAAACCTGAGGGAATTAACAAAAAGTTCTGATGGGACCCGAGGAAATTAACGAAAACAGAGACTATATTTTGACGAAAAAAGTCGGCAATAACTGAAAATCACGAAAACAGAGCCTAACGAAAATGGAGGGTTCACTGTACTTATCTATGTTCATGCTATCGTAGTAGGTTATAGATCTACTCAGACTTGTAACTGCATTTCTATAACAATAATTTTCGTTATTTACTTCTCTCCTAATGCAGTGGACCCTCGGGTAATGCCTTTAAACCGTTCCAGAGAGCTAGCCTTTAGCTGATTTAGCCTTTAGCCAATTTAGCCTTTAGCAAAATTAATTTTTCCTCATAAGAAATAATGGAAATCAAATTAATCCTTTCCGGACACCCAAAAGTATTAAACAGAATAATTTTTTTACATGAAATACACATTTCCCTACACAGAAAACAATGATACATGCACAGTAAACAATACTGAAATGACACTTACCTTTATTGCGGACTTGTTGGTGAGTGATGAGATGGGAGGAGGGGAGAGGATGAAGGTGTTCTATTGTTTGGAAGTGAAATCCCCTTCCATAAAGACTTCAGGTACCAAGTCCTTTTCTGGGATTACCTCCCTTCTTGGTTTTTTAATGCCACTGGGAACAACTTGAGTCACTGGATCCCTGTCACACAAAATATTTGTCCAGAGAGCTCTGTTTCTTGTGTCCCTTTAAGATTTTCCTAAAATGGGACACGTGTTTCATTGAACATGTTGCCAATACGGCTTGCAACAGCTGTGTCAGGATAATATTCATCCACAAATGCTTGCAACTTTGTCCACATTGTACACATTTCCTTAACCCTTTCAGGGTCCAGAGGCCAAATTTCAAAGTGCTCACCAGGATCCAAGAATTTTCAAAAAATAATTTTGTTTTTTTCTTATGAAATGGTACAGAATCTTTTTCTGAAGGTACTAAAACAAAAAAGTACGAAATTTGATGGAAAATTGACGAAATTATGCTCTCGCGAATTTTGATGTGTCAGCGATATTTACGCATCGGCAATTTTACTGACTTTGATTCCCATTTTAGGCCAATTACATTATTCCAGTTGACCAAATTCTTAGCTATTTCACTAGTATTACTTCTGTTTTATTGACTGAGCACAAGAAATCGCCAAGTTAACTGTTTCAACTACAAAATAAAGTGATCGGAAATTGGTAATTTGGCCAATTTAATGCAAAGTTCAGAATATTCCAATTTCAAAATAGGGTCCAGAATAAACAATGCAGGCATTCCTGGCACTAAACTAACATTTCCTCTGTTCATTAGTTATGTTTTCAGGCTTTACAAATGAATTCTATTTTGATTTTTAATTCGCATAATGAATTTTTATTAAAACCATAAAATAGAAAATTTACTGTTATGCAATATTGTAATAATTGTATAAATAATATCAGCACATTTGTGAACATATATTAGACCCACCAGCTGGTGTGTATTAGATGTGTGAGGTCATTTGTTTACTCTTGAACATTGGCAAAAATTTAACATTTCTGCTACTTTGAGCTCAGTTTCAAGCCATTTTCAATACTAAAACCAATCAAAATCAACTCTATTTCTGTAATATATCTTCCATTCTATCAAATGAGACTAAAAAATCGCAAATATGACAACTATAAAAAACATAAAAAATTACTGCAAAATCGCTGTTTTAATCGAAAATTATGGTCTCAGCTTTTTTTTTCTCTCATTATGCACTGTGTGCTGCAGGATTTGTTTTATGTAGGGCATACATACCACATACATGTATTCTCTCATATCTAGACCCAAATTTACTGCTCACAGCTTATCAGAGTGAGCTGAGCTCATGGCATAGATCTACGGTTTGGACTCTCAACGTAAAGCCGTAGATCTATGGCACGGACCCTGAAAGGGTTAATCTTTGACGAAGGCAACTTCGTCCACCTCTTCCTCCTCTTCTGAAACACATTCCTGAGCTGTGATCTGTTGCTGTTGCACCTGAAGCTCTTGCAGCTCTGTAGTGGTTAGCTCTTTATCATCGTCCTCCACTAACACTTCCACATCCTCGCAACTAACCTCCAACCCCATGGACTTCCCCAATGCCACAGTAGATTCCACAACTGGCATTGTCTCCTGAGGGTTAATCCCAAACCCTTCAAAATCCCTCTCTTGTACACATTGTGGCCACAGTTTTCTCCAGGCAGAGTTCAAAGTCCTGCAAGTCACTCCCTCCCAAGCCTTACCTGTAAGGTTTATGCAACTGAGGATACTGAAGTGATCTTTCCAGAACTCTCTTAGGGTCAGTTCAGTGTCTGAGGTCACTTCAAAGCACCTTTGAAACACTGGTGTACAGTTTTTTGAAGTTTGAAATGACCTGCTGGTCCATGGGCTGGAGGGAAGGAGTGGTATTAGGAGGCAAAAACTTCACTTTGATAAAGCTCAACTCCCCCGTAATTTGCTCTTGCAAGTCATGAGGATAAGCAGGAGCATTGTTCATTCCCAGGAGGCACTTGTCATAATTTACTTTCCAGGAGGTACTTTTTCACAGTGGGGCCAAACACTTCATAGAACCAGTCCACAAAAATGTTCCTAGTGACCCATGCCTTACTGTTTGCACGCCACATCACACACAATTTAGTCTTGACAACATTGTTTTTCTTGAGCACTCTGGGAGTTTCTGAGTGATACACCAGTAAAGGCTTCACTTTGCAATCCCCACTAGTGTTACTACAAAACTAGCCTGTCTTTCATAGGCTTGTGTCCTGGGAGTGCCTTATCTTCCTGAGTAATGTAGGTCCTGTTTGGCATTTTCTAACAAAACAGGCCTGTTTCGTCACAATTGAACACTTGTTGGGGTTTTAATTTTTCAGTGTCTATGTACATGTACTCCTTAAAGTCCTGCACGTATTTTTCAGCCACTTTTTTGTCAGAACTGCCAGCCTCACCATGCCTTATCACACTGTGTATACCACTACGATTCTTAAATCTTTTAAACCAGCCTTTGGTGGCCTTAAATTCATTAACAGCAACACTATTTGGAGGCATTTTCTTAATGAGATCCACATGCAACTGCCTTGCCTTTTCACATATTATTGACTGAGAAACACTATCTCCTGATAATTGTTTCTCGTTTATCCAAACCAACAACAGTCTCTCCTTATCTTCAAGTATTTACGATCTCTGTTTTGTAACCATACTTGCACCTTTAGCAACAACAGCTTCCTTGATTGCCTTTTTGTTGGCCAAGATAGTAGTGATGGTTGAATGGAGTTTGTTATGTAACCTTTCCAAGTCTGAGATGCGCACTCCACTCTCATACTTTGCGATTATCTCCTTTAATTCGATAGTACACCTCACCCTTTTTACCACAGGGTTGGCACTAGAAACTTTCTTGGGGCCCATGGTGGCTTATTTAGCAGTTGCAAGCACTGAAAACACTGGAATAATACAAAATATATTGCAGGTACGCGTGGAATCATCCTCACTGGCTTTATAAACAATGGCACACTGGCTGGTACACAGAGTGAGTGGCCGGGCCCGCTCAGGCCACGCAGACACGTTCGGGATGAAAGCCCTTAGCCGAGTTATTTGGCATTAGCCAAGCCAATATTTTTATGCCAAAGCGAGATGTTAGCTTATTTTGGCGCTAACCGATGAAGCCTTTATCCGAGGGCCCACTGTATTATTCCTAATGCTAGACATACATATACCAAAGTTATATTCTACTTTCTCCTTCAGAGTACTCTTCTTGACTAACATGTCAACTTTATCATGAAGGAGTAACCCAGTGTGTGATGGGATCCATAGCAGTTGTACATTAATTCCTTTGGCCCGGATTTTTGAGTATGTATATCTGGCTTCTCTAATGAGCATGTTGTTGGAGTCATTTTATGAGTCAAGAGCCTTCAATGAAGACATAGAATCAGTAATGATGATATAGTTAAGCTCCTTGTCATAAATTAGCTTTAGCGCCATTAGGTTTGCAAACAATTCAGCTTGCAGTGTAGACACCCAGTTGTTAATTCTTATGCGTAGTTCAACAAATTTATTATTGTTCTTAACTAGGGAGGTGGCAACATGAGCAGATGCAGCCCTACCAGTGGACTCCTGTTTAGATCCAACAGTGTACAGTAGGGCCCCACTTATACGGCAGGTTAGGTTCCAGGCTACCGCCATAAAGCGGAAATTGCCGTAAAGTGGAACACCCTTTTTTTTACACTTATGACTGCATGCAAATACTAGATAACAAGTTTACACTAACATATATTAAGTTAGCAATAGAACTAGGCATCAAAAAACAATCAAAACGTACAATACACACATAGTGCACTCATTACTTACCTTAAAATATTTATAGTCTTAATCTAGGGTGAGACAAGTAGTATTTATTGTAAGAAATCAAGTGTGGTATGTATGGTAGTCAGCCGGGCTACCATACCAGGCCAACCCACCCACCCACACATACTATTCTATGATATTTAAGCATCCCAGAGCAATAAAATGTATATACAGTTCAATCATTACTTACCTTAAAATATTTGTAGTCTTAATGTAGGGTCAGGAGTAAGTAAATGAGATAAAACGAATAAATGAGAGAGAGAAAGAATGAGTGTATGAGGGAGAACAGGCACAGAGTTATGTAAACAAACCAGGCGAAGGTAAGTTTTGTAAACAACAAAGTGTGCATGTCTGGTTTGTGTACAAGTTACATTATATACAAGTTGCCTCTACATTGATACAGTAGAATAAATAAAGAAGAACACTCCTATTCTCATGTAACATCGTTTTGAGAAGAAATGACGCTCTGAGTGAAGGCAATGGAAATAAGTCACTCTAACTTTTTTTGGGTTATCATAGGTTCTCTACACATATGCTGTTATGTATGATAATCTATGTAACTGTATTTGTGTATACCTGAATAAACTTAATTCCATACATACGAAAGGAATATTTTCTACAGTTACCCCCAGTAACACATTTTCTCTTATGTTAGATTAGAGAAAATGTTATTCTTGCCATCACTTGTACAAGTTATCTGGCTACCACATCTCATATTTATGTTTATTTATTCTATTGTGGGGTGTATTTATCATCTTTATATGTTATGTATCATGTTTATTATATAATTTTGAAAAAAATATCATGGATGGATTAATGAAAATGTGTATATTATCATAATATACGTACATCATTTAATGAGACTCAGTGATTATTATTATCATTACTAATATGACGTCTCAAGATATGAGACTTACTGATTTTAATATGTACCTGCATGCTAGTACAGTATGTAAGTTTATATAGGTACATGTGTACATAAGTATAATTATCAGAGTATATATAAAATATGAAATAACTTTTAAAAACACTTGAAATTTTGGAGTTTCCAGACAAAATGGCGAGACTTAGTGCTTACAGATCTCACAGAGAATGTAAACAAACCGGGTGGGGCACGGTGACCGTATAAGAAAGTCAGGTGGGGAGAGCCGTATAGCGAGTTTTGGTCATAATTTGAAATGACCATATTAGCAGAACACCGTAAAGCGAAACTTTGTAAAGTGGGGCCCTACTGTATATGACTTGTGATAACTTATTACTACCAATTAGGCAAGAAATTTCTTGAGCAGTTGCTTTGACAAGTGATTTAAGGAAGGGATTACTAGCAATGAACTTCTTGGGAGGGACTTGCAGGTATGTGATATTAACCCTTTCAGGGTCGGCAGGGCCTCTCCTAAACTTTGTTCTCAGGGTCGGAAATTTTTCGAAAAAAAAAATAATTATTTTTTCCTATGAAATGATAGAGAATCTTTTCCCGATCATAATGACACCAAAAGTATGAAGTTTGATGGAAAACTTACGGAGTTGTGCTTTCACGAAGTTAGCGGTCTCAACGATGTTTACGAATTGGCAATTTCGCCCACTTTGAGCCCTATTTTCAATTCAATTCAATTCAGAGTTTATTCTCTATAAGTATTACAATGCTGAGTTTACAGAATTTGGTTATTGTGTGGTTTACATGTAGTAAAATAATAATTACAGAGTGTACCACTAGAACACGTAGCATGGCTAGGCATTTCGGGCAAACTTATATTAAATCTTAAGTTTAAAATATTACAAAATTATGAGGTAAGTTGGTATTATGGCTAAGTGACTAAATACTAGTTGTGAGTTTAGAAATGTGAATGCTTTTGTTTTGGCACTATACATAGTTTCAGTATTGGAGTATCACAGGCCAACTTATGACTAGTTAAGATTCATTATTTTGAGATTGAGATTGATATTTCTGTTTATGGTCAAATGGGTGAGTGAGTGTAAGTGTGAACCACCAGGTGGTATTCGTATTATTAGTTGACAGGGTGTATCAGGGAGATAAGATGTTTTCTGATGGTAGTTTTGAAGGTGATGAATGTGTCTGCAGTTTTGGAATTTTCAGGTAGGGTGTTCCAGATTTTAGGGCCTTTGACATACATTGAATTTTTGTAAAGGTTTAGTCGGACACGGGGAATGTCATAGAGATTTTCAGCCAATTCCAATGTACCAGTCAACAAAAATCATACCTATTTTGCTAGAAATCCATTTTTTTCTATCAAATGAGTACAAGAAACCATCCATTTACCAATTTCCACTATCCAATAACGTGGTCAGAAATTGGCAATTTTGCCAATTTCACACAAATTTTAAAAAATGCCAATTTCCAAACAGGGTTCAGAACAAACAAGACAGACATTTCTGGCACTAAAATAACATTTCCTCTGCTCATTACTGATGTCCCCAGGCCTCTGTTACATTTCTTTTGCTTTCTACTTTGAATTTTTATTCTCACAAAAAATAGAGGATTTATGTCATGCAGACTACTGCATTCGTGTAGAAATGGCATAGAAATAGTATAAATAATATCAGAGCACTTGTGAAAGAATATTACACTCACCAGTTGACGTGTATTGGATGCGTGGCATGATTTGTTTACCTTTGAACTTTGGCAAAAATCAAATATTTCTGCTACTTTGAGCTCAATTTCAAGGTACTTTTCATTGTGAAACCAATCAAAATCATCTCAATTTCCATATTATGTCTTCCATTCTATAAAATGAGACCAGGAAAACTAGAATACAACCATAAATAGCATACGAAAATACACTGCAAAGTCGCTGTTTTAAACCAAACACACAGTCGGAGTTTTTTTTTCTCATTATGCACTGTGTGCTGCAGGATTTTTTTTATACCGCACACACTGACCACATAGACCCATTCTTTCATATGTAGGCCTACCAGCTTTCTCTCGCTAGATTTGAAGGTGCTAGAATTTATGCGTACTAGTATGGCACCAACCCTGGCGTGCAAGCTGTACTAGTACGGCACCAACCCTGAAAGGGTTAAATGACCACATCTTCCATGGAGGGATGAAATACTCTGGTTGTCTACAGTGATACAGTTCATACAGGTTATAAAACTTAATATAATTGCATGTTTTCACAATCCATTTAGATCTGTGTGTATTTATTTCTAGACACTTAGTAAGATTCTTAGTGACAGTGTCTGGTTCATTTCTTAACATTCTAATACCGGGTACAGTGTTAACCTCAATAATCCTATCACTGATACTAGAAATACCAAGTTCCTTCCTCATATTAAGAACCTTTGTAGATTTGGGACAGCCAAGAATAATTATGAGAGCTTCATTTTGCATTAACTCCAAGGGTCGGAGGGAAATTTCTCTAGCTAATGTCAACATGGGAGCAGCATAATCAATTAAGGACCTAACATAGGCTATGTACATCATTCTGATGATTCTCACATTAGCATCATAGCTGGAGTTGTAGCCAGCAACAGCTTTGAGAGCATTTTGCCTATCTTTGCATTTCTTATTTAGTTGTGGTAAAGTGGATTTGTTAACCGTTTGACTGTTTTGGTCGTATATATACGTCTTACGAGCCACCGTGTTTGACGTATATATACTCGTAAATTCTAGCGGCTTCAAATCCCACATGCGAGAGAATGGGTCTGTGTGGTCAGTGTGCACCATATAAAAAAAATCCTGCAACACGCAGTGCATAATGAGAAAAAAAAACTCCGACCGTTTTTAATTAAAATGCCGACTTTGTGGTCTATTTTCATATAGTATTTATGGCTGTATTCTCATTTTCTTGGTCACATTTGATAGAATGGAAAACATATTATAGAAATAGAGGTGATTTTGATTGGTTTTACTATGAAAAGAACCTTGAAATGGAGCTCAAAGTAGGGGAAATGTTTGATTTTTGCCAATGTTCAAAAGTAAACAAATGATATCATTTTCCAATAAATGTCCAACTAGCCATTCTAATATGCAGTCATGAATGGGTTGACATTATTACAATATTGCAGTAGTCTGCATAACAGTAAATCTTCTGTTTTTTGTTTGAATAAAAATTCAAAATATAAAGCAAGAGTAATATCAGAAGGGCCTGGAGACGTGACTGATGAACAAAGAAACTGTTATTTTAGAGCCAGGAATGTCTGCATTGTTCATTCTGGACCCTATTTTGAAATTGCCATATTTTTTTATCTTCTTGAAATTTGCCAAATTGCAAATTTCTGACCACATTATTGGGTAGTTGAAATTGGTAAATGGGCAGTTTTTTGTACTTAATTGATAGAAAAAATGGAGTTCTAATGAAATAGTTATGAGTTTGGTCGACTGGAATAATGGAATTAGCAGAAAATAGGGCTCAAAGTGGGCGAAATCGCCGATTCGTAAATATCGCTGAGGTCGCTAACTTCACGAGAGTGTAATTCCATCAGTTTTCCATCAAATTTTGTTCTTTTGGTGTCACTACAATCGGGAAAAGATTCTCTATAATTTCATAAGAATTTTTTTGGGGGGAGGGGATTTTGCGACACCAGGAGACACCTCAGGATTTGGGGTTGCGACAGTCAAGGGGTTAAAGGGTACATCTACACCAAGATATCTGTAAGTTTTAATGTAGCTAATATTTTCACCCTGCAAATAGATGGGTGGGGGATGTCGTTTGCTTGTTAACCCTTTCAGGGTCCGTCCCGTAGATCAACGGCTTTACGTTGAGTGTCCAAACCATAGATCTACGCCAAAATTCTAGCGCCCTCAAATTTAGCGCGAAAACGCTCATAGGCCTACATGTGAGAGAACGGGTCTGCGTGGTGGGTGTGCGCCATAAACAAAAAATCTAGGCGCCCGCATAGCATTGTGGGAACGCTGGCTCAGTTACCCTTGTTCACCATGCCTCATCGCAAGTCAGCTCTCACTCCCCGGAAAATTGGGACTCTCCTCTTCCTATCTGATAGTTCTGACACTGATGGAAGTGGAAATGAAGACGAATTCTACGGCTTTGATCAGTTAGTGACCGAAAAGAATGACCAGGATATCGATAATAGTGCAGAAAACCCTGACGATCCTCAACCTTCTACCTCTGGTGTGGGCACTCGTGACTCACGGTCGGTTGTTCCTCATCGCAAGAGAAAACTAATATTTTTGCGTGGCCAGGCCTCTGACTTCAGTAATGATGATGATAGTGACGTGGACTGTGATTTTATTGCGCTCGACGATCAATCGAGTAGTGATAGTGAGGAATCATATTCACCAGTGAAGCATCGGTATGTTCGCCGCCGCATGCGCTCGGGTAGTGTACCCTATGCTGTGCCCAAGGGACGGAGTACATCCCGGAGTACATTCTGGAGTACATCCCGGAGTACATCCCGTGGCCCAACACCAGTTTTAGGTAGTGATAGTGAGGATGATGTGGCTACACTTGGCATGGATAGACCACAGGCATCAGTGGATGGTGTTAGTGGTGATGGTAGTGGCACCGCCATGCGTGACTCACCAGGCCACGCTGGGACCCACGCTGCTGACTCGTCAGTTCAAGGACAAAGCGGAGCGCCAGCCACCAGCCCACCGCAACCACAACCACCCGCACAACCAGCCTATGATGTCCAGTATCCACCAGCAAACCGTATGTGGGATTGGCAGCAAAATCCCAATTTTGTTCCCAAGCCTCACCACTTTGATGATTCTCAAAGTGGAATTCTACCTACTTGTCCCCTTGGAACCACGGCCAATGAACTGGAATTCTTTGAATTATTCTTTGACCAGCCATTGATGGAAATTATTGTCAGGGAAAGTAATAAGTATTTTGAGTACACCATGGCAAATACGATCTTATCACCACAGTCAAGACTACACAGGTGGAAAGAGACGACTGTTGCAGAAATGTATTTGCTTTTTGTAACAATAATGCTTATGCCTCACGTCTATAAGCATAATATAAAAGCATACTGGTCCACAGATCGGCTAATTTCTACCCCGGTCTTCAGTGAAATCATACCAGTGAACAGGTTTATCTTACTCTTACGTATGTTGCACTTCTCTGACAAAACCAGGCCTGACAGAAGTGACAGGTTATACAAGATTAGAAATGTTTTCATGTATCTCAAACAAAAGTTCAGCATATACTTTTATCCATTCAAGAATCTTGTAATTGACGAGTCTTTGATTTTGTTCAAAGGTAGACTGTCATTCAAGCAGTATATACCGAGCAAGAGGAAACGCTTTGGTATAAAACTGTTTGTACTCTGTGATTGTGACAGTGGCCTGGTGTTGGATATTGTTGTATACACGGGTAGTAAAACATTGAAAGATACCAAGATGTTATTGGGTATCTCAGGTGACGTAGTGAGAAACATGATGGCACCTTATCTTGGTAAGGGGCATACATTATATACCGATAACTGGTACACAAGCCCATTACTCAGTGATTTCATGCGAATGAACAAGATAGATGTGTGTGGCACAGTGCGTTCTAATCGTAAACATATGCCCAGGCTCAACGCAGGTGCTCGTGGTGATGACGTGCAGGTGTTTAGTGCCAATGACATCATGGCATTACGGTGGCATGACAAACGAGATGTCACATTGTTGACAACCATTCACCGTAATGAAATGCAAGACAGTGGCAAAGTTGATCGAGTGACTAATGAACGTATTCGAAAACCAGTGACAGTGATTGATTATACACAAAACATGCGCTTGGTTGACAAATGTGACATGCAGATTGGTTTTGTTGACTGTGTTCGTAAGAGTTACAAGTGGTACATGAAACTTCTCTTCCATCTCATGGACATTTCAATGCTCAATGTATATAATATGTACCAAATAAAGACTGGCAACAGACCACCGTATGGTGAATTTTGTTTGTCTGTTGTCAGACAACTCATAATGAAGTACCAGGTAACAACACCTGCTATACAACACAGTCCTCGAATTCCTCAGGATATACCCAAGCGTTTGAGGAGGGAAGGTGATCATTTCATAATACAACTTCCTTCAACTCAGAAGAAATTTGCTCAGAAGAGATGCATCGTCTGTGCACAAACAAAAAGACGGCAACAAAGACGCAAAGACACTCGGTTTATGTGTGAGGAATGTAAGGTGCCTCTGTGCATGGTGCCTTGTTTCAAGGAGTTCCACAAGCTCCAGCAGTTCTAAAACCATGTCCAGTGATTGTAAATATGTAAATATATGATAGAACATTAGTATTATACAAGATTTGTGCATGTTTATTGTAATAAACAACAGTGGTAAACAATAATATGATAATAACTTTAGTGCGGTTATTGTGTTCAATACAGTGAGTTTATATATATATACATTATATACAGTATTGGTCTCTCAGGCCCCAAATGTTAGTACAGTGGACCCCCGGTTAACGATTTTAATCCGTGCAAGAGGGCTCATCGTTATGCGAAATAATCGTTATGCGAATGAATTTTCCCCATAAGAAATAATGGAAATAAAATTAATCCGTGCAAGACGCCCAAAAGTATGAAAAAAATTTTTTTTTACCACATGAAATGTTAATTTTAATACACACAAACTGAAAAAGGCATGCACAATTACATGACACTTACTTTTATTGAAGATCTGGTGATGATTGATGGGATGGGAGGAGGGGAGAGCATTATCTTCTTACTGTTTAGAAGGGGAATCCCCTTCCATTAGGACTTGAGGTAGCAAGTCCTTTTCTGGGGTTACTTCCCTTCTTCTTTTAATGCCACTAGGACCAGCTTGAGAGTCACTGGACCTCTGTCGCACAACAAATCTGTCCATAGAGCTCTGTACCTCCCGTTCCTTCAAGACTTTCCTAAAATGGGCCATAACATTGTCATTGAAATAGTCACCAGCACGGCTTGCAACAGCTGTGTCAGGGTGATTTTCATCTATAAAGGTTTGCAGTTCAACCCACTGTGCACACATTTCCTTAATCTTTGAAGTAGGCACAGTGGATTCCACAACTGGCATAGGCTTCTCAGGGTTAGCCCCAAACCCTTCAAAATCTTTCTTAATTTCCATACTAATTCTCACCCTTTTTACCACAGGGTTGGCACTAGAAGCTTTCTTGGGGCCCATGGTCACTTATTTTCCAGAAACAGCACCGAAAACACTGTAATAATACGAAATATTCCGAGTGTATGCTTGGATGTTACCGCGGAGGCTGGCTGGTAAACAATGGGACGGCCGGCACATGTGAGGGCACATTGGACGCGTCTCGGACGAAAATCGGTAAGCGGGTTTTTAATCGGTATGCGCGGCAAAAATTTTGCGATAAAAGTAATCGTTATGCGGAAAAATCGCTATGTGATGCCATCGTTATGCGGGGGTCCACTGTATTTGTATATACAGTGGAAACCCAAAAATCGAACTGCTCCCAACACAACCAATTATGTAAATGTATTTTTGTAAGTGCTTTTATAAGTGTATTTTTGAGGGTCTGAAATGGACTAATCTAATTTACATTATTCCTGATGGGAATAAATTCATTCGGTAAAGGCACTCGAACAGCCTTCTGGACCGAAGAAAGTTTGATGTTTGAGGTTCCACTGTACCTGAATAAACTTACTTATTTACTTCCAGTCTGTCAACTGAGTACAAGAAACTGCCCATTCACTTACTTCAACTACCCAATAAAGTGGTCAGAAATTGGTAATTTGTCCAATTTCACACAAATTTCAACAGATGCCAATTTCAAAATAGGGTCCAGAATAAACAATGCAGACATTCCTGGCACTAAAATAACATTTTCTCTGTTCATTAGTCACAGCTCTAGGCCCCTCTTATATTACTCTTGCTTACCATTTGGAATTTTTATTCACACACAAAAAAAAAATAGAAGATTTACTGTTATGCAGACTACTGCATAACAGTATTTATATGAAGAGGACATGGGATTCAAGTACCATTCTCTTATCCCTGTCTTGGGGGCTTATATTAGAGAAAACAGAGTATAGCACAGGGCTAACTGTGATATACACTCGTACTGCCCCATAAACCTGAAACAAAAAAGTTAACGAACAGGCAAGAAATGACATGCCCATGCACTCTGCCCCAGGGCCAGACTCATGGAACTCTGTGTTCATCAAGAACTGCAAGAAGCCCCTATCACGAGCTTTTACCATCCTATGGAGAGGGAGCATGGACAGTTACTAAAAACAACAGACATAGCCCCACTCCACAAAGGGGGCAGTAGAGCAATAGCAAAGAACTACAGACCAATAGCACTAACATCCCATATCATAAAAATCTTTGAAAGGGTCCTAAGAAACAAGATTGCCACCCATCTAGATACCCATCAGTTACACAACCCAGGGCAACATGGGTTTAGAGCAGGTCGCTTCTGTCTGTCTCAGCTACTGGATCACTACGACACGGTCCTAGATGCACTAGAAGACAAAAAGAATGCAGAAGTAATATATACAGACTTTGCCAAAGCCTTCGACAAGTGTGACCATGGTGTAATAGTGCACAAAATGCGTGCTAAAGGAATAACAGGAAAAGTTGGTAGATGGATCTATAATTTCCTCACAAACAGAACACAAAGAGTAATAGTCAACAGAGTAAAGTCTGAGGCGGCTACGGTGAAAAGCTCTGTTCCACAAGGCACAGTACTTGCTCTCATCTTGTTTCTCATCCTCATATCTGACATAGACAAGGATGTCAGCCACAGCACCATGTCTTCCTTTGCAGATGACACCCGAATCTGCATGACAGTGTCTTCCATTGCAGACACTGCAAGGCTCCAGGCGGACATCAACCAAATCTTTCAGTGGGCTGCAGAAAACAATATGAAGCTCAACGATGAGAAATTTCAGTTACTCCAATATGGTAAACATGAGGAAATTAAAACGTCATCAGAGTACAAAACAAATTCCTTCCACAAAATAGAGCGTAAAACCAATGTCAAAGACCTGGGAGTGATCATGTCAGAGGATCTCACCTTCAAGGACCATAACATTGTATCAGTTGCATCTGCTAGAAAAATGACAGGATGGATAATGAGAACCTTCATAACTAGGGATGCCAAGCCCATGATAACACTCTTCAGGTTGCTTGTTCTATCTAGGCTGAAATATTGCTGCACACTAACAGCACCTTTCAAGGCAGGTGAAATTGCTGACTTAGAAAATGTACAGAGAACCTTCACGGCACGCATAACGGAAATAAAACACCTTAATTACTGGGAGCGCTTGAATTTCCTGAACTTGTACTCCCTGGAATGCAGGCGGGAGAGATACATGATTATATACACCTGGAAAATCCTAGAGGGACTAGTACCGAACTTGCACACGAAAATCACTCACAACGAAAGCAAAAGACTCGGTAGACGATGCAACATCCCCCCAATGAAAAGCAGGGGTGTCACTAGCATGTTAAGAGACAATACAATAAGTGTCAGGAGCCCGAGACTGTTCAACTGCCTCCCAGCATACATAAGGGGGATTACCAATAGACCCCTGGCTGTCTTCAAGCAGGCACTGGACAAACACCTAAAGTCGGTACCTGACCAGCCGGGCTGTGGCTCGTATGTTGGATTGCGTGCAGCCAGCGGCAACAGCCTGGTTGATCAGGCTCTGATCCACCAGGAGGCCTGGTGACAGACCGGGCCGTGGGGACGTTGACCCCCAGAACTCTCTCCAGGTAAACTCCAGGTATACAGATTATCACACATTGCAGCATGTGTGTAGAGAACCTAGGATAACCCAAAAAAGTCAGACAAAGTGGCTTATTTCTAGTATCTGGCTTGGGTTAGCCATATATGATTTTTGGTAAATACAGTGGTCCCTCATCTATCGTAATTAATCCATTCCTGGAGGTGTTACTATTATCGAAATCTACTATTTTCGAATCAATTTTCCCCATAATAAATAATGTAAATACAATTACTAATCCATTCCTGACACCCAGAAGTATTAAAACAAAAATTTTTTTACATGAAATATAGATGTAGTATATAAACAATACAATGGGACATGATGAATGAAACATTAACAGCATAACACTTACCTTTATTGGCAATTCTTCTTAGTGTATGGAAGATTGGAGGAGGAGAGAGATTGGATTATTTACAGTTTGGAAGGGGAATCCCTTTCTATCAACACCTCAGGTACCAAGGCCTTTTCTGGGGTTACATACTTCTCTTCTTTGTTTCTTAATGCCACTAGAACCACCTTGAGTGTCACTGGAGTCCTGTCTCGCAAAATAACTGTCCAGAGAGCTCTGTTTCTGGCGTCTCTTTAGCACTTCCCTAAAATGGGCCAAGACTTTGTCACTGTACATGTTGCCAACATGGCTTACAACAGCCTTGTCAGGGTGATGTTTCTCCATAAATCTTTCCATCTTACCCCACATTTCAAAAATCTCCTTAATTTCTGAAGAAGGCAACTTCTTCCATCTCTCTTCCTCCTCCTCTGCAGCAAGATTCTGAGCTGCGATCTGTTGCTCTTCTTGCTGAAGCTCTTGCAGCTCTTTGTTGTGGTCTTCCACCAACTCTTTCACATCCTCCAAACTCACATCCAACCCCATGGAACTTTCCAATGCCACAATAGAGTTCACAACTGACATAGGCTCATCAGGGTGAGCTCCAAACACTTCAAAATCCCTCTTGTCGACACAATCTGGCCACAATTTTCTCCAAGCAGAGTTCAAAGTCCTGGTAGTCACTCTCTCCCAAGCTGTACCTATAAGGGTTATGCAATGGAGGATGCTGAAGTGTTCTCTCCAAAACTCTCTTAGGGTCAAGTGAGTGTCTGAGGTCACATTCAAGCACCTTTGAAACATTGCTTTGGTGTAAAGTTTTTTAAAGTTTGCAATGACCTGTTGGTCCATGGGCTGGAGGAGAGGAGTGGTATTCGGGGGCAAGAACTTTACTGTGATGAACCCAAACTCCTCCAAAATTAGGTCATCCAAGTTTGGAGGATGAGCAGGTGCATTGTCCATTACTAGGAGGCACTTGAGATCCAATTTCTTTTCCAGGAGGTAATTCTTCACACTAGGGCCAAACACTTCATTGAACCACTCGACAAAACTTTCCCTCGTGACCCTTGCCTTACTATTATATTTCCAAAACACACACAATTTACTCTTCATAACATTGTTTTTCCTGAACACTCTGGGATTTTCAGAATGGTGCACTAGTAACGGCTTCACTTTGAAATCCCTACTAGCATTATCACAGAACATGAGCGTCAGCTTGTCTTTCATAGGCTTGTGTCCTGGCAGTGCCTTTTCCTCCTGTGTAATGTAGGTTCTCTTTGGCATTTTCTTCCAAAAGAGGCCTGTTTCGTCACAATTGAACACTTGTTCAGGTTTCAATCCTTCAGCCTCTATGTACTCCTTGAATTCATGCACATATTTTTCAGCCACTGTGTGGTCTGAACTGGCAGCCTCACCATGCCTTACTACACTGTGCGTGCAACTACGGTTCTTAAATCTCTCAAACCAACCTTTGCTGGCCTTAAATTCACTCACATCACCACTAGTTGCAGGCAATTTCTTTACCAGATCGTCGTGCAACTGCCTAGCCTTTTCACAAATAATTGACGTCATAATACTATCTCCTGCTAATTGTTTCTCGTTGATCCACACCAATAATAACTTCTCAACCTCTTCGAGTACTGGTGATCTCATTTTTGTCAGCATATTTACCCCCTTTGCAACAACAGCACCCTTGATTTCCTTTTTCTTGGCCACGATGGAAGATATGGTTGTATAGGGCCACATGTATGCCACTTTCATATTGTTCAATGATGTTTTTCTTAAATTCAATCATATTTCTCACCTTCTTTACCAAAGGCTTGGCACTAGTAGCTTTCTTTGGAGCTATGGTTGTTTATTTATTGCTTGCAAGCACTAAAATGAATGGAATATTATGAAATATTTTGTATGAGCAAGTGAGGGGACCGTCGCTCACTGGTAAACAATGCCACACTGGCTGGGGAGGGAGGCCGCCCCGCCTCAGAGCGTGAGTACGCGTCCCGGATGAATTACTATTCGCAAGTCAATCTACGATTAGTGAGCCATGTTTTTACGAAAATATCGCTACGATTTCCGAAAATTATGACTCTCGAACCCTACGATTATCGAGGGACCACTGTATTCGATTCCCAGCCAGGGTAGAAACATTGGGTGTGTTTCTTTACACCTGTTGTCTATGTTCACCCATCAGTAAATAATTAATAAATAATGTCAACCCATATAAAAAATGTCAACCCATAAATAAATAATGTCAACCCAGTCTTGACTCCGTATTGGAATTTGGACTGGCAGGCAGACAGGTATTGGACGGTGACGTCATATGTTTACTCTTGAGCATTGCTAAAAATTAGAACATTTTCTGCTATTGTGAGCGCAATTTCAAGGTACTTTTCATCACGAAAGCAATCAAAATCATATCTATTTCTGTAATATGTCTTCCATTCTATCAAATGAGACCGAAAAAATGAGAATGTAACCATAAAAAACATACAAAAATATACCGCTAAGCAGCCGCTAATGGCTGAGAAGTGAACTCCGCTATTTATGGTCTGGTTTCTTTCATTTTTGGTGTACGTTAAGAAGTATCTTTCCATCATACATTGCCCAAGTTTGAATAAGATAACCCAACAAACAACTGAGAAAATAATAATAGTAATAAAACCTGTAATAAAACCTGGAAAACCTTCCAGCTCCTGCACCCAACATCTTGCTCCTGGGGGATTTCAACTTAAGGCACCTAAAATGGAGGAATATAGCAAATAATATTGTTGCAGTAATAACACCAGGAGGCAGCTCTGATGAAAACTCACACTCACGCGAGCTTTTAAATCTCTGCACAAAATTCAATTTAAACCAGCAAATAATAGAGCCTACTAGACTGGAGAATACACTAGACCTCATCTTCACTAACAATGATGATCTGATAAGAAATATCACCATATCAAAAACAATATACTCAGATCACAACATAATTGAGGTTCAGTCATGTATGCGCGGAGCCCCAGACCGACATAAGGAGATTAGTCACGAGGGAGCATTCACCAAATTCAACTTCAATAACAAAAACATAAAGTGGGACCAAGTAAACCAAGTCCTAACCGATATAAGCTGGGAAGATATACTAAGCAACACAGACCCCAACTTATGCCTAGAACAGATTAACTCGGTAGCACTCGATGTATGCACAAGGCTTATTCCTCTAAGAAAAAGGAGGAGTAGATGTAAAACAGAAAGAGACAGGCGCTCCCTTTACAGGCGACGGAAAAGAATAACAGAGCGGCTAAAAGAGGTCAATATATCTGAAATGCGTAGGGAGACACTGGTCAGAGAAATAGCAAGCATCGAACTTAAGCTAAAAGAATCCTTTAGGAGTCAGGAATCGCGGGAAGAACTAAAAGCCATAAATGAAATCGAAAGAAACCCAAAGTATTTCTTCTCCTATGAGAAATCAAAATCGAGAACAACGTCCAGTATTGGGCCCCTACTTAAACAAGATGGGTCCTACACAGATGACAACAAGGAAATGAGTGAGCTACTCAAGTCCCAATATGACTCAGTTTTTAGCAAGCCGCTAACCAGACTGAGAGTCGAAGATCAAAATGAATTTTTTATGAGAGAGCCACAAAATTTGATTAACACAAGCCTATCCGATGTTATCCTGACGCCAAATGACTTCGAACAGGCGATAAATGACATGCCCATGCACTCTGCCCCAGGGCCAGACTCATGGAACTCTGTGTTCATCAAGAACTGCAAGAAGCCCCTATCACGAGCCTTTTCCATCCTATGGAGAGGGAGCATGGACGCGGGGGTCGTCCCACAGTTACTAAAAACAACAGACATAGCCCCACTCCACAAAGGGGGCAGTAAAGCAACAGCAAAGAACTACAGACCAATAGCACTAACATCCCATATCATAAAAATCTTTGAAAGGGTCCTAAGAAGCAAGATCACCACGCATCTAGAAACCCATCAGTTACACAACCCAGGGCAACATGGGTTTAGAACAGGTCGCTCCTGTCTGTCTCAACTATTGGACCACTACGACAAGGTCCTAAATGCACTAGAAGACAAAAAGAATGCAGATGTAATATATACAGACTTTGCAAAAGCCTTCGACAAGTGTGACCATGGCGTAATAGCGCACAAAATGCGTGCTAAAGGAATAACAGGAAAAGTCGGTCGATGGATCTATAATTTCCTCACTAACAGAACACAGAGAGTAGTCGTCAACAGAGTAAAGTCCGAGGCAGCTACGGTGAAAAGCTCTGTTCCACAAGGCACAGTACTCGCTCCCATCTTGTTCCTCATCCTTATATCCAACATAGACAAGGATGTCAGCCACAGCACCGTGTCTTCCTTTGCAGATGACACCCGAATCTGCATGACAGTGTCTTCCATTGCAGACACTGCAAAGCTCCAGGCAGACATCAACCAAATCTTTCAGTGGGCTGCAGAAAACAATATGAAGTTCAACGATGAGAAATTTCAATTACTCAGATATGGTAAACATGAGGAAATTAAATCTTCATCAGAGTACAAAACAAATTCTGGCCACAAAATAGAGCGAAACACCAACGTCAAAGACCTGGGAGTGATCATGTCGGAGGATCTCACCTTCAAGGACCATAACATTGTATCAATCGCATCTGCTAGAAAAATGACAGGATGGATAATGAGAACCTTCAAAACTAGGGAGGCCAAGCCCATGATGACACTCTTCAGGTCACTTGTTCTATCTAGGCTGGAATATTGCTGCACACTAACAGCACCTTTCAAGGCAGGTGAAATTGCCGACCTAGAAAATGTACAGAGAACTTTCACGGTGCGCATAACGGAGATAAAACACCTCAATTATTGGGAGCGCTTGAGGTTCCTAAACCTGTATTCCCTGGAACGCAGGAGGGAGAGATACATGATTATATACACCTGGAAAATCCTAGAGGGACTAGTACCGAACTTGCACACGAAAATCACCCACTACGAAAGCAAAAGACTTGGCAGACGATGCACCATCCCCCCAATGAAAAGCAGGGGTGTCACTAGCACGTTAAGAGACCATACAATAAGTGTCAGGGGCCCGAGACTGTTCAACTGCCTCCCAGCACACATAAGGGGGATTACCAACAGACCCCTGGCAGTCTTCAAGCTGGCTCTGGACAAGCACCTAAAGTCAGTTCCGGATCAGCCGGGCTGTGGCTCGTATGTTGGTTTGCGTGCAGCCAGCAGCAACAGCCTGGTTGATCAGGCTCTGATCCACCAGGAGGCCTGGTCTCAGACCGGGCCGCGGGGGCGTTGACCCCCGGAACTCTCTCCAGGTAAACTCCAGGTAAACATGTGCATATACAATTGGTCAGTGTCCCAGGATAACACCCACACCAGTCAACTAACACCCAGGTACCCATTTACTGATGAGTGAACATAGACAACAGGTGTAAAGAAACACCCAATGTTTCTACTCTGGCTGGGAATCGAATATTTACCAAAAATCAAATATGGCTAACCCAAGCCAGGTACTAGAATTAAGCCATTTTGTCTGACTTTTTTGGGTTATCCTAGGTTCTCTACACACATGCTGCTATGTGTGATAATCTATGAAAAGAAAATAGCTTTTTTGTTTCTGTTTTATGGTATAGTACGTGTGTATATCACAGCTAGCCCTGTGCTACACTCCGTTTTCTCTAATATAAGCCCCAAGACGGATAGGAGAATGGTATTTGTATGCCATATCCTCTTCATACTTCCGTCGAACTGCTCGGTGTTATGTCAAATATTATTCATTCTGGAGTATTTAACATGTTTTATATTATTTATATTGTTTATTATGTCATATTAGATCAGTTGTGGTAGGCAGTAAGCTGTAGTGTTGATATTAGCGTAATAATAAAGCATATTCTCCTGCATCTCGAGACTGAGCTCATAGCAGCCGACAGTGGCTTCAAAGCCACCTTATCTTTAATGGACAGTGTACTGTGTAGGTGCTTTACACAATGAAAAGCATTTCTTTTATTCATTGGAACCATGGCTAGGGCTAAAAGTAAGTATGTTATAACAATAAATGGAAAAAAAAAATTAGAATGACTTATGCAGGAAGTAGCACCACCAAACAGTACCAGCAGGTTGATGTGGCGACCTGGAAATTTGAAATTATGCTAGCCGAAAATAGTGCCGAATAACTGAAGGAACCAAATAACCGATTGCGGACGTGCACCCAATAATGTGGTCAGAAATTTGCAATTTGACCAATTTCAGGAAAATTAAAAAATATGACAATTTCAAAATAAGGTCCAGAATGAACAATGCAGACATTCCTGACTCTAAAATAACATTTTCTTTGTTCCTCCGTCACATCTCCAGCCCCCTCTGATATTACTCTTGCTTTCTATTTCGAATATTTATTGAAACAAAAAATTGAAGATTTACTGTTATGCAGACTACTGCAATATTGTAATAATTGTATAAATAATGTCAACCCATTCATGACTGCATATTAGAATGGCTACTTGGACATTTATTGAACAATGACATCATTTGTTTACTTTTAAACATTAGCAAAAATCTAACATTTCTCCTACTTTGAGCTCCATTGCAAGGGTCTTTTCATAGTAAAACCAATCAAAATCACCTCTATTTCTATTATATGTTTTCCATTTTATCAAATGAGACCAAGAAAACAAGAATACAACCATAAATACTATATGAAAATAGACCCCAAAGTCGGCATTTTAATTAAAAAAACGGTTGGAATTTTTTTTCTTCATTATGCACTGTGTGCTGCAGGATTTTTTATATGGTGCACACTAACCACACAGACCCATTCTCTCATATGTGGGCCTACCAGCTTTCTCCTGCTTGATTTGAAGCCACTAGAATTATTGAGTATATATACATTTGAAACACTGGCTCGTAAGACGTATGTATACAGCCGAAACAGTCAAAGGGTTAAGAGTGGTACTCATCTTCTTATGCCCTGTTGTATGGATCATGATGTCATTAGCATAGCTTATAGCTATATGTTTAGGTGAGGCAGGTAGAGCATTTAGGAGAGCATTAATTAGAACATTAAATAGCATGGGACTGAGAACTCCTCCCTGCAGTGTACCTAGGGACATTTCTTTAGACTCGCTTCTAAAGCCTGTTTTTTCTGATATGAGACGGCAGGTTTTCATGCCTGGATGTTTTGGACCAGTGATTTATGAGGTCATTTGCTTTTTCAAGAGGAAAGGGATGGGCAACATTACCAGTCTTTTTCCTGGTTATTTTATTTATACCTTTCCAAGCCAAACTTAAAGGGGTAGACCTATTTAACTCACTAACAAATTGTTCCCATTCCTGTTGCCTAAGTTCTTGCTTTCTCTTCCTTGCATTTGTTAGTGCAGCTTGGAATGTTCTTAACAGGTCTGGGGTTCTACAGTCACGGTATGCTTTACCAATCCTCCTAGCTGCATGTGTTAAATTGCATAGCTGTGAATCATTATAGTATTTACATTGATTTTTATTGTCATTTATTGTGGTAGGTTTATGGTTTTCTTTTCCTGCCCACTTGATCTGTGAGTACAGTCTCAGTAGTGGCAACTAGATCATCATTGAATTTTTGTGTGCCAATGGGCTAATAATTCTTAAACCATTGATCCAAATGGTTAATAAAGTTACCTCTGTGCTCTGGGTTGAGAATAAGTTTCCTCCTCCTGTATATAGCACCTTGACTGCTGGAGATATGAAGAGCTAAATACAGGAGGAGGAGGAAGCTTATTCTCAACCCAGGGTCACAATATGGTTTACTCGGTATGGGTCACAGTATGGGTTACTGTGTAAGTCATAGTATAGAGCAATGTAGATCACAGTGTGGGTCTATAATAAGGGCCACATAGTGAGGGTAACATAGATTCAGGGAGGCTAGAAATGAACTTACAGATGTAGGGAGAGAGGAAAGAAATTTTTAAAGTAAGTTACCACGAATCTTCTTGTTACTAGACTGCTAGAGGGGAGGGGGAGTGGGGTACACTATTACCAATTGTCTGCAACTCATGAATTATGAAATAATTTTTCATAATTGTCCTGTTGTCTTGTGTACCAGCTTACTCTATTTTGTGGCTTATAAGACTTGTTTTAGTTTCAATGGCTTGGCATCGGATGTAACTTGGAGAGCTACAGCCCACCTTAAACCCCAAACTTATAGCTCCCATCACTGACCTTAAGTTTATAGGACACAGGGTGGTTTTTGGAGACATTTTATGGAAAAAAAATGTGTCCAATAAGCCACAAAATATGTATAGTACTTGGTCCACTAACACAGATGACAACCCAGCACTAGGAAGGAATGCATGTGACGTGAATGGTTTAGAAAACTGACACGGTGCAACATTTGGGAAACATTTTGCCATGAAATGGCTTCTTCACTTCAATACAAAGAAGAATGGTGGAAGATGAGGAGGAGTTTGAGGTAATAAGTCCCTAGGTTTCACCATTCTTCTTTGTACTGGACTGAAGAAGCCACTTCCTGGCAAATGTTTCCTCAATAATAATTTTTCCAAGTGTTGCACAAGTGTCGCATTCTTCACTAGGATTACTGGCATTAAATCAAAATTCGAGGAGGGAGCATTGCAGTAGATCTACTTGCTCATGCTAGGCAGGTCTTACTTGCACCTGTTACATTACATTAGAGGAGCTCTGTTGTAAGCCTACTGGGTCATGCTAGGCAAGTCTTACTGAAATCCAACATTTCTCACTTGTAAATTTGTCCAGCCTGTATACCTGGAGAGGGTTTCGGGAGTCAGCACCCTGCGCCCTTGTCTGTGACTAGGCCTCATGGTGGATCAGGGCGTGATCAGCCAGGCTGTTACTGTTAACTGTGCAAAACCCAACATACGAACCACATCCCGGCTGGTCAGGTACTGACTTTAGGTGCCTGTCCAGTGCCATCTTGAAGACAGCCAGGGGTCTGTTGGTAATTTCCCTTATGTGTGCTGGGAGGAAGTTAAACAGTCTTGGGCCCCTGACACTTATTGTGTTGTCTCTGATCATGCTAGTGGCACCCCTGCTTTTCATTGGGGGTGATGTTGCATCGTCTGCTGAGTCTTTTGTTTTCATAGGGAGTGATTTTCATGTGCAAGTTTGGTACTAATCCCTTTAGGATTTTCCAGGCATATATAATCATGTATCTTTCCTGCCTACATTCTAGGGAGTACAGGTTGATGAACTTCAAGTGTTTCCAGCAATTGAGGTGTTTTATCACATTTAAGTGTACCATGAAGGTTCTCTGTACATTTTCTAGGTCAGCAACTTCACCTGCCTTGCAAGATGCTGTTAGTGTGCAGCAATATTCCAGCCTAGATAGAACAAGTGATCTGAAGAGTGTCATCATGGGCTTGGCATCCCTGGTTTTGAAGGTTCTCATTATCCATCCTGTCATTTTTCTAGCAGATGCGATTGATACGATGTTATGGTCTTTGAAGGTGAGATCCTCTGACATGATCACTCCCAGGTCTTTTACATTAGTTTTTTGCTCTATTGTGTGGATGGAATTTGTTTTATACTGATGTAGTTTTAATCTCCTCACGTTTTCCATATTGGAGTACAATGTAATTTCTCATCATTGAACTTCATATAGTTTTCTGCGGCCCATTTAAAGATTTAGTTGATGTCTGCCTGGAGTCTTGCGGTGTCTTCAATGGAGGATGCTGTCACGCAGATTCGGGTGTCATCTGCAAAGGAAGACACAGTGCTTTGGCTTTCATCCCTGTCTTTGTCAGATATGAGGATGAGGAACAGGATGGGAGTGAGTACTGTGCCTTGTGGAACAGAGCTTTTCACCATGGCCACCTCAGACTTTATTCTGTTTACTTCTACTCTTTGTGTTGTATTTGTTAGGAAATTATAGATCCATCTACCAGCTTTTCCTGTTATTCCTTTATCACGCATTTTGTGCGCTATTACACCGTGGTGACACTTGTCAAAGGCTTTTGCAGAGTCTGTGTATGTTATGTCTGCATTTTGTTTGTCTTCTAGATCATCCATGACCTTCTCATAGTGGTCCAGTAGTTGGGACAGACAGGAGCGACATGCTCTAAACCCATGCTGCTCTGGGTTGTGTAACTGATGGGTATCTAGATAGGTGGCAACTTTGCTTCTTTGAACCCTTTCAAAGATTTTTATGATATGGGATGTTAGCGCTATCAATCTGTAGTTCTATGCTATTGCTTTACTGCCCCCTTTGTGGAGTGGGGCTATATCTGTTGTTTTTTAGCAGCTGTGGGATGACCCTTGTGTCCATGCTCCCTTTCCATAGGATGTTAAAAGCACATGATAGGGGCTTCTTGCAGTTCTCGATGAGTCTGGGCCTGGGGCAGAGTGCATTGGCACGTCATTTATCGCCTTTTCGAAGTCATTTGGCATCAGGATAATATCAGAAAGGTTTGAGTCTACCAAATTCTCTCTCTCTCTCTCTCTCTCATAAAAAATTAATTTAGGTCTTTGACTCTGTCTGGTTAGCAGCTCACTGAAAACCGAGTCATATTGGGGCTTGAGTAGCTCACTCATTTCGTTGCTGTCGTCTGTGTAGGACCCATCTCATTTAAGTAGGGGCCCAATACTGGATGTTATTCTCGACTTTGATTTGGCATAAGAAAAGAAATATTTTGGGTTTCTTTCAATTTCCTTTATGATTTTTAGTTCTTCCTGTGTTTCGTGACTCCTGTAAGATTCCTTTAACTTTAGTTCGATGTTTGCTATTTCTCTGACCAGTGTCTCCCTATGTATTGCAGATATATTGGTCTCTTTTTAGCTGCTCTGTTATTCTTTGCCTTTGCCTGTATAGGGAGCACCTTTCTCTTTCTAGTTTACATCATCATCTTTTTTTCCTTCAAGGAATATGCTTTGAGCATACCTCGAGTGCCACAGTGTTAATTTGTTCTAGACGTAGGTTTGGATCCATGTTGCTTAGGCTATCTTCCTAGGTTATATCATTTAGGACCTGGTTTTCTTGGTCCACCTTATGTTTTTGTTATTGAAGTTGAATTTGGTGAAGGTTCCCTCGTGACTGATCACATTTTGTCGGTCCGGGGCCCCACACATACATGTCCGAACCTCTATTATGTTGTGATCTGAGTACAGTGGTACCTCAGGATACGAACTTAATTCATTCCAGAAGGCTGTTCGAGTGCCAATACAGAACGCATTTGTTCTCATAAAGTATAATGTAAATTAGATTAATCCATTTCAGACCCCCAAAAATACACTTACATAAATACACTTACATAATTGTTTGAGTTTTGAGCTGTTCATATCCCGAGGTACCACTGTATATTGTTTTGATATGGTAATATTTTGTCAGATCATCATTGTTAGTGAAGATGAGGCCCAGTGTATTCTCCAGTCTTGTAGGCTCTATTATTTGCTGGTTTAAGGTGAATTTGGTGCAGAGATTTAAAAGCTCGTGTGTGCGAGTTTTCATCTGAGCTGCCTCCTGGTGTTATCTCTGCTACAACATTATTTGCTGCATTCCTCCATTTTAGGTGCCATAGGTTGAAATCCCTCAGGAGCAAGGTGTTGGGGGCAGGAGCTGGAAGATTTTCCAGACAGTGATCAGTTTTCAAAAGCTGTTCCTGGAATTGTTGGGAAGTTGCATCTGAAGGCTTGTATACAGCCACAATAACCGGGTTTTGGTTCTCGATATTTACTGCCAAAAAATTCAACTACATCATTTGAGGCATTTAGTAGTTCTGAGCATATAAGTGACTCTGTGATGTACAGGCCAGCCCTTCCCCTTCCCTCCCTTTTGCCTGTTCACTCTGGGTTTTGCATGTCCTTGACTACACCTGTTTCCCCACTAGAGCTCCTGTCTCCCTCTGGGCCACTGACATTCATTTCTCATTCTTACAGTTACTGTCTACCAGGACAGCATTTGCACCAGGGGCAATAGCACCATCTGGCCCAGTCCTTTTATTTTCCCATCTGTTATAGAATGCTGTCAGGTTTTCTATGAAGGCTGGTTTGATGTTATAATCTTTTAATACCAATGTGATTTTATTCCACAGTTGTATCTCATTTGGGCATACCCAAAAACACTTCCCTGGATTAATGTCTCTTGTAGATGATTTACGAATATCTGCACAAGATGCGTGGGCCCATTTCCCACAGAAGTTGCATGTAAACCATGCAGAAGCCCATTTGTTTGTTTGGTTGCAGACTACACAGGAATTCATGATGTGATTTTGTTGGTTGTTTTGCTGTATATTCTACTAATAACCTCGTTAGTGTAGATCTAATTGTATGTGTATCTAATTGTATTTGTACATGTGTTTGAGAAAATCTTACCACTGCTAGCAGTAACTGTTTGGGTACTTGATAAGGGTGCCTAAAAACCCTATCAGCTATGAATCCGGTCAAAAGATGCCTTATTTTTTTCAATGAATCTGTTTGGGTGTTAAGGCACCTAGAAACTCTTTCAGCTTTTGAATCCAGTCATTGGTTCACTTATTTCTTGGATGAATCCAGTCAGTGGATCACTTATTTTGAACAAATCCAGTCAGTGATACTGGACTAGCTCGTGAAAGGACTACTGGAATATTACTTAACAGAGTAATATGTGTTCAGTTTGATTCAAAAAGTATAACTTGCATCCTGGAGACAACTGGTGACTTCTGGTAGCTCCTACTATGTCAAACGGCCGGTGACCTCTGGGACCCTTTTTTACAGTCTGAAGATTTGGGCACTTCTAGATCACTGTCTTTAGCTTTTCTAGATTTTTTTCACCTCCATCACGTCAAATGCTATTTTATCACTATTGTTGACTGGTGAAGATTACTGGAGGAATACACCTACCATCCGACTTACGACCGAGTTCGGTTCCGAGAAACTGGTTGTAAGTTGAAATGGTCGTAAGTCGAACTTTACTACTGAATATCAACAAAACATTTTTGTAATGACTTTATTTTATTGTTTTATTTTGGTATTTCATGTTTTACTTTACTTTTTATGCTGTTAGTACTGTATTTTATACTGTAAGGTTTAGGATAAACACTGTACAACACAAATAGTTGTTTTTTCCCAGAAATTTGGCATAAAAAACACAGTCGTAAGTCGAATGGTCGTAAGTCGAGCAGGTCGTAAGTCGGATGGTGGGTGTATTTGCTTTTCATTGTGTATATTGTGACCACTGCTAGCTATAAGTTTAATATATTTCCACAAACTGTATACATCTCGTATTTCAGAAAGGAAGAAATTTCTAATGTTCGTCACTCCACTACACTAAGTGCCAATTTGTTACTGATAATTAGCTACGGCAACACTGTAAAAAGGTGTCTGGAAGATAGATGATCTATGTCGTTGTGTATGCTGCATTCACTGACAGCTACACTTTTTATCGTATTTCTACAAAACTGTACACTTTTCATATTTCCTCAAGATTGTGGACCTTTTCATATTTCAATAGGAATTTTTTACTCAATGGTATTACATGGTATTACTAGACTATACATCAGGTCTACACACAGGTACATTGTATGTAGACCTGAATAAACTTACATATACTGTGGGTCGTATACTGTGGGTCATTGTAGGTCAGAATGAGGGTCACATTGTGACCCACAATGTGACCCTCATTCTGACCTAGTGTGACATAGTGTAACAGTGTAGGTTACATAGTCATAAAATGTGGGTAACAGTGTATGTCACATAGTATGGGTCACATAGTGTAGGCCACAGTGTGGGTCTTAAAGTGTAGGTCATACAGTATGGGGGTGGCAGTATACCTTAGATAGGACTGGATGTTAGTTGACTTGTGGGTCACATGGTGTATGTCATACAGTATGGGTCACAGTGTGGGTCACAGGGCATGAGCAGCAGTATAACTTAGATGTGGGTGTTAGCTGACTGTTGTAGGGCACTTAGTGTGGGTCACATATTATGTTTGTGTCAGTATAACTTAGGTCTGAATATTTGACTTGTGGGTCACATAGTGTAGGTGATAGTGTTGGTCATATAGTGTTTATAGTGTGGATACATAGTGTGAGTCACATAGTATAAGTTACAGTGTTGGTCATATATTGTATATAGTATGGGTACATAGTGTAGGTCACATAGTCCAGATCACATATTATAGGTCACGTAGTCTGGGTCACATAGTGTAGGTCATGTAGTCCGGATCACATAGTATAGGTCACATGGTCAGGGTCACATAGTGTAGGTCACATAGTCCAGGTCACATAGTGTAGGTCACATAATATGGGTCACATAGTGTAGGGGTGGCAGTATAACTTGGGTCTGGGTGGTTGTTGACTTGATGGGTCTCATAATGTGGGTCTCATGGTATGGGTCACTTTGTGTGGGTCATATAGTGGGCTCTACATAGTGTAGGGGTAGCATTATAATTTAGATGGACTTGAACCTTGCAGCAAGCTCAGCTAGAATAACAGTTTGTAGTCTGAAAATTCACCTGTTAAAAATTCTGTAATTACTGTACATATAAGTATAAGAACGTATTACAAATTGTGTGAATATTTCTTCTGTGAATATTGTTATTTCTGTGGATCATTCAGTGCAGTTTCAGCGATGAAGCTGTATTAGCCCTTAACCCTTTGGGGGTTTCGGCCGTACTAGTATGGCTTATGCCCCAGGGTTTTTGACGTACTAGTACGCCTAAATTCTAGCGCCCTCAAATCTAGTGAGAGAAAGCTGGTAGGCCTACATATGAAAGAATGGGTCTATGTGGTCAGTGTGTGCAGTATAAAAAAATCCTGCAGCACACAGTGCATCATGAGAAAAAAAAAACTTTGACCGTGCTTTTGGATTAAAACAGCGACTTTGCACTGTACAATGGATCCCTGGTTTATGATCAGCTCCTAATGCGACTAATTATGTAAATGTATTTATGTAAGTGCGTTTGTACATGTATGTTTGGGGGTCTGAAATGGACTAAGCTAATTGACATTACAGGTCTCCCTCAACATTCGCGAGGGTTAGGGGATCAAGAGCCTCACGAATGTTGAAAAACCATGAATGTTTGGTGCCCCAATATATTGTAGGGAAATATAATACAATACTGCTTCCTTAGCTTGTTGAACCATGAACAATCATAAAATACATGAAAACGTCGTAAATTGTACTAAATATATACATGTTATGCTTTAATAACGTGTATGTTATTAAATACCACAGACTCCACCACTGCCTCCACCAATTCCTCTACCACTTCCTCAACCACTGCGAGTCCCTACTACCCTCCCTCCGACCCCCGCAACTGGCAGCCAGCCCTCCCACCACTCAGTGTGGCGAGTGTTTTGTTTGTTCATTATTTGCTATTAAACTACAGTATAAATAATGTAAACCCATTCATGACTGCATATTGGAATGGCTATTCGGACGGGTATTAGACGGTGACATCATGTGTTTACTCTTGAACACAGCAAAGAATCAAACATTTCTGCTACTGCTAATAATAACAATAGTAATAATTATAATAATAATAATAATAATAAATATGATATATTTGAAGAAGGAAGTTGTACAAAAATATGAGGGAGTGGTTGACACATCGTCAGTGTGGCTTTGTTTAATAGTAATAATAATAATAATAATAATAATAATAATAATAATAATTATGATATATTTGAAGAAGGAAGTTGTACAAAAATACGAAGGAGTGGTTGACACATCGTCAGTGTGGCTTTGTTTATGCTGGAGTGAGCATTAGTCTCCCTGCTCTTCCAAACATTTCACAATAATTCAGCAGTTGAGGCAGTGGTATTTAACCCCTTCAGGGTCCTAGGCCCAAATCTGAAGTGGTGCCCCAGTGTCCAAGAATTTTCAAAAAAAAATTTTTTATTTTTTCTTATGAAATGGTAGAGAATCTTTTTGTGAAGGTAATAAAACAAAAAGTACGAAATTTGATGGAAAATTGACGAAATTATGCTCTCGTGAATTTTGATGTGTCAGCGATATTTACGAATTGGCGATTTTGCCGACTTTGACTCCCATTTTAGGCCAATTACATTATCCCAGTCAACCAAATTCTTAGCTATTTCACTAGTATTACTTCTATTCTATCGACTGAGCACAAGAAATCGCCAAGTCAACTGTTTCAACTACAAATTAAAGTGATCGGAAATTGTTAATTTGGCCAATTTAACACAAAGTTCAAAATATTCCAATTTCAAAATAGGGTCCAGAATAAACAATGTAGGTATTCCTGGAACTAAACTAACATTTCCTCTGTTCATTAGTTACGTTTTGAGGCTTTACAAATAAATTCCGTTTTGATTTTTTATTCACAATGAATTTTTATTCACACCAAAAAATAGAAGATTTACTGTTATGCAATACTGTAATAATTGTATAAATATCATCACCATATTTGTGAATGCATATTAGACCCACCAGCTGGCGTGTATTAGACGTGTGAGGTCGTTTGTTTACTCTTGAATATCGGCAAAAATTTAACATTTCTGCTACTTTAAGCTCAGTTTCAAGCCATTTCTGTAATATGTCTTCCATTCTATCAAATGAGACCAAGAAATCACAAATAGAACTATAAAAAACATACGAAAAAACACTGCAAAGTCACTGTTTTAATCAAAAAATCATGATTTCAGTTTTTTTCTCTCATTATACACAGCGTGCTGCAGGATCTGTTTGATGTGGTGCATACATACCACATAGATGTATTCTCTCATATCTAGGCCCAAATGTACCACTCACAGTTTATCAGAGTGAACTGAGCTCATGACGTAGATCTACGGTTTGGACCCTGAACATAAAGCCGTAGATCTACGGGATGGACCCTCAAAGGGTTAATAACATATATGTTATAAATAATAATAGTACATATTATTAATAACATGTATTATTATTATTAATAACATGTATGTTATTAAATACCACTGCCTCAACCGCTGCCTCAACCACTGCCTCAATCGCTGCCTCAACAGCTGCCTCAGTCACTTCCTCAACAGCTGCCTCACCCACTGCCTCAATCGCTGCCTCAACAGCTGCCTCAACCACTGCCTCAATCGCTTCCTCAACATCTGCCTCACCCACTGCCTCAATCGCTGCCTCAACCACTGCCTCAATCGCTGCCTCAACAGCTGCCTCAACCACTGCCTCAATCGCTGCCTCAACAGCAGCCTCAACAGCTGCCTCACCCACTGCCTCAACCACTGCCTCAATCGCTGCCTCAACAGCTGCCTCAACAGCTGCCTCAACTGCTGCCTCAACCACTGCCTCAATCGCTGCCTCAACAGCTGCCTCAACCGCTGCCTCAACCACTGCCTCAATCGCTGCCTCAACAGCTGCCTCACCCACTGCCTCAATCGCTGCCTCAATCGCTGTCTCAACCACTGCCTCTACCACTCCAGTCGCACTCAATCTACAAGCACCAAACACAATGAATTATTGTGAAATGTTTGGAAGAGCACGGAGACTAATGCTCACTCCAGCATAAACAAAGCCATACTGACGATGTGTCAACCACTCCCTCGCATTTTTGTACAACTTCCTTCTTCAATTATATCGTATTTATTATTATTATCATTATTATTATTATTATTATTATTATTATTATTATTATTATTATTATTATTATTATTATTATTATTGTTACTATTGTTATTATTAGCAGTAGCAGAAATGTTTGATTCTTTGCTGTGTTCAAGAGTAAACACATGATGTCACCGTCTAATACCTGTCCGAATAGCCATTCCAATATGCAGTCATGAATGGGTTTACATTATTTATACTGTAGTTTAATAGCAAATAATGAACAAACAAAACACTCGCCACACTGAATGGTGGGAGGGCTGGCTGCCAGTTGCGGGGGTCGGTGGGAGGGTAGTAGGGACTCGCAGGTGGCGGGAAACTTGAATATGATTTGGCGGCTGGGAGTTTGGTGGCTGGGAATTTGGCGGTTGGGAATTCGCGAATGTGTGAAGCCCGCGAAAGCTGAAAACGTGAATGTTGAGGGAGACCTGTATTCCTTATGGGAACAAATTCGTTCAGTAATGGCACCTGAACATACTTCTGGAATGAAATAATATCGTAAACCGGGGGTCCACTGTATTTTTGTATGGTATTTATTGTTGTATTCTAGTTTTCTTGGTCTCATTTTATAGAATGGAAGACATATTACAGAAATTGAGATGATTTTGATTGGTTTTACAATGAAAAGTACCTTGAAATTGAGCTCAAAGTAGCAGAAATGTTCGATTTTTACCAAAGTTTAAAAGTAAACAAATCATGCCAAGCGTCCAATACACATCAACTGGTGAGTCTAATATTCTTTCACAAGTGCGCTGATATTATTTATACCATTTCTACACTAATGCAGTAGTCTGCATAACAATAAATCTTCTATTTTTTGTAAAAATAAAAATTCAAAGTGGAAAGCCAAAGAAATATAAGAGGGGCTTGGGGATGTGATTAACGAACAGAGAACTTTTATTTTAGTGCCAGAAATGTCTTTCTTGTTTATTCTGGACCCTATTCGGAAATTGGCATCTTTTGAAATTTGTGTGAAATTGGCAAAATTGCTAAATTCTGACCACTTTATTGGATGCACAAATAACCCGCACATAGAAGGGAGAAGCTAATGACGATGTTTCGGTCCGACTTGGACCATTTACAAAGTCACAGTAACCAGAAGTGGAGCAGGACGGCTATATATAGGCAGGAAGAGGTAGTGGTGGTGGTAGTAGTAGTAGTGGTGGTAGTGGTAGTAGTGGGGAATTGAGGAGGAGGAGCCAGTCAAATACAAAGAAAGGGGAGTACTGCAAGAGAGCTAGGTGCCCACAGAGGGAGAGCAAGTGCACAGAGGTGGGTGAAAGGGGAAGTGGTGAAATAAATAATGAAGGAACGGAAACACGAAATGTGAAATTGACTAAAACTGAAACCATTTTCCCTATAAGAAATAATGTAAATTCAATTAATCCATTTCAGGCATCCAAGGTATAAACAAAAAATACATTTTATAGAAAAGAACTATATCCCACAGCTTATTTATTGGATAGTTGAAATCAGTAAATGGGCGGTTTCTTGTACTCATTCGATAGAAAAAATGGAGTTCTAGCGAAATAGTTATGATTTTTGTTGACTAGTGCACTGGAATTGGCCGAAAATAGGGCTCAAAGTGGGCAAAATTGCCGATGCGTAAACACTGTCGAGACCGCTAACTTCGCGAGAGCATAATTCCGTAAGTTTTTCATCAAATTTCATTATGGTCGGGAAAGGATTCTCTATCTTTTCATAAGAAATTTTTTTTTTTTTTTTTTTTTTTTTGAAATTTTGGCGACCCTGAGAACAAGTCTCTGAGATGGCCTGGCGACCCCCAAAGGGTTAAATTCTCCAAGCAGATCTACGTTCACATGCATAGTGCTCCAAAAGTAGATCTATGTTTTTTTACATATTTTCAAATATAACAAAAAAAAAAAAACCTAGATCAAAGTTTTTTACACTTTTTCAAATGTAAAAAAAGAAAAGATGATCCACCTTTTTTTACATACTTTCAAATGTTGAAAAAATGTAGATCTGCATTTGGACAGTTTAAGGGTTAAGTATCTGGTAATATATTGTTCTGAGTGGCATTTTATGGTTGTTTTGCAGGTTCTGTGGGATTCAGTGGCAGGTGGTGATGACTGGTGCGTTGCAGGTGAGGCTGTAGTGAACGGTCTCTTACAAGTTGTGTCGTCACTTGTAGACCCGGCTCTTCCAGGCTTGCCAAGGAGAGGTAAAGTATACGTCATATTTTATCCTGATTTATTGAAGTAAAATGAAAAACTAAATCCCACATGAATGGAAAATTTAAGAGTGGAGAAGATCTGTATATTTCAACCTCAGTCACAGACCCTCTTCAGCACATCTATTAAAGAGGGCCTCAGAGTCCTCTTCAGCACATGTACTGAAGGAGGTGAGAACCATAAACAAAACCCAGTAACATGTGAGGTGACAAGTCAGAGAAGTGTACAGTGGACCCTTCCCTTTCATCTTTAATTTGTTCCAAAGTGTCCAACAAAATGTGAAACTGACTAAAACTGAAACCATTTTCCCTATAAGAAATAATGTAAATCCAATTAATCCATTTCAGGCATCCAAAAGTATAAACAAAAAATACATTTTATAGAAAAGAACTATATTCCACAGCTTATTTATCTATCACAATTCATCTAATATGACATAATAAACAATATTAATAACATAGAAAAATGATATATACTCTAGAATGAATAAAATTGTGAGGAGTAAGTGATGGTGGTGGTGTTGTTGAGTTTATAAGGGCCACTGAGAGAAGCCATACATATTAGTGTAGCGGAGGTGGCAGCAGAAGCCACCAGCACTATTCATGCAAACAATGTACGTAATTTATAAATAAGAAATGTTTACACTTTAATTTATAAATAAGAAATATTTACACTTTATGAATAAGAAATATTTACTTACTGTACCTTGGAGATGCTGGCATTGGTTTAGGGTGGTGTAAGATAGACAGGGCGGCGTATGTTTGTCAGTGGCCCTATATACCTCCATTAACATTGGAGGAGTCAGTTTTGTGTCGTTCTTTTTCTGTTGCTTTATAGCTTAACTTACTTGTTACACTGTTAATGCTACACTTTATTGCTGGCTGGCACTATAGCCTTCATCAACTCCTGCTGCTTTAGTATCATACATATCGTAGAATCACTGAAGAAGGCACATTCTCCTCTCTCTCTTCCTTCTGCACTTTGGTACTTTGCTACGAGTTATTTCTTGAATTCTATCGTGTTTCTCACCTTCTTTATCAATGGGCTGGCACTAGCAGCATTCTTTGGGCCCATTGTGGCTTATTTAGCAGTCACCCAGAATAAACAAATGCAAAAAATAATGAATTATTACAAAATGTTTCTTATGGCCTCACAGGATAATGTTCAATCATCCATAAACAAAGCAACACTGCCTTCTCAGAATGCATGTGTGGGAGGTTGTGTGCTGGCACACTCAGACATGTACCATACCACCGACGAGAACAGAGGAAAGCAACGGAAACGGAGCCAATATTTTTACTGTACCACCGATGAGAACGGAGGAACGCAACAAAAACGGAGCCAATAATTTTATGGAAAAAATTGGCAGTAATGGAAGTGAGCAAAACCAGAACCCAACAAAATGGGTGGGTCCACTGTATATGGTACAGTCAGTAACTATAGACACTCGGGATGGAATAACACTCAAGCTTTTTATCTGTACTGTACTCCTCTTGTTTATATAGGTAGAAGTAACTGCTATAAACATGATTAACCCTTAAACTGTCTGAACATTGATCTATGTTCTCACTGCCAGCACTCCAAATATTTTGAAAAAAAAAGAAAAATTATTTAAATTAAAGAGGGCAATTTTCTGTGTGTAATAAGACAAAGAAAAAAAAATTAGGATCAGTACTTGCCAAGATATAAGACCATGAAGTTGGTGCTGGATGCTCACCTGACAGCAACATCAAGTCCTGTTGCTTGCAGAAATGCTGCCGATATACCTTTTTTTCTCATTTTTCTTTTAATGTATATAATTTTAATGTGTTGATAATTACAATTTATAGTAGTTTTTGTAATTTCATAGCCAATCTTTGTTCTGACACTAATATTAGGTACTGATATAGTACTCATATAGTCACAAACACACTGACAGGTGAACATTTTCACCTGCCTTGGTCATTTACTATTATCTAGAAATATATAGAAAGTATTTATAGGTCATAGCAATGTTTTAGACATGCTGGAGTATATATGAAACTCCTTGAAGCATGGTGTTAAGACAAGTGTCACTAAACTGCTGACAGTGCAGCAGTGGAGTGACACTAGATGAACGTGCGCTGCTCCAGGGAACCCTGCCTTTATTTGTTTTCACTGTTACACACAAACATGTCTGTCTGTCTGCCTGTCTGTCTGTCTGTCTGTCTGTCTGTCTAGCTCTGTTTATCTGTCTTTCAGTCTGCCTTTGTGTGTGTGTCTTTCTATCTGCTTGTCTCTCTGTCTCGGGGAGCAGCTCGTAAACCAACAGGTATTACACACGATGCAGTCGTCACATCTGATTCCTGAGCACTCATTTGTGGATTTCTATGTAGTTCTTTGTGTAGTATGCTATCTTTGTATTTAGACATCCTCTTTGGCCATCCATCATGAGGTTTTATAACAAGAATGTCTGTTTGGAGGCCACAGACAGCAGCCAGTAATATACCTACACTGGACTTTGCTCATCCAATATAGTGACAGATTTCCTTTATCTTGTCTCCCAGCCAATACACAGATTTTTCCTCACTTTTTATCTTTGTATGACCCATATTTATCCACTTAGTACAAAATTACATGAAACAAAACGCAGCTACAAATCCTGGCACTTGGGGTAGAATAATGCAACAGAACACGTTATCTCTCTGCAGGCATACTGAGTGGTGATACATACTGCAGTCTCTTGTATTAACTCAGAGAGTTGACAGATACCTCCAGAAAACACTCAGTATAGAATCAGATACACAATATGAATGCAGACTGCTTTATGCTGTTTATAATGGAGGGTGCACCACCTTTATGCATGATAGCACCCCTCTGTTGAAAAAACAAAAAAGTAACGAAGTGACTTACTGAGAAAAATATTGAAGTTTTACAGTGGCCAGGAAATAGTTCAGTCCTTAATCCCTTTGAGACTGCCTGGACTATCATGAAAAGGAAGATAATATCCTGTCATATTTCATCCATGTTGTGCTTGCAGCAGTCGAGTCATCTAGTTATACATTGATTACTTTAGGAATCAGAGTGAAATCATACCTAAACAACATCAAAGGGTCATCAGGACCAAGGGGGAATGACAGAATATTAAAATAAGTACCAATTATTACAGTTTTTGTTTTATAATGTTTATATTGTTGCTTTTTAATGATTTTCATAATAATAAATAGGAGGTCCAGATTATTTCTGTGGGCACTGTATAAGTGGAAATGAGTGGCTTTTCTTCGTTCTTTCAACAAACTGGCCATATCCCACCAAAGCAGGGTGGCCCAGAAAGAAAAACAAAAGTTTCTCTTTTTAACTCTAGTAATGTATATAGGAGAAGGGGTTACTAGCCCCTTGCTCCCAGCATTTTAGTCGCCTCTTACAACACGCATGGCTTACGGAGGAAGAATTCTGTTCCACTTCCCCATGGAGATAAGAGGAAATAAACAAGAACAAGAACTAGTAAGAAAATAAAAGAAAACCCAGAGAAGTGTGTATATACCTAGAGTTTACCTGGAGAGAGTTCCGGGGGTCAATGCCCCCGCGGCCCAGTCTGTGACCAGGCCTCCTGGTGGATCAGAGCCTGATCAACCAGGCTGTTACTGCTGGCTGCATGCAATCCAACGTACGAGCCACAGCCCGGCTGGTCAGGTACCGATTTTAGGTGCTTGTCCAGTGCCAGCTTGAAGACTGTCAGGGGTCTATTGGTAATTCCCCTTATGTATGCTGGGAGGCAGTTGAACAGTCTCGGGCCACTGACACTTATTGTATTGTCTCTTAACGTGCTAGTGACACCCCTGCTTTTCATTGGGGAATGTTGCATCGTCTGCCAAGTCTTTTGCTTTCGTTGTGAGTGATTTTCATGTGCAAGTTCGGTACTAGTCCCTCTAGGATTTTCCAGGTGTATATAATCATGTCTCTCTCTCCCGCCTGCGTTCCAGGGAGTACAGGTTCAGGAACTTCAAGCGCTCCTTGAAAGGTGCTGTTAGTGTGCAGCAATATTCCAGCCTAGATAGAACAAGTGACCTGAAGAGTGTCATCATGGGCTTGGCATCCCTAGTTTTGAAGGTTCTCATTATCCATCCTGTCATTTTTCTAGCAGCTGCGATTGATACAATGTTATGGTCCTTGAAGGCGAGATCCTCCGACATGATCACTCCCAGGTCTTTGACGTTGGTTTTTCGCTCTATTTTGTGGCCGGAATTTGTTTTGTACTCTGATGAAGTTTTAATTTCCTCGTGTTTACCATATCGGAGTAATTGAAATTTCTCATCGTTGAACTTCATATTGTTTTCTGCAGCTCATTGAAAGATTTGGTTGATGTCCGCCTGGAGCCTTGCAGTGTCTGCAATGGAAGACACTGTCATGCAGATTTGGGTGTCATCTGCAAAGGAAGACACGGTGCTGTGGCTGACATCCTTGTCTATGTCAGATATGAGGATGAGAAACAAGATGGGAGCGAGTACTGTGCCTTGTGGAACAGAGCTTTTCACCGTAGCCACCTTGGACTTTACTCTGTTGACTACTACTCTTTGTGTTCTGTTTGTGAGGAAATTATAGATCCATCTACCAACTTTTCCTGTTATTCCTTTAGCACGCATTTTGTGCGCTATTACACCACGGTCACACTTGTCGAAGGCTTTGGCAAAGTCTGTATATATTACATCTGCATTCTTTTTGTCTTCTAGTGCATCTAGGACCTTGTCGTAGTGATCCAATAGTTGAGACAGACAGGAGCGACCTGCTCTAAACCCATGTTGCCCTGGGTTGTGTAATTGATGGGTTTCTAGATGGGTGGCGATCTTGCTTCTTAGGACCCTTTCAAAGATTTTTATGATATGGGATGTTAGTGCTATCTGTCTGGAGTTTTTTGCTATTGCTTTACTGCCCCCTTTGTGGAGTGGGGCTATGTCTGTTGTTTTTAGTAACTGTGGGACAACCCCCGTGTTCATGCTCCCTCTCCATAGGATGGTAAAAGCTCGTGATAGGGGCTTCTTGCAGTTCTTGATGAACACGGAGTTCCATGAGTCTGACCCTGGGGCAGAGTGCATGGGCATGTCATTTATCGCCTGTTCGAAGTCATTTGGTGTCAGGATAACATCAGATAGGCTTGTGTTAACCAAATTATGTGGCTCTGTCATAAAAAATTAATTTTGATCTTCGACTCTCATTCTGGTTAGCGGCTTGCTAAAAACTGAGTCATATTGGGACTTCAGTAGCTCACTCATTTCCTTGCTGTCATCTGTGGAGGACCCATCTTGCAGCAAGATGAACCTGAAATCTTGCATGTTTATGAGACAGAAAAAAGACACCAGCAATCCTACCATCATGTAAAGCAAGTGCAGGCTTTTGTTTTACACTCACTTGGCAGGACGGTAGTACCTCCCTGGGTGGTTGCTGTCTACCAACCTACCACCTACAAATGAGTGGCTGTTAGTACTAAATTACTGTACTGATTTTTTACCATGAATTATATTTCATGCTTGAATATTCTTTACAGTGTTCTAAGTTGTGAAGAACATTCAGGCATGAAATATAATTTGTTAGTAGATTCTTGTTTTTGATATACAGATAATGTGGTAGTGTTGGTATGTACTGTACACTACTACTTGTATTTGAAGGTTTGTTGTTTTTTTCACTATTTTATTTTTTCACATAACTTATGTGGCCTATGAGACCAAAGTAAGGTGCAATGTACATATATACACTCGTTGTATACAACACAATAAGCACACAAACATAATTTTCAATATATTGTTTACAAAACTTGTTTACAAAAACAAACAATACAAAAAATTGTTTATTACTATTGTTCTATAATATATATACCAATATACAGTCACTGAATATATTCCTAGAAGTTCTGCAGCTTGTGGAACTCTCTGAAACATGGTGTCATACACAGTGGTGTTTTACACTCCTCACACATAAAACATGGTGTCATACACAGTGGTGTTTTACACTCCTCACACATAAAACATGGTGTCATACACAGTGGTGTTTTACACTCTTACACATAAAACATGGTGTCATACACAGTGGTGTTTTACACTCTCACACATAAAACATGGTGTCATACACAGTGGTGTTTTACACTCTCACACATAAAACATGGTGTCATACACAGTGGTGTTTTACACTCTCACACATAAAACATGGTGTCATACACAGTGGTGTTTTACACTCTCACACATAAAACATGGTGTCATACACAGTGATGTTTTACACTCCTCACACATAAAACATGGTGTCATACACAGTGGTGTTTTACACTCTCACACATAAAACATGGTGTCATACACAGTGGTGTTTTACACTCTCACACATAAAACATGGTGTCATACACAGTGGTGTTTTACACTCTCACACATAAAACATGGTGTCATACACAGTGGTGTTTTACACTCTCACACATAAAACATGGTGTCATACACAGTGGTGTTTTACACTCTCACACATAAAACATGGTGTCATACACAGTGGTGTTTTACACTCCTCACACATAAAACATGGTGTCATACACAGTGGTGTTTTACACTCTCACACATAAAACATGGTGTCATACACAGTGGTGTTTTACACTCTCACACATAAAACATGGTGTCATACACAGTGGTGTTTTACACTCTCACACATAAAACATGGTGTCATACACAGTGGTGTTTTACACTCTCACACATAAAACATGGTGTCATACACAGTGGTGTTTTACACTCTCACACATAAAACATGGTGTCATACACAATGGTGTTTTACACTCTCACACATAAAATCAGTGTGTGTGCATTTTTGTTGAATTTTTTTTTTATGTGCAAAGACAAAACACCTCGTCTGAGCAGCTTTCTTCAAAGTATTAGCAGGCAGTTGTGTTATGTAGTTATCCTAGGTAAATGGTCGTGTGTCATCATTCCTTCCTAATTTCCTTCATTCCTTTCCTACCTGGAGGCTACCTGGAGGGCATTCCACCTCTCTTCCTACATTCCTTCATCTGTCCTTCATTACTTTTTTCCTTCCTTTTATCTAGTCCTTCCTTCATTCCTGCCTTCCCTTCTTGTTTCTGGTTTCTATAATATATATACACATATATAGTCACTAGATACTTTCATAAAACTGCTATTATCACCCTTCAGGAAGCTTGTCTTGTGTGCGAGTGTGTGGCTTATAATTGTTTTGAGTCAGGAGTCGCAGCTGTCAAAGTGACATATTGGCTCATTACTCACACCCCCTACTGCCTGTCAAAACAATGGGGTCGGATGCTGCTTCCCCCTCCATTCTATCTAATTATCTTTCTCCCTCATTCTATCTCTTTCAATCTGTCTCTCTTTCTCTCTCTCTGTCTATCTCTGTCTCACAGGTACACATAAATACAACTATACATAGTGTAAATTACCTAGGATAACCCCAAAAATCCAGACAAAGTGCTATACTCTGCTTGAAGATGTGAGTAAACGTGATGATGACACAGTCTTGTGGCTCTCTCTGAGACAGAGCTAGACGGATAGACAGGGAGCTTGGCAGACAGACAAATAGACAGACAGACAAATGTTTGTTCATCGTCATCTCCTCCTCCTCCTCCTCCTCCTCCTTCTCCTCCTCCTCCTCCTCCATTTAAATGCTACTGTACATTGTATAGTACAGTTATAGCTTTTTCTATAACTGTTGCATTTGGAAGTTATAGCACAGTCCTTGTTGTGTATGGTACAATGCTGAATATTTGTTTAAAACAAGCCACTCTAGTTGTGGAATTAAAAAATATTTAGTTTGTATTTTTTTTTAAATATGCAAACTAAATATTTGTTAATTCCACAACTTGAGTGCCTTGTTTTAAATAAATTTTAAGCATCATTCCTTACACAGCAAGGACTATGCTATAACTTCAAAATGCAACAGTTATAGAAAAAGGTATGTGTGTGTGTTTTGCAGACACTGTTATTGATAATATCAAAACTAGTCACTGCCCACCAGTGCTGATACTGATACTTTAGCACACTTGTAGTTTAACCCTTAAACTGTTCAAACATAGATCTATGTTCACCTGTTTACTGCTTTGAATATTTTGAAAAAATTTTTAATTAAAGAGGGCAATTTTCTGTGTGTTATAAGACCAAAAAAAAAAATAAATTTTAGGGCCAGTACTTACCGAGATAATAAGACACTGGATGCTCACCTGATGGCAACATCGAGTCCTGCCTCTTACAGAAGTGTTGCCAATATACCTTTTTTCTCATTTTTACTTTAATTTATATAATTTTTATGTTCTGATAATTACAATTTATAATAGTTCTTGTGATTTCATAGCCAGTCTTTGTTCTGACACTAATATTATGTACTGAAATAGTACTCAAATAGTCACAGTCACACCAACCTGCCTTGGTCATTTACTATTGTTTAGAAATATATACAGTTGACCATCATTTAACATGGTTTTTTCTTGCACGTTTTGGATATAGCATGATTGAAGAATTGCGGCATATTATTGTTTAACACTTTGTAAAATTAGTTTAACATGGTTGCGGGAGGGCAGAAATTTTGAGTGCCACCGGGTGGGATGGTCTATGGGTTACACCATTGTGTCAACAGGGTAGACCTACTGCCATGCCATCCCCTGCCTCCTTTAGCCACCCATACCCACCCACACCACCCTCCCAGCCTTCAGTTCGGTTCATACGCATGTAGGATGACAATACTCAGAAAGCTCGATGTGTTTATTTACATGCATATTTTCTTATTTTCATTGCCATATGTTAAATCTGCCAAGCAATCATGGCACTGACTTGACTGAATGACTTACTGGCTTGACTGAATGACTTGTTGACTTGACTAAATGACTTATTTACTTGACTGCATGACTTGTTGACTTGACTAAATGACTTATTTACTTGACTGCATGACTTACTGACTTGACTCAATGACTTGACTGAATGACTTACTGATTTGACTCAATGACTTGACTCAATGACTTACTGACTTGACTCAATGACTTGACTCAATGACCTGACTCAATGACACTGACTTAACTGAATAACTTACTGAATTTATGCACACCCTAATACAACCATCGACCTCAATACCAGAACCTCTACCATCCACTTCTGCCGACAGCCAACAACCATCCACCTCAGCCCAGTAGGGCGACACCATCCATATCTACTCTCTTCACAATCATCCACAAAGACCATTACCCACAATTTAAGGTAATAAATACTATTGCATTCATAGTCTTAACCCCTTGACTGTCGCAGCCCCAAATCCTGAGGTGTCTCCTGGTGTCGCAAAATTTCCAGAAAAAAAAAGTGATTTTTCTTATGAAATGATAGACAATTTTTTCCCGATTGTAATGACACCAAAAGAACGAAATTTGATGGAAAACTGATGGAATTATGCTCTCGTGAAGTTAGCGACCTCAGCAACATTCATGAATTGGCGATTTAACCCATTTTGAGACCTATTTTCTGCTAATTCCATTGTTCCAGTCGACCAAACTCATAGCTATTTCTTTAGAACTCCATTTTTTCTATCGACTGAGTACAAGAAACTGCCCATTTACCAATTTCAACTACCCAATAACGTGGTCAGAAATTTGCAATTTGGCCAGTTTCACGAAAATTAAAAAATATGACAATTTCAAAATAGGGTTCAGAATGAACAGTGCAGACATTCCTGACTCTAAAATAACATTTTCTTTGTTCATCAGTCACATCTCCAGGCCCCTCTGATATTACTCTTGCTTTCTATTTTGAATTTTTATTCAAACAAAAAATAGAAGATTTACTGTTATGCAGACTACTGCAATATTGTAATAATTGTATAAATAATGTCAACCCATTCATGAATGTATATTAGAATGGCTAGTTGAACATTTATTGGAAAATGACATTTGTTTACTTTTGAACATTGGCAAAAATCAAACATTTCCCCTACTTTGAGCTCCATTTCAAGGTTCTTTTTATAGTAAAACCAATCAAAATCACCACTATTTCTCTAATAGGTTTTCCATTCTGTCAGCTGAGACCAAGGAAACGAGAATGCAACCATAAATACTATACGAAAATAGACCACAAATTCGACATTTTAATTAAAAAAAAAAAGGTCGGAGTTTTTTTTTTCTCATTACGCACTGCATGCTGCAAGAATTTTTTTTATATGGTTCACACTGACCACACAGACCCATTCTCTCACATGTGGGCCTACCAGCTTTCTCCTGCTTGATTTGAAGCCGCTAGAATTTACTAGTATATATACATCAAACACAGTGGCTCGTAAGACGTATATATATGACCAAAACAGTCAAAGGGTTAAGCAGTAATATATCACGTCAATGCACTACAATTACATATTCACTTTTATTTTGTAAGATCTGGATTTCTAAAAAAAGTTGTTTGGCTTTTTGGGGGGCTCAAAGGAACGTAACCCTATTTTCCCAATAAGTTCTTCAGTTCGTCTTACATGGTTTTGTCTAAAACGACGTTTTCAGGAACGTAACTACGGTCTACTGTACAAAGTATTTATAGGTCTCAGCAATGTTTTAGACATGCTGGAGTATATATGAAACTCCTTAAATATGGTGTTTATGACAAGTTTCAGCAAACTGCTGACAGGGTAAGCAGTGGTTTGACACTTGATGATCATGCACTACCGCAAGAAACCCCTGGCTTTATTTGTTTTCACTGTTACACACAAACATGTATGTCTGTATATGTATCTGTCTAGCTCTGCTTGTCTCTCTGTCTAACATTGCTTATCTGTCTGCCTCTGTGTGTGTGTGTGTGTGTCCGTGTCTGCTTGTCTCTCTGTCTCAGGGAGTGGCTTGTAAACCTGTTAGTTTATGAGTCACTCCCTGATTCCTGAGCAAGTGAAAATGTGTATTACTTGCGTCATGCTTATTATGCCTCATATCTTCAAGCACTGTATAGCACTTTGCCTGGATTTTATGGGTTATCCTAGATAATTTACACTATGTATAATAAGTCAGACAGACAGACAGACAGACAGACAGACAGACAGCCAGCCAGCCAGCCAGCCAGCCAGCCAGCCAGCCAGCCAGCCAGCCAGCCAGCCAGCCAGCCAGCCAGCCAGCCAGCCAGCCAGCCAGCCAGCCAGCCAGCCAGCCAGCCAGCCAGCCAGCCAGCCAGCCAGCCAGCCAGCCAGCCAGCCAGCCAGCCAGCCAGCCAGCCAGCCAGCCAGCCAGCCAGCCAGCCAGCCAGCCAGCCAGCCAGCCAGCCAGCCAGCCAGCCAGCCAGCCAGCCAGCCAGCCAGCCAGCCAGCCAGCCAGCCAGCCAGCCAGCCAGCCAGCCAGCCAGCCAGCCAGCCAGCCAGCCAGCCAGCCAGCCAGCCAGCCAGCCAGCCAGCCAGCCAGCCAGCCAGCCAGCCAGCCAGCCAGCCAGCCAGCCAGCCAGCCAGCCAGCCAGCCAGCCAGCCAGCCAGCCAGCCAGCCAGCCAGCCAGCCAGCCAGCCAGCCAGCCAGCCAGCCAGCCAGCCAGCCAGCCAGCCAGCCAGCCAGCCAGCCAGCCAGCCAGCCAGCCAGCCAGCCAGCCAGCCAGCCAGCCAGCCAGCCAGCCAGCCAGCCAGCCAGCCAGCCAGCCAGCCAGCCAGCCAGCCAGCCAGCCAGCCAGCCAGCCAGCCAGCCAGCCAGCCAGCCAGCCAGCCAGCCAGCCAGCCAGCCAGCCAGCCAGCCAGCCAGCCAGCCAGCCAGCCAGCCAGCCAGCCAGCCAGCCAGCCAGCCAGCCAGCCAGCCAGCCAGCCAGCCACCCACCCACCCAGCCAGCCAGCCAGCCAGCCAGCCAGCCAGCCAGCCAGCCAGCCAGCCAGCCAGCCAGCCAGCCAGCCAGCCAGCCAGCCAGCCAGCCAGCCAGCCAGCCAGCCAGCCAGCCAGCCAGCCAGCCAGCCAGTCAGCCAGCCAGCCAGCCAGCCAGCCAGCCAGCCAGCCAGCCAGCCAGCCAGCCAGCCAGCCAGCCAGCCAGCCAGCCAGCCAGCCAGCCAGCCAGCCAGCCAGCCAGCCAGCCAGCCAGCCAGCCAGCCAGACAGACAGACAGACAGACAGACAGACAGACAGCCAGCCAGCCAGCCAGCCAGCCAGCCAGCCAGCCAGCCAGCCAGCCAGCCAGCCAGCCAGCCAGCCAGCCAGCCAGCCAGCCAGCCAGCCAGCCAGCCAGCCAGCCAGCCAGCCAGCCAGCCAGCCAGCCAGCCAGCCAGCCAGCCAGCCAGCCAGCCAGCCAGCCAGCCAGCCAGCCAGCCAGCCAGCCAGCCAGCCAGCCAGCCAGCCAGCCAGCCAGCCAGCCAGCCAGCCAGCCAGCCAGCCAGCCAGCCAGCCAGCCAGCCAGCCAGCCAGCCAGCCAGCCAGCCAGCCAGCCAGCCAGCCAGCCAGCCAGCCAGCCAGCCAGCCAGCCAGCCAGCCAGCCAGCCAGCCAGCCAGCCAGCCAGCCAGCCAGCCAGCCAGCCAGCCAGCCAGCCAGCCAGCCAGCCAGCCAGCCAGCCAGCCAGCCAGCCAGCCAGCCAGCCAGCCAGCCAGCCAGCCAGCCAGCCAGCCAGCCAGCCAGCCAGCCAGCCAGCCAGCCAGCCAGCCAGCCAGCCAGCCAGCCAGCCAGCCAGCCAGCCAGCCAGCCAGCCACATACATACATACATTCTGGCAGGATGACACTACCAGTGGTATCAGAAACGAAAGAATGTTGCACAAATGTTGCATATGGGTTATTATTGAGGTTTTTGATGTTTCATTGACCACTTGTGGCCACATCCATCTGAAAGTCACTAAACTCTGGGTCAGCATCACTTCTCTCTTAAAAGCGGAGAGTTAATACGACATGACATCAGTGAATCCCTGGTGTTTGTCATGCTGTTTGCTCTAGCTGGTGCTCAATTGAACTGGTGCTCCCACAAGGAACTAAGTGGTCCCAGATTTTTTTAATACTGTGCACACTGAGTGTTAAGACCCATTCTGTACTGACCACGCATCTCAGGCCAATCATGCCAATTTTTAAGGAATGAAAAAGAAAATGATCTACGTTCGGAGCTCTATGCACGTGAATGTAGATCTACGTTTCGACAGTTTAAAGGTTAAATCAGCTGATACAGTGGAACCTTGACTTACGAGTGTCCCAACGTACGAGTTTTTTGAGATACGAGCCGTCGATTGGACGATTTTTTGCTTTGAGTTACGAGCCAGCTCCCCCCCACTTCCCCCTCAATCCAAAACCTGGACACCTCTCTTGTTTATCTATGATTTCATGCTTTAATTCTATGGAAATTATCCTCTTTTTCTTATCAGCGCTGTCCTTTACACTTACTTTCTTAGGACCCATGGTTAGAAAAGCAAAATTTGGCCAAATGACTGTCAAAAATGTAAGCAAACCAGGAGAGAACTGCTTCCACAGCTAGGTAAACAGTGCAATGAGTTGACTTCGTTCTGAAGCTCTCATTGTTATAATAATGTATTATTATTATTAATTTAGGGAACTGAAGCTCGTTGTTGTAATAGTTATTACTATTATAATTATTATTATTGATAAGTTAGGGAACTGAAGCTCTATCATTATTATAATTATTTTTATTATTATTATTATTATTATTATTATTATTAATTTAGGGAACTTGAGCACATATCCAATTCCCTATATTAAGAGCCCCTCACCAGTGTCAAGGAACCTTGACGCTGGTGAGGTGATCTTGATTTACGGAATTGTATATGTGCTCTAGTTCCCTAAATTAACAACAACAATAATAATAATAATTATTACTATTATTATTATTATTATTATTATTATTATCAATAAATAATAATAATAATAATTGCAATAACAATAGAGCTTCAGTTCCCTAAATTAACCCTTTCAGGGTTGACAGACCCTCTCCTAAACTTGTTCTCAGGGTCAGAAATTTAAAAAAAAAAAATTATTTTTTCTTATGAAATGATAATCTTTTCCTGATCATAATGACACCAAAAGTATGAAATTTGATGGAAAACTTACGGAATTATGCTCTCGCAAAGATAGCGGTCTTGACAATGTTTACGCATTGGTGATTTCGCCCACTTTGAGCCCTATTTTCGGCCAATTCCAATGTACCAGTCGACAAAAATCATAAGTATTTTGCTAGAACTCCATTTTTTTTCTATAGAATGATTACAAGAAACCACCCATTTATCAGTTTCAACTATCCAATAAAGTGGTCAGAAATTGGCAATTTTGCCAATTTTACACAAATTTCAAAAGATGCCAATTTCCAAATAGGGTCCAGAATAAACAAGACAGACATTCCTGGCACTAAAATAAAAATTTTTCTGTTCATTAGTCATGCCCCCAGGCCTCTCTTACATTTCTTTTGCTTTCCACTTTGAATTTTTATTCTCACAAAAAAAATAGAAGATTTACTGTTATGCAGACTACTGCATTAGTGTAGAAATGGTATAAATAATATCAGCGCACTTGTGAAAGAATATTAGACTCCCCAGTTGACGTGTTTTGGACGTGTGGCATGGTTTGTTTACTTTTAAACTTTGGCAAAAATTGAACATTTCTGCTACTTTGAGCTCAATTTCAAGGTACTTTTCATTGTGAAACCAATCAAAATCATCTCAATTTCTGTAATATGTCTTCCATTCTATAAAATGAGACCCGGAAAACTAGAATACAACCATAAATAGAATATGAAAATACACTGCAAAGACGCTGTTTTAAAGCAAAAACACTGTCGGAGTTTTTTTTTTTTCTCATTATGCACTTAGTGCTGCAGGATACTTTTTTTATACTGTGCACACTGACCACATAGACCCATTCTTTCATATGTAGGCCTTCCAGCTTTCTCTCACTAGATTTGAAGGCGCTAGTATTTATGCATACTAGTATGGCACCAACCCTGGCATGCAAGCCGTATTATGGCACCAACCCTGAAAGGGTTAATAATAATAATAATAATAATAATAATAATAATAATTGATTATAATAATGATAGAGCTTCAGTTCCCTAAATTATTATCAATAATAATAATAATTATTATTATTACTACAATAACGATAGAGTCAGTTCCCTAAATTAATAATAATTCTTCTTTTTCTTTCAACAAACCAGCCATATCCCACCGAGGCAGGGTGGCCCAAAAAGAAAAACAAAAGTTTCTCTTTTTAAATTTAGTAATTTATACAGGAGAAGGTGTTACTAGCCCCTTGCTCCTGGCATTTTAGTCGTCTCTTACAACATGCATGGCTTACGGAGGAAGAATTCTGTTCCACTTCCCCATGGAGATAACGGGAAATAAACAAAAACAAGAACTAGTAAGAAAATAGAAGAAAACCCAGAGGGGTGTGTGTGGTGTGTATGTATGTATGTATGTATGTATGTATGTATGTATGTATGTATGTATGTATGTATATATATATATATATATATATATATATATATATATATATATATATATATATATATATATATATATATATATATATATATATATATATATATATATATATGATGACACTGCTGATGACACTGTGCTCTTGGGAGATTCTGAAGAGAAGTTGCAGAGATTGGTGGATGAATTTGGTAGGGTGTGCAAAAGAAGAAAATTAAAGGTGAATACAGGAAAGAGTAAGGTTATGAGGATAACAAAAAGATTAGGTGATGAAAGATTGAATATCAGATTGGAGGGAGAGAGTATGGAGGAGGTGAACGTATTCAGATATTTGGGAGTGGACGTGTCAGCGGATGGGTCTATGAAAGATGAGGTGAATCATAGAATTGATGAGGGAAAAAGAGTGAGTGGTGCACTTAGGAGTCTGTGGAGACAAAGAACTTTGTCCTTGGAGGCAAAGAGGGGAATGTATGAGAGTATAGTTTTACCAACGCTCTTATATGGGTGTGAAGCGTGGGTGATGAATGTTGCAGCGAGGAGAAGGCTGGAGGCAGTGGAGATGTCATGTCTGAGGGCAATGTGTGGTGTGAATATAATGCAGAGAATTCGTAGTTTGGAAGTTAGGAGGAGGTGCGGGATTACCAAAACTGTTGTCCAGAGGGCTGAGGAAGGGTTGTTGAGGTGGTTCGGACATGTAGAGAGAATGGAGCGAAACAGAATGACTTCAAGAGTGTATCAGTCTGTAGTGGAAGGAAGGCGGGGTAGGGGTCGGCCTAGGAAGGGTTGGAGGGAGGGGGGAAAGGAGGTTTTGTGTGCGAGGGGCTTGGACTTCCAGCAGGCATGCGTGAGCGTGTTTGATAGGAGTGAATGGAGACAAATGGTTTTTAATACTTGACGTGCTGTTGGAGTGTGAGCAAAGTAACATTTATGAAGGGATTCAGGGAAACCGGCAGGCCGGACTTGAGTCCTGGAGATGGGAAGTACAGTGCCTGCACTCTGAAGGAGGGGTGTTAATGTTGCAGTTTAAAAACTGTAGTGTAAAGCACCCTTCTGGCAAGACAGTGATGGAGTGAATGATGGTGAAAGTTTTTCTTTTTCGGGCCACCCTGCCTTGGTGGGAATCGGCCAGTGTGATAATAAAAAAAAATAATAATAAAATATATATATATGGAGACGAATGGTACTTGGGACCTGACGATCTGTTGGAGTGTGAGCAGGGTAATATTTAGTGAAGGGATTCAGGGAAACCGGTTATTTTCATATAGTCGGACTTGAGTCCTGGAAATGGGAAGTACAATGCCTGCACTTTAAAGGAGGGGTTTGGGATATTGGCAGTTTGGAGGGATATGTTGTGTATCTTTATATGTGTATGCTTCTAGACTGTTGTATTCTGAGCACCTCCGCAAAAACAGTGATAATGTGCGAGTGTGGTGAAAGTGTTGAATGATGATTAAAGTATTTTCTTTTTGGGGATTTTCTTTCTTTTTTGGGTCACCCTGCCTCGGTGGGAGACGGCCGACTTGTTGAAAAAAAAAAAAATATATATGCATGCTTGTACATGTAGTATGTGTCTAGGTAGTAGGTTGGTAGACAGCAACCGCCCAGGGAGGTACTACCGTCCTGCCAAGTTAGTGTAAAACAAAAGCCTGTAATTATTTTACATGATGGTAGGATTGCTGGTGTCCTTTTTTCTGTCTCATAAACATGCAAGATTTCAGGTATGTCTTGCTACTTCTACTTACACTTAGGTCACACTACACATACATGTACAAGCATATATATACACACACACACCTCTGGGTTTTCTGCTATTTTCTTTCTAGTTCTTGTTCTTGTTTATTTCCTCTTACCTCCATGGGGAAGTGGAACAGAATTCTTCCTCCGTAAGCCATGCATGTTGTACGAGGCGACTAAAATGCCGGGAGCAAGGGGCTAGTAACCCCTTCTCCTGTATAAGTTACTAAATTTAAAAAAGAGAAACTTTTGTTTTTCTTTTTGGGCCACCCTGCCTCGGTGGGATACGGCCAGTTTGTTGAAAGAAGAAGAAGACATGTATGTGTAGTGTGACCTAAATGTGAGAAGAAGTAGCAAGACGTACCTGAAATCTTGCATGTTTATGAGACAGAAAAAAGACACCAGCATTCCTACCATTATGTAAAACAACTACAGGCTTTCGTTTTACACTCACTTGGCAGGACGGTAGTACCTCCTTGGGCGGCTGCTGTCTACCAACCTACTACCTAGGAATAATAATAATAATAATAATAATAATAATAATAATAATAATAATACGTACGTAATAATAATTCAGAATGCTTCCGCTAGTTGGCAGTACACATGTTTACATCACTGTCGAAGCAGTTCTCTCATGCTTTGCTTACAATTTTGACAGTCATTTGGCCAAATTTCGCTTTTCTGACCATGGTTCCTAAGAAAGTAAATGCAAAGGACAGTGCTGGGAAGAAAAAGACGATGATTTTCATGGAATTAACGCAAGAAATCCTAGATAAACATATACAAGGTGCACGAGTTGTGGATTTAGCCAGACAATAGCAGTGCAGTACATCTACTGTATGTACGATACTAAAGCAGCATAAGTCAATAAATTCAAATTCAGATTCAAATTCAAGTTTATTCTCTATAAGGGTTACAATGTGGGGTTTACAGGTTTTGGGTATTGTGTGGTTTACATGTTATAAAATACTAATTACAGAGGGGGCCACTAGGACACCTAGCATGGCTAGGCATTTCGAGCAGACTTGGATTAATTCTTAACATTAAATCCTTACAGATTATGGTATTAAGGCTAAGTGACTACATCATAATTTGTGAGTTTAGCAATGTGAATGCTTTTGTTTTGGCACAATACAAGGTGTCTATATTGGACTATCATAGGCAAACTTATGACTAGTTAGGATTTATTATTTTAAGATTAAGATTAGTATTTCTGGGTTTATGGTCAGTGGGTGAGTGAGTGTAATTGTGAACCACCAGGTGTTTATCATGTAGTTAGTTGTCGGGGTGGATCAGGGAGATGTTTTCTAACTGTAGTTTTGAAAGTGATGAATGTGTCTGCAGTTCTAGAGTTTTCAGGTAGGGTGTTCCAGATTATAGGTCCTTTGAAATACATTGAATTTTTGTAAAGGTTTAGTCGAACACGGGGAATGTCATAGAGATGTTTGTGTCTGATGTTATGCCTCTGGATCCTGTCACAACTATCAAGAAAGTGCTTTAGGTCAAGGTTAATATTGGAATTTAAGGTCCTGTAGATATAGATTGCACATTAGTTATTATTATTATTAAAGATTAGCCAGTATTCTCCCGGCCCGGGCCTTTTCCAAGTGGTGGCTCCCTCTTTAGGGAGTGTCTGAGACCTAAGTCTCCCATGGAAGGAGGCACAAGTACCTCCTCATCTTTGGGACCAACTGTCCCCAGGCCTAGCCACAAGCTAGGCCTCTCTGGTCTGCCATCCCTGCCCCAAGGGGGAATGGGAATGACAGTCTTATGAGCTAAAGGCTCGGGCTCAGGCACCTACCCTACCCTAGAAGGGTTAGGCATGGTATCGATCATCTGCACATTAGTAAGTGTGGATGTTCTGAACAGGGAGTAAGTTTAGATCTATGAAGAGTGGGGGGGGGGGTGTTGCCAGGGATGGGATTTAGTGATTATTCTTACTGCGGCTTTTTGTTGGGTTATTATTGGCTTTAGGTGTGTTGCTGCAGTTGAACCCCAAGTGCCAGCAAAGGGCGTTACAGTAATGCCAAAGCTGCGGACCTCTGACCATGAAAATATGGAGAAGCTGCTGCTGACGTAGTTGAGAGAGAAGCAGCTCGCAGGAGATACCATATCAGTTATGTTCAGTGATTAAACAAAACAAATTGTACCAGTTATGTTCAATGTGTAAGTACATATACACTTTATATAAACATTTATTATTTCTTTACAGTCTGTAGTGTATTATGATTTATTATGTGTTTATATACGATATTTTCAGTGTTTTTCATAGAAAACTAGTGATCTACTGCAGATAGCCTCAAAAATACTCCATTTTCTCCTACAATAAGAGCTTGAGACGATACTATATAGCCAAATTGGACAAGAAATGGCAGACGCTTCCGCCACTGCCTCTGCCACCATATTATGGCCTATTTTATTCATTCTGTGTTAACCCTTTGAGGGTCGACAGGCCCTCTCCTAGACTTGTTCTCAGGGTCGAATAATATTTGAAAAAAATTTTTTTTTTTCTTATGAAAAGATAGTTTTTTTTTCCTAAACATTATAGGCTAAAAAAAAATTTTTCCAACAATACTTACCAGAAATTGAACTGCATATGGCAACATCGCTGACTGCCGGTCACCCGGTAATCATTTATTTTTTTTACTTTTTTCTATTATTTTTTAATATTTTTTCTTTTCAAGTAACTTTTATGGCCTGTGAGACCAATATGAGCACTATTTTGTATATATTTACTTTTTCTATACTACACAGTAACTGCACAAACACTGTTGTCATTATATTGTTTACAAAACATGTTTACACAAGCGAACAATATAATATGTTGTTTATTACTATTTTTCTAAGTTTTATATACACATATACAGCCACTGGACATGTTTCTAGAAGTTCTGCAGCCTGTGGAACTCTTTGATACACTGTGTCATGCACAATGGTGTTTCACACTCATCACACATAAAACGAGTGAGTGTCTCTTCGTTTTTGTAGGATTTTTTTTTTTGTATGTGCACAGACATAACACCTCTTCTGAACCTTTTTCTTCAAAGCAGTAGCAGGCAGTTGTATTAGGATGTGATCACCATGCCTTAGACGAGAGGGTAGTTGATGATCAGTTTGCAGGCGTTGTTCTATTGCAGGTGTTGTTACTTGGTACTTGAAAAATATTTGTCTGATGACAAACAAAATTGACCATATGGTGGTTTGTTTCTGGTCTTCAACTTGTACACATTATAAGCATTCAGCATGGAAATGTCCACAAGATGAAAAAAGAGTTTTATGTACTACTTATAGCTCTTGCGAACACAATCAGCAAACCCAATTTGCAAATCACATTTGACCACTGAGCGCATATTGAGGGTGTAGTCCATCACAGCTGCAGGTTTTAGAATGGGTTTATTGATTTCTCTATGCTGTTTGCCAGTGTCTGTCATTTCGTTTCGGTGAACTGATGACAACAGTGTGACATCTCGTTTGTTATGCCACTGAAATGTCATGATGTAATTGGCAGCAAACGCCTGCACCTCACCTCTACATATGCCTTGAACCTAGGCATATGTTTATGATTTCCACACACTGTGCCACACACATCTGTCATATTCACTCGCAAAAAATCACTGAGTGAGGGGCTTGTATACCAGTTATCAGTATATAATATATGCCCCTTACCAAGATATGGTTCCATCATTGTTCTAACCACATCACCAGAGATACCCAATAACTTCCTGGTATCTTGCAATGTATTACTTTCAGTGTACACAATAATATTCAGTACAAGACCACTGTAACAATCACACAATACAAATAACTTTATACCAAAGCATTTCCTCTTGCTTGGTATATACTGCTTGAACAACAGTCTGCCTTTGAACAAAATCAAAGACTCATCAATAACAAGCTTCCTGAAGGGATAAAAATACAAACTGAATTAATGTTTCAGATACATAAACACATTTCTAATCTTATATAACCTGTCTTTTCTCTCAGGCCTGGTTTTGTCTGAGAAGTGTAGCACAAATCGATTCACTGGTATTATATCACTGAAAGCTGGGGTTGCAATGAGGCGGTCTGTTGACCAGTATAATTTGACACTGTGCTTATACACATGTGGCATAAGTATTATTGTGGCGAACAAAAGATACATCTCAGCTGCAGTTGTCTCCTTCCACTGGTGTAGCTGTGATCTTGGTGAAAGAATTGTGTTTGCCATGGTGTACTCGTAGTATCTGTTGCTTTCCCTGACAATCATTTCCATCAAGGGTTCGTCAAAGAATAACTCGAAACATTCTAGTTCAGTGGCATTGTTCCCAAGAGTACAAGATGGCCATAGTCCACTTTGACTTTCATCAAACTGATGGGGATTGGGAACAAAATTGGCAGCTTCCTGCCAATCTCAGGTGCAGTCTGCTGGTGGATACTGGATATTGACAGGTAGTTGTGGAGGTTGTAGTTGTGGAGGTTATAGTTGTGGAGGTTATAGTTGTGGAGGTTGTGGTTGTGGAGGTTGGTATGGTGGGTGGGTGGGTGAGAGTGGTCCTTGTTGTAGCTGAGCTGACTCAGCGGTGTGGGTAACAGCATGGGCCACTTCTAGTTCCTCATGGCTGGCACCACCACCACCACCATCTTCTGATGCCTGCACATTTTTTATCCCCATTGTAACAATGTCATCTTCATTTTCACTATCTGTTCCTGTTGTACGGTCATGAGATATACTCCGAGATCTATTCCTTACCCTTGGAACAGCACATGGCACACTACCAGAGCACACATAGTGTCATATATACTGACACTTCACTGGAGAATATTCTGCTTCACTTTCACTACTGGAACTGTTCTCAAGAGCTTGGAGCTCATATTCACTATCACTATCATCACCACTGCTCACATCTGTGTCCTAAGCACCGGAAAATAAGAGTTTCCTCTTTTGTTCTGGTACAACTGAACGTGAACAAGACGGCCCAGCACCAGATGTGAAAGGTTGAGTGTCATCTGGATTTTCATCACCATTATCACTATTATGTTCATTATTCTCAGTCACAAACTCCTCAAAACCCTGGAAATCATCTTCACTGACACTTCCATCCATATTTGAACTGTCACTTGGGAACAAAAGAGTCCCAGTTCACTGAGGAGTGAGGAGCTTCTTAGCATGAGGCATGGTGGACAAGGTGAACTAAAATGGCGTTCCCACAATGCTCCACTGGGTGCCCGAATTTTTTCCATCTGCGCACACTGACCACACAGACCCATTCTCTCACGTGTAGGCCTACCAGCTTTCTCCCGCTCAATTTGAAGGCACTGGAATTTACGCGTACAAGTACGTGGCTGACCCTGGCTGCAATGACGTACTAATACGTGACTGACCCTCAAAGGGTTAATTATATTGTTTATTATGACATATTAGATGAATTGTGATAGATAAATAAGCCATACAGTTGATAATAGTGTTATACAGTAGGGCCCCACTTATACGGCAGGTTAGGTTCCAGGCTACCGACGTAAAGTGGAAATCACCGTAAAGCAGAACACCTCTTTTTTTCGCTTACAAATGCATACAAATACTAGATAACAAGTTTACACTAACATATATTAAGTTGGTAAGTAAGTAAGTTCATTCAGATATACACAAATGCAGTTATATAGATTATCAGACATAGCAGCATATGTGTAAAGTGCCTAGGATAACCCCAAAAAATCAGACAGTGTGACTTATTTCCATTGGGGTTAGCAGTAGAACTAGGCATTAAAAAACAATATAAAAGTAAAATACACATATAGGACACTCATTACTTCCCTTAAAATATTTGTAGTCTTAATCTTGGGTGAGACAAGCATTATTTATTGTAAGAAATCAAGTGTGGTATGTATGGTAGCCAGCTGGGCTACCATACCAGGCCACCCCATCCACACATAATATTCTATAACATTTAAGCATTCCAGAGTGATAAAATGCATATACAGTGGTCCCCTGATAATTGTCAGGCTCGATAGTCGTCCTTTTCAGAAATTGTCGCATTATTTTCGTCCAAACATTGGCTCGCAAATGGTTAGTTGACTCGCTAATCATCGTTCATCCTGGACGCGTACTCACGGCTCTGAGCTGCCTTGGCCTCCCTTCCCAGCCAGTGTGCCATTGTTTACCAGTGAGCGACGGTCCCCTCACTTGTTCATACGAAATATTTCATAATACACCTACCATCCGACTTACGACCGAGTTCGGTTCCAAGAAACCGGTCGTAAGTCGAACTTTACTACTGAATATCAACAAAACATTTTTGTAATGACTTTATTTTATTGTTTTATTTTGGTATTTAATGTTTTACTTTACTTTTTATGCTGTTAGTACTGTATTTTATACTGTAAGGTTTAGGATAAACACTGTGTACAACACAAATAGTTGTTTATTTCCCAGAAATTTGGCATAAAAAACACGGTCGTAAGTCGAGTGGTCGTAAGTTGAGCAGGTCGTAAGTCGGATGGTAGGTGTATTCCATTCATTTTAGTGCTTGCAAGTGCTAAATAAGCTACCATGGCTCCAAAGAAAGCTCCTAGTGCCAAGCCTTTGGTGAAGAAGGTGAGAAATATGATTGAATTTAAGAAAAACATCATTGAACAATATGAAAGTGGCGTACGTGTGGACTGAACTGGCCAAGATGTGTAACAAACCCCATACAACCATATTTTCCATCATGGCAAAGAAAAAGGAAATCAAGGAAGCTGTTGTTGCTTGGAAAAAATTGTGGCCAGATTGTGTCCACAAGCGGGATTTTGAAGGGTTTGTGGCTGACCCTGATGAGCCTATGTCAGTTGTGAAATCTGTTGTGGCATTGGGGAGTTCCATGGGGTTGGATGTGAGTTTGGAGGATGTGGAAGAGTTGGTGGAGGACCACAGCGAAGAACTAACCACCGAGGAGCTGCAAGAGCTTCAGCAGGAACAGCAACAGATTGCAGCTCAGAATCTTGCTGCAGAGGAGGAGGAAAAGAGATGGGAGAAGGTGCCTTCTTCAGAAATTAAGGAGATTTTTGAAATGTGGAGTAGGATGGAAAGGTTTATGGAGAAACATCACCCTGAGAAGGATGTTGCAAGCCATATTGGCAACTTGTACAGTGACAGGGTCTTGGCCCATTTTAGGGAAGTTTTAGAGATGCCAGAACAGAGCTCTCTGGACACTTTTTTGCGAGACAGGACTCCAGTGACTCTCAAGCTGGTCCTAGTGGCATTACGAAACAGAGAAGAGAAGTATGTAACCCCAGAAAAGGACTTGGTACCTGAGGTGTTGATGGAAGGGGATTCCCCTTCCAAACAGTAACTAATCCAATCTCTCTCCTCCTCCAGTCTTCCATACACTAAGAAGAATTGCCAATAAAGGTAAGTGTTATGCTGTTAATGTTTCATTCATCATGTCCCATTGTATTGTTTATGTACTACATCTATATTTCATGTAAAAAAACTTTTGTTTTAATACTTCTGGGTGTCAGGAACGGATTAATTGTATTTACATTATTTCTTATGGAGAAAATTTATTCGAAAATCGTCTATTTCGATAATCGTCACACTTCCAGGAATGGATTAATGATGATAAATGAGGGACCACTGTACAGTTCACTCATTACTTATCTTAAAATATATGTAGTCTTAATGTAGGGTCAGAGGTGAGTAAACAAGATAAAACAAATAAATGAAAGAGAGAGAGAATGAGTTCACAAGAGAGGACATTCGTGGAGTTTTGTAAACAAACCAGGCGAACATGAGTTATGTAAGCAAACAAAGTGTACATGTCTGGTTTGTGTTACATTGTGTACAAGTTGTCTCTACATTGATACGGTAGAATAAATAAAGAGGAACACTCCCATTCTCATGTAACACCATTTTTTAGAAGAAATGACACTCTGAGTGAAGGCATACAAAAGGAATAATTTTTTACAGTTACCTCCAGTAACACATTTTCTCTTATGTTGCACTAGAGAAAACGTTATTCTTGACGTCAATTATACAAGTTGTCTGGCTCCCACATCTCATATTTATGTTTGTTTATTCTACTGTGGGGTGTATTTATCATCTTTATATGTTATGTATTGTGTTTATTATATAATTTTGAAAAAAATATCATAGCTGGATTAATAAAAACATGTACAGGTCCTTCATCACAAATCCAGCATCATTGGGACCTGTAGTGTGCCAGATTACTGAGTTTGCCGGATTACAGAGTGGTTAGGTTAGAATACACTTAATAAAATTAACCAACTTGACTTACACAAAGTTCATTGAACATCGGCAAAACTCTAACATTTCTGCTACTTTGAGCTCAATTTCAAGGTACTTTTCATCATGAAAGCTATCAAAATCATGTCTATTTCTGTAATATATCTTCCATTCTATCAAATGAGCCCAAAAAAATGAGAATACAACCATAAAAACCATACGAAAATATACTGCAAAGAGGAGGCTAATGGCTGAGAAGCGAACTCCCTTATTTATCGTCCGTCTTTTTTATTTTTGTTGTACGTTAAGAAGCATTTTTCCATCACACATTGTCCAAGTTTCAATGAGATAGCCCAACAAACAACCGAGAAAAAAAATATTTACCAAAAATCATATATGGCAAGCCCAAGCCAGGTACTGGAAATAAGTCACTTTGTCTGACTTTTCTGGGTTATCCTAGGTTCTCTATACATACACTGCTATGTATGATAATCTATGTAACTGTATTTGTGTATACCTGAATAAACTTACTTATTTACTTCTAGTCTGTCGACTGAGTACAAGAAACCGCCCATTCACTTATTTCAACTACCCAATAAAGTGGTCAGAAATTGGCAATTTGGCCGATTTCACACAAATTTCAACAGATACCAATTTCAAAATAGGGTCCAGAATAAACAATGCAGACATTCCTGGCACTAAAATAACATTTTCTCTGTTCATTAGTCACAGCTCTAGGCCCCTCTTATATTACTCTTGCTTTTCATTTGGAATTTTTATTCACAAAAAAATAGAAGATTTACTGTTATGCAGACTGCTGCATTATTATAATAATTGTATAAATAATGTCAAGCCGTTCTTGACTCTGTACTGGAATTTAGACTGGCAGGCGGACAGGTATTGGATGGTGACGTCATTTGTTTACTCTTGAGCTTCGCTAAAGAATAGAACATTTTTGCTACTGTGAGCGCAATTTCAAGGTACTTTTCGTCATGAAAGCAATCAAAATCATATCTATTTCTGTAATATATCTTTCATTCTATCAAATGAGACAGAAAAAATGAGAATATAACCATAACCATACAAAAAAATTCCGCTAAGTGGCCGCTAATGGCTGAGAAGTGAACTCCGCTATTTATGGTCTGATTTCTTTCATTTTTGGTGTAGGTGAAGAAGTATCTTTCCATCATACATTGCCCAAGTTTGAATAAGATAACCCAACAAACAGCTGAGAAAATAATATAATAATAATAATATCTTTATTTACTACATGTACAAGGTACAGTATACAGGCCTAGCTGACATCAGTGACATACTACTGTATAGAAAGCCGCTTGTTATGCAGAGTATTTCAAGAAAATTAGGTCAGTGTCCCAGGATAACAACCACACTAGTCGACTAACACCCAGGTACCCATTTACTGATGGGTAAACATAGACAAAAGGTGTAAAGAAACACACCTAATGTTTCTACCCTGGCTGGGAATCAAATATTTACCAAAAATCATATATGGCTAACCCAAGCCAGGTACTAGAAGTAAGCCACGTTGACTTTTTTTTGGGTTATCCTAGGTTCTCTACACGTATGCTGCTATGTATGATAATCTATATAGAGAAAATAACTTTTGTTTCAGGTTTATGGTGCAGTACGAGTGTATATCACAGTTAGCCCTGTGCTGTACTCCGTTTTCTCTAATATAAGCCCCAAGACAGGGATAGGAGAATGGTATTTGTATACCATATCCTCTTTATACCTTCATCGAACTGCTCGGTGTTATGCCAAATATTATTCATTCTGAAGTATTTAACATGTTTTATGTTATTTATATTGTTTATTATGTCATATTAGATCAATTGTGATAGGCAAATAAGCTGTAGTGTTGATATTAGCGTAATAATAATGCATGTTCTCCTGCTTCATGAGACTGGGCTCATGGCAGCCGACAGTGGCTTCAAAGCCACCTTATCGTTAATGGATAATGTACTGTGTAGGTGCTTTACATAATGAGAAGCATTTCTTTTATTCATTGGAACCATGGCTAGAGCTAAAAGTAAGCAGGTTAAAACAATAAATGGAGAAAAAGAAATTGGAATGACTTATGCAGCAAGTAGTGTCACCAAACAGTACCAGCAGGTTGGTGTGGCGACCCTGGAAATTTGAAATTATGCTAGCTACAATTAGTGCTGAATAACTGAAGGAACCGAATACAGTGGACCCTCGCCTAACGATATTAATCCGTTCCTGAGAGCTCAACGTTAGGCGAAATTATCGTTAGCCGAATTAATTTTCCCCATAAGAAATAATGGAAATCAAATTAATCCGTTCCTGACACCCCAAAGTATGAAAACAAAATTTTTACCACATGAAATATTAATTTTAATACACACAAACTGAAGAAGACATGTACAATTACATGACACTTACCTTTATTGAAGATCTGGTGATGATTGATGGGATGGGAGGAAGGGAGTGTGTGGATGGTGTTATTGTTTAGGACTTGAGATGTCAAGTCCTTTTCTGGGGTTACTTCCCTTCTTCTTTTAATGCCACTAGGACCAGCTTGAGAGTCACTGGACCTCTGTCACAGAACATATCTGTCCATAGAGGCCTGCACCTCCCATTCCTTTAATGACATTCCTAAAGTGTTTCAAAACAGTGTCAGTGTAATAGTCACCAGCACAGCTTGCAATAGCTGTGTGAGGTTGATTTTCATCAAAAAAGGTTTGCACTTTAAGCCACATTGCACACATTTCCTTAATCTTTGAAGTAAGCAACTTCCTCAATTTCTCTATCCCCTCTTCCGGAGCAGTTTCCTCAGGTCTGGCCTCTTGCTGTTGAAGATGATCTTGCAGCTCATCAGTGGTTAGTTCATCATTGTCCTCCTCCACCAACTCTTCCACATCCTCCCCACTAACCTCCAACCCCAAGAACTTCCCCAATGCCACAATTAATTCCACAACTGGCATAGGCTTCTCAGGGTTAGCCTCAAATCCTTCAAAATCCCTTTTGTATACACATTCTGGCCACAGTTTCTTCCAAGCAGAGTTCAAGGTCCTCTTAGTCACTTCCTCCCAAGCCTTACCTATAATGTTTACACAATTGAGGATGCTAAATTGATCTCTCCAAAGCTCTCTTAGAGTCAATTGAGTTTCTGTGGTCACTACAAAGCACATTTCAAACATAGCTTTTGTGTAGAGTTTTTTGAAGTTTGCAATGACCTGCTGGCCTATGGGCTGCAGGAGAGGAGTGGTATTAGGAGGTAAACGCTTGACCTTAATGAAGCTCATGTCCTCAGAAAGTCGCTCTGCCACGTCTGAAGGATGACCAGGAGCATTGTCTAATAACAGGAGGCACTTAAGGTCCAATTTATTTTTCAGGAGGTAATTTTTCACAGTGGGGGCAAATACATGGGGTAACCAGTCATAGAAAAGGTCTCTAGTGACCCATGTCTCACTGTTTGCCCTCCACATCACACACAAATTAGCCTTGAGGACATTGTTTTTTTGTTTTTCCTGAACACTCTGGGAGTTTCAGAGTGATACTCCAATAAAGACTTAACTTTGCAATCACCACTAGCATTAGCACACATCATCAGAGTAAGCCTGTCTTTCATAGGCTTATGTCCTGGGAGTGCCTTTTCCTCCTGAGTAATGTAGGTCCTGCTTGGCATTTTCTTCCAAAACAGGCCTGTTTCGTCACAATTAAACACTTGTTCAGGTTTCATTTCTTCTCTGTCTATGTACTCCTTGAATTCCTTCACATATTTTTCAGCTGCTTTTTGGTCCAAACTGGCAGCCTCATCATGCCTTATCACACTATGTATGCCACTATGATTCTTAAATCTCTCAAACCAACCTTTGCTGGCCTTAAATTCACTCACATCACCACTAGTTGCAGGCATTTTTCAAATTAAATCGTCATGCAACTTCCTAGCCTTTTCACATATGATCGCTTGAGAGATGCTATCTCCTGCTATCTGTTTTTCGTTTATCCACACCAATAACAGTCTCTCAACTTCTTCTATCACTTGCAATCTCTGTTTCAAAAACAAAGTTGCACCTTTGGCAAGAACAGCTTCCTTGATTGCTGTTTTCTTGGCCACAATAGTAGCGATGGTTGATTGGGGTTTTGTGTACAACCTGGCCAGCTCGGAGACACGCACTCCACTTTCATACTTAGCAGTGATCTCTTTCTTCATATCCATAGTAATTCTCACCCTTTTTGCTATAGGGTTGGCACTAGAAGCTTTCTTGGGGCCCATGATGACTTATTTTGCAGGTGCAGTTACTAAAAACACTGTGATAATATGAAATGTTCCGGTTGTATGTTTGGATGTGACCGTGGTGGCTGGCTTGTAAACACTGGCACCCATGGGACAAGTGAGGCGCACTAAGGCCGTAAGTGGACGCGTCTTGAATGGAACAAATCACGTTGGGCGAGTTTTTTAGCTCTAGCCGAGGCAAAATTTTTGCATTAAAATGTATCGCTAGCCGGATTTAACGTTATGCAATGCGTTCGTAAGGCAAGGGTCCACTGTAACTGATTGCCGGATTTGTGATGGCAGACCTAATTAGGTCTGCTAACGTTTTAACACTGGAACTGGAGTCATGCAGCAAATGGTTAGTAGACAACAAACTATCATTACACCTAGGGAAAACTGAAGCCATTCTCTTTGGCACGAAACATAAACTGAGAAGGGTAAATAACTTTAATGTTCAATGTAATGGGGAGCCCATCACTTTGGTTTCATCAGTAAAATATTTGGGAATTCCCTGTGACCCATGCATGTCAGGAGAATTGATAGGGAACAGTGTAGTAAAAAAAGCGAATGCCAGACTGAAGTTCCTGTATAGACAAGCACAGTGTCTACCTACTGAGGCTCGCAGGACCCTATGTCTAGCCCTTATACAATGCCATATGGATTACGCTTGCTCTTCTTGGTACTCTGCCTTGACAAAAAAACTGAAAGATAGACTGCAAATCACCCAGAACAAAATCGTAAGATTCATCCTGGGGCTGGGACCAAGAGAACATGTAGGCCAGGATGAATTACAGCAGTTGGATATGCTGAATGTTGAAGACAGAGTAAAACAACTGAAGCTAAATCATGTTTATAAAATTGCTCACAAACAGTGTCCAGAATATCTTGCTGTCAATTTTGTCAAGGTTGGGAACCAAAGCAATCATCGCACTAGGGGGAGAGAGCACAACTTTGTAGTACCCACAGTCATTGGCCAGGCTTCAAACACCTTTTATTGTACAGCAATAAAGGAATGGAACAGACTACCCACGCATGTCAAAGCCAGTCATAGCATGAACCAGTTCAAGAAGAGTGCCAAAAGGTGTCTGATGAATGTAGCTACAGAAAGGGAGGGGAATGATTTTCTATTTTTTATCTAACATACGTGTAAATTTTACCTTATTCCTAGTAATGACCCTCGTATTGTAGATAGTCTTAATGACCCTCATGTAGTAGTCTTTTTAGTATGATAATAAGATGTTATCTTCATTATAGAATAATAAGAAAATATTATAACCTTTATATTATAATAATAAGGACCCCAATGGAAATAAGTCACTCTGACTTTTTTGGGTTATCCTAGGTTCTCTACACATATGCTGCTATGTATGATAATTCTATGTAACTGTATTTGTGTATACCTGAATAAACTTACTTACTTACTTACTTACTTACCTGTATATTAACGTAATATATGACATTTAATGAGATTTGGTGATTATTATTATTATCATTGCTAATATGGCATCACTTGTATAAGTCATCTGGCTCCCACATCTCATATTTATGTTTGTTTATTCTACTGTGGAGTGTATTTATCATCTTTATATGTTATGTATTATGTTTATTATATAATTTTGAAAAAAATATCATGCATGGATTAATGAAAATGTGTATATTAACTCAATGATTATTATTGAGTGCAGTGGACCCCCGGCTTACGATATTATTTCATTCCAGAAGTATGTTCAGGTGCCATTACTGAACGAATTTGTTCCCATAAGGAATATTGTGAATTAGATTAGTCCATTTCAGACTCCCAAACATACACGTACAAACGCACTTACATAAATACACTTACATAATTGGTCGCATTGGGAGCTGTTCGTAAAGCGGGGGTCCACTGTATTATTAAGATTACTAATATGGCATCTCGAGACATAAGACACTCTTACTGATTTTAATGTGTACCTGCACACCAGCACAGTGTGTAAGTTTATTTAGGTACAGGTATACATAAGTGTAATTATCAGAGTATATATAAAATATGAAATAACTTTTAAAAGCACTTGAAATTTTGGAGTTTCGTGACACAACGGAGAGACGTGGTGCTTACGGATCTCACAGAGAATGTAAACATACAGGGTGGGGTGCAGTGACCATATTAGAAAGTCAGGTGGGGGATCCTTATAGAGAGTTTAGGTCATAATTTGAAATGACCGTATTAGCGGAATGCTGTAAAGCAAACGCTGTAAAGTGGGGCCCTACTGTATTTAAGTATTTTTTCTTGTCTCTCCAGAGTGTAGGAATGAATTAATGGCTTTTCAATTAATTTAAATGAGTAAATTGAGTTATGAGCTAGCTCCTGGAATGGATTAAACCTATAAGTCAAGGTTCCACTATGTCTTGTAAATAAATGTAAAAAATATTTTATTTAACAAGAATGTATCTTGTGTATTCTTAATATTTTGTTTCAAAAATTCCAGTGCTAGAAGAAATAGTACGAACAATGACTGATAGCGAAGACTACGATGGAACACTGATGGTGACAGTTGGTCACTTCTTGCATCATTTACACCGACCTCTACAGCAGACCATTCCTTTAATAGCTCACAGTCTTACCACTGCTGAGCTCTTACTTTCTGGCAACCCTGCAAAGTAAGTACAGTACATGTACCCAACACGTTTCTTTTATTCCTTACCTATTATGTAGTGCTTTTTGCACAACTCAAATTGTTTATTGCTGGTCACAGCATTAAGCAGTTTGCAATAACTCATTGTATTCATTGTATTCAACACAATAACTGCACCAATTTGTTTATCATTATATTGCTTACAAAACTTGTTTATTGTAAACAAAATAATGATGAAAATATTAGTGTGGTTGAGTATAACGGTACCATATAGTACCATATTGTTCAATGGTACCATATGGTATAATGGTACCATAGGGTGCAGTGGTAGCATATGGTACAATGTACCACATGGTGCAATGGTACCATGCAATGGTAGCATTGTACCATATGGTACAATGTACCATATGGTTCAGAACCATAGAATTTCTCTTCGGATCCACTTCCATCAGTCTTAGAACTATAAGTTGGGAAGAGGAGAGTCAGAATTTGCCCAGGGAGTGAGAGTTTCCTTGCCGCCAGGCATGGTGAACAAAGCCACTTTGGCAGCATTCCCACAATACTATGCGGGCATCCAGATTTTTTAGATTTAGGCCTACCAGCCTTCTTGAGCTAAATTTGAGGCCGTTAGAATTTTGGCATAGTTACACAAATAACCCGCACATAAAAGAGAGAAGCTGACGACGACGTTTCGGTCCGACTTGGACCATTGACAAAGTCACGTCGTCGTAAGCTTCTCTCTTTTATGTGCAGGTTATTTGTGTATCGTTCCAGTCACGGTATTGTGCCTTTTTGTTATTTATTTTTGGCGTAGTTCTACGGTTTGGACCCACAACTCAAAGCCATAGAACTATGGCACAGTTAAGAATCCTCTTACTGGTAGGCTGATACAACAAGGCCCACACTCAAGGGAGTGGCAAATGCTGTGCACATGCACATGGCAGTAGGTCAGCATGATCTGAAACAATAAGGCGCATATTCAAGGAACCAGCAAGTGTTAGTCACATGTTTGAATCACTGCAGAGAAAAGCCCAGACAGTCTGTAAAAATCTGGGTTGACAGACAACACTGTGATGGGATGTCTGGTGTGCCAAGAAAAGTGACTGCCCATACACCAGATAAATGTGAGGAGCAGAACAGAATGTTACAAAATGCAAAGAAAGGCAGAGGATCTACAAGGCTCTGGCAAATGTGGTCCTGGCTCAGGAAATATTCAGAAGCAGAGATGATGTCCATCTGCTTGCCATAGAAGAAGAATGACAACTGAATCATGCAGATCCCAGCTGATGCTTGCTTACTTATGATAACATTCAGCATTTTAAATGTTTTCTTCATGGAATTTACTCACCCATAGATGAAACTAAACTTCATGTGAAAGTGAAGTCTTACATTACACATCAGAAAATAACATGTTCATCAATGAAAAATTCTAACATTTAGCAACTTGTCCTTCTAAGCTGTGAGTGTTTAAGGTAGGGGCGAGCATAATCACCAACTTTTTTTTCATCAGATTTCAATGGGATTGTGACAGTGGATTAAGCAGCTTAAAAAAACATATAGGCTGTGTTTGTTATGACTGTTAGCCTTCAAGTTAGATAGAAGAAAATTATTTTTGCACAGTTTTATAGGTCCTAGGACTTTCCACTTTCTACTAAATTGGGAAGATGTACTATGCTCTAGTTGACATCAGATGAAAGATAAAGGCTAGAGTAATAATGACCCAGAACAGTTTAGCGATAATGTCGGTATATTCCATGAAAAAAAATGTTGAAGTTAGTAATTTTGTTTTTATTGTTATTTCCTAAACAAAGCTGTAAACAGTATCACAAATCCACCCTGGATGTTTGTAGAACCATCATTCCTCAATAACGTCTGCAAAAATCATGACAATCCTATTAATATTTATCGAAGGAAAGGGATTACAGTGTCAATAACTTATTTCTGATTTATTATTGATTTTGTTTGGTGTGAAACTCGATGGTTACCACACACCAAATCTAAGCGTATTGCACCCCTCCTTTTTTTTATTTATTTATTTATTTAGTAATTTTAGCATACATACAGAGGTACAAAAAAATACAGGTAAGAGCAGCATGCCAAAGCCACTTATATGCATAGCATTATGGGCTGGCTTAAAATTAACTTAAGATTAAACTAAGCAATGATGAAATCAGTGATAAAACATTATTGTAAACAGATAACTATAAAGCACAAATGAGTATTACAAAGACAGGTCATATGGTTGCATGCATTGCTGTACATTCAGTCGAATGGAGTATTCTGTTAGGTAGTGTATTTAAAATAATAACAAAGTTAGATTGGGTCCTAGGTTTAACATTTGTGTGATATAATTGTGAGTAACATATAGGATATACAATTTATAAGGTTCAGTTATTCAGTATTTATTTGGTTTTGAGTGAGTAAGTGATCTTTGAGAAGAGACTTGAATTTATAAACAGGTAGTGTTTCTTTTATATTTACAGGTAATGAATTCCAGATTTTAGGGCCTTTTATGTGCATTGAGTTTTTGCATAGCGTGAGATAGACACGAGGAACATCAAAGAGTGATCTGTGCCTTGTGTTATGGTCATGTGTTCTGTTGAGGTTGGCAAGGAGATGTTTGAGGGGAGGGTTAATATCAGAGTTCAGTGTTCTATGTATGTAATAGGTGCAGTAATAAGTATGGATGTTTTGTATGGTGAGTAGGTTGAGTGTTTTGAATATTGGTGGAGTGTGCTGCCTGTAGTGAGAATTTGTTATCATTCTAACTGCAGCCTTTTGTTGGGTAATAAGTGGTCTGAGATGGTTAATTGTTGTTGAGCCCCATGCACAAATTCCATAGGTGAGATAGGGGTAAATAAGAGAGTGATAAAGGGCCAGGAGGGCTGACTGTGGAACATAGTACCGTATCTTCGATAGTATGCCTACAGTCTTGGAAATTTTCTTAGAAATTTGTTGTATATGTGTATGAAATTTGAGTCTATTATCAAGGTGGATTCCTAAGAATTTTCCCTCTGTTAGCTTTGTGATAGGTGATCCGTTTATTGTTATGTTAAGAGGTACATCTGTAGCTCTGTTACCAAACTGAATGAAGTAGGTTTTGTCAATGTTTAGTGTAAGTTTGTTAGTCCTCATCCAGGTAGATATTTTATGTAATTCGGTGTTTACAGTATTGGCTAGCGTGACTGGGCTCGGGTGAGAGAAGACATATGTAGTGTCATCTGCAAAAAGTGTGGGTTTGAGTAATTGCGAAGCATTTGGTAGGTCTTTTATGTATAGGAGAAAGAGAAGAGGGCCAAGGACACTTCTCTGTGGGACACCAACTGTAATTGGTTGAGCGGAAGAGCTTGCCCCATTTGCGTACACATATTGGCTTCTGTTGCTGAGGTATGACTTGAGGTAGTTGAGGGAGTGCCCTCTAATACCATAGTGTGACAATTTTACGTGGAGCAAGTCATGGTCAACTGTATCAAAAGCTTTACATAAGTCAATGAAGATCCCCAGTGGGACTTCTTTTTTCTCTATTGCAGTGTATATATGTTCTAGCATGTGTATAATAGCATCATTAGTATTTTTATTAGGCCTGAATCCAAATTGGCAGGGGTTGAGAATGTTTTGGGAGATGAGGTAGGAGTAGATTCGTTTATGAATTAATTTTTCGAAGATTTTTGAGAGAGGGTGTAAATTGGATATTGGCCTATAGTTATTCAACTCTGTTTGGTCTCCTCCTTTATGGATCGGGGTGACCCTTGCTATTTTGAGAGCTGTAGGGAAGATGGAGGATTCAATGGATTTGTTAAAGAGTGTTGCAATGATTGGTGATAGTACTTGTGACACTTTTTTGTATATAAAGGGTGGTAAGGTATTTAAATCTCCTGCCTTGTTTTTTAGTGTGTTGATAATAAGGGAGACTTCGTATGGGTTAGTCGGAGCTAGGAACAGTGTGTTCGGGTAGTTGCCAATGAGGTAGTCATTTGGTGGGGTATCTGAGCTTGGGATTTTATTGGCAAGGTTTTGTCCTATAGTGGAGAAGAAATCATTGAGTCTGTTTGCTGTTTCTGTTGGTGGGAGTTGGGGTTCATCTGATTTTGCTAATTTTATTTCGCTATTTCGTGATATATTTTTTGTTCCCAGAATTTCTGATAGGGTCTTCCAGGTCTTTTTTATATCACCTCGTAAGTTGGATAATCTGTTCTCATAATAAAGTTTTTTTGCCCTTCTTATCAGGCTGGTTAGGATTGACGAGTAACGTTTTGTTTGGTCTCTGGTTATGTGACCCATTCTGTACTGTTTTTCATATCGGTGTTTTGTATTTATGGATTTGAGAATGCTGGGTGTTAGCCAGGGACTGTTCAGTCTCTTAGCTGTCATCTGTTTAGTTTTTTTAGGGCAGTGCTTGTTATAGAGGTATTGGGTCTTTTTTAGAAAATTATTAAAACATTCGTCAATATCTGTATAGATTTCTAGCTCAGTGTGCCAGTCAATGTTTGTTACTGCTGTTGTGAAGTTATTAATGGCTGCCTCATTGTGAAGTCTGAAGGTGACTTTAGTAGTGTCTTGGGGTATTTTACCAAGAGTTGTTATGAGGAAAGTAGGGTAGTGGTCTGTGGTATTATCTGTAATTATGCCTGATTTTAAAGGGGATATGGTGTTGGTCCAGATGTGGTCAAGTAGGGAAACACTAGTCTCCATAACTCTTGTAGGTTTTGTTACTGTTGGTAGCAACATGCAGTTACTCATTGTGTTTGTGAATTCAGTAACGTGTGGGTCCTGGTCTTGCAGGAGATTTATATTGAAGTCACCTGAGAGTAGTAAGTGATCTTTGTTCATGCGTGCATCAGTTATCATACTTCCTAGGTTTTGACTAAATTGGCTAATGTTTGATTGTGGAACTCTGTAGATGTTTATCACTGTGAGAGGTTTTTGTAGGTATTTGGATTTGAATTTAGCTATTATATATTCCCCATGTTCATCCCTTGTGCAAGTATTAGTGATACATTCTAGTTGCACTTGTTGACAGCCTGACGGCTACTGAGGCAGACACTGACCGCTCTCCACACTCTAGCCAGCACAGAAGATGCCGTGTAGAGTGTTTACAATGAAACAATCATAAAAATTGTAATTTTTGGAGAAAAAGAAAACACTAATTGCCAACATGTATTTTTGCTGACAGCAGCAATAAAAAAAATACATTTAATGAAAAACATACTTAGAAATATGATGGAAACAAGCAGATTAGATCAAAATGTTACCAGAATTTTGTACTATTTTTCAGTAAGAAATTTTTTTTTTTCCAAAACTTTTCAATTTTAATTTCCTGAAACTGGAAAAAGGCTCTCCCCTCCCTTAAGTGTTGATGGAGATGTGCACCACCATGGTCTCAGCAGGTTAAATATTAAAGATAGTGCAACAAACACTGAGAGACTAACAAAATATTGAATATGAAGCACTCAAATTACTGTATATAAATTTTGATTAAGATACATTGTAGTAACAAAAAATCATAATACCATGCCTGGAACAATAGTTAGTGTACTGTAGTTGGAACAATAGTTATAGTACTATAGCTGAAACAATTTACACAGTACCATAGTTGGAACAATAGTTACAGTACCATAGCTGGAACAGTAGTCACAGTACCATAGCTGGAACAATAGTCACACTATCATGGCTTAAACAATTGTCACAGTGCCATAGTTGGAACAGTAGTTACAGTACCATAGCTGGAACAATAGTCACAGTACCATAGCTGGAACAATAGTCACAGTACCATAGCTTAAACAGTTGTCACAGTACTATAGTTGGAAAAGTAGTTACAGTACCATAGCTGGAACAATAGTCACAGTACTATAGCTGGAATGGTAATCACAGTACCATAGCTGGAACAGTAGCCATAGTAACTTAGTTGGAACAAGTCATAGTATCATAGCTGAAACAATTGTCACAGTACTATAGTTGGAAAAGTAGTTACAGTACCATAGCTGGAACAATAGTCACAGTATCATAGCTGGAACAATAGTCATAGTATCATAGCTGAAACAGTTGTCACAGTACCATAGTTGGAACAATAGTTACAGTACCATAGCTGAAACACTTGTCACAGTACCTTAGTAACTTAGTTGGAACAAAAGTCACAGTAAAATAGCTGGAACAATAGTCATAGTACCATAGCTGGAACAATAGCCATAGTAACTTAGATGGAGCAATAGCCTTAGTAACTTAGTTGGAACAATAGTCACAGTATCATAGTTGGAACAATAGTCATAGTATCATAGCTGGAACAATAGTTACAGTATCATAGCTGGAACAATAGTCACAGTGTCATAGCTGGAACAATAGTCACAGTATCATAGCTGGAACAATAGTCACAGTATCATAGCTGGAACAATAGTTACAGTATCATAGCTAGAACAATAGTCACAGTATCATAGCCTGAACAGTAGTCACAGCATCATAGCTGGAACAATAGTCACAGTACCATAGATGGAACAATAGCCATAGTAACTAAGTTGGAGCAATGGTCACAGTATCATAGCTGGACCAATAGTTACAGTACCATAGCTGGAACAATAGTTACAGTATCATAGCTGGAACAATAGTTACAGTATCATAACTAGAGCAATAATCACAGTATAATATAGTTGGAACAATAGCCACGGTATCATAGCTAGACCAATATATAATGAAATTTGTGTGTAGACATCTAGGTAGCAGTGAATGATAAGGCTTTGGAGGCAACGTCTTGCTTTATTGGGTTCTTGGTGCACAGGCAGTGTGTTAAGGCAGCCCTGACAGGCCAGGCCCTTGCCCACAAGGAGAGAGTGGAGTACACTTGTTGTCTCTAGGTTGAGGTAGTGTAGAGTGAGACAGAGCCAGCCTGAGGGCAGGCCTGAGGCACATGAGATGGCAGCACTGATGACACAAAATATAAAAGCAGCCTGATGTGAAATACAAACCCCGAGCAGGGTATACATTTCTTGGTCCTCTACCCATGGTTGTCTGTGACCATGTCAAGGAACAGGGCACAGAACACAAAATAAAAACATATATATACAGGAGGCCCTCCACATTCGCGAGGGTTAGGGGATCAAAAACCTCGCGAATGTTGAAAATTCGTGAGTGTTTGGTGCATAAATATGATGTAGGGAAATATAATAATACTGTACTGTAGCATTCGTGAATGTTTTCATGCGCAAATATATTGTAGGGAAATACAACAGTAGCATTTATTTAGCCTAACAGTACTGCTTCCTTAACCTATTGAACCATGAACAATCATAAAACACATGAAAACACATGAAATCTGGGCGGCTGGGCATTCGCGAATGTTCAAAGCTCACGAAAGTGGAACTCATGAATGGGGAGGGCCTCCTGTACTTGTGGATATACCTAGAGGTTACCTGGAGGTTATTCCAGGGATCAACACCCCCACAGCCCGGTCCATGACAAGGCCTTCCGATGGAACAGGGCCTGATGAACTAGGCTGTTACTGCTGGCCGCACACAGTCCAACGTACGAGCCACAGCCCGGCTGATCCGGCAGTGACTTTAGGTATCTGTCCAGCTCTCTCTTGAAGGCAGCCAGGGGTTTATTGGCAATTCCCCTAATGCTTGATGGGAGGCTGTTGAACAGTCTTGGGCCCCGGACACTTATGGTGTTTTCCCTTAGTGTACCAATGGCGCCCCTACTTTTAATTGGGGGCATTTTGCATCGCCTGCCCAGTCTTTTACTTTCGTAGGGAGTGATTTCTGTGTGCAGATTTGGGACCATTCCTTCCAGGATTTTCCAAGTGTAGATTATGATATATCTCTCCCTCCTGCATTCCAACGAGTACAAGTCAAGTGCTTCCAAGCGTTCCCAGTAGTTAAGGTGCTTGACAGAACTTATACATGCAGTAAAGAATCTCTGTACACTCTCTAGATCTGCAATTTCACCTGCTTTGAATGGAGATGTTAATGTACAGCAGTATTCCAGCCTAGAGAGAACAAGTGATTTGAAAAGGATCATCATTGGCTTGGCATCTCTCATTTTGAACGTTCTCATTATCCATCCTATCATTTTCTTTGCACATGTGATCGTGGCACTGTTGCGATCCTTGAAAGTGAGATCTTCAGACATTACTACTCCCAGGTCCCTTACATTATTTTTCCGCTCTATTGTATGGCCAGAGTCTGTAGTATACTCTGTTCTAGTTATTATCTCCTCCAGTTTTCCATAACGGAGTACGTAGTTGGAATTTGTCCTCATTGAACATCATATTGTTTACCGTTGCCCATTGGAAAACTTTGTTTATATCTTCTTGGAGGTTAACCACGTCCTCAGCAGATGACAGCCTCGTGCAGATCCTAGTATCATCCGCAAAGGATGATACGGTGCTGTGATGTATATCTCTTTCTATGTCTGATATGAGGATGAGGAATAAGATGGGGGGCGAGTACTGTGCCTTGTGGAACAGAGCTCTTCACTATGGCAGCCTCCGATTTAACTCTGTTGACCACTACTCTTTGTGTTCGATTTGTTAGGAAGTTGAAGATCCATCTCCCCACTTTCCCAGTTATTCCTTTAGCACGTATTTTATTGGCTATTACGCCATGATCGCATTTGTCAAGTGCTTTTGCAGTCTGTGTATATTACATCTGCACTCTGATTTTCTTCCAGTGCATCCAAGGCCATATCATAGTGATCCAGTAGTTGTGAGAGGCAGGAGCGACCTGCCCTGAACCCACGTTGCCCTGGATTGTGCAGATTTTGGGAATCCAGGTGATTTGCAATCCTGCTTCTTAGCACTCTTTCAAAGATTTTTATGATGTGGGACGTCAGAGCTATTGGTCTATAGTTCTTAGCTAATGCTTTGCTGCCACCTTTATGGAGTGGGGCTATATTCGTTGTTTTAAGTGACTGGAATTTCACCCATGTCCAAGCTCCTCCTCCATAGTGTACTTAGGGCATGCGAGAGGGGTTTCTTGCAGTTCTTAATGAAAACAGAGTTCTACGAGTCTGGGCCCGGGGCTGAGTGCATGGGTATGTTGTCAATGGCTTTTTCGAAATCTGTCGGAGTTAGGGTAATGTCGGAAATCTGGCATACATTTATGAAGTTTTGAGGCTCATTCATGAAGAAATCATTTGGGTCATCGATCCTCAGACTGATTAGTGGTTCACTAAACACAGAGTCATACTGGGATTTCAATATTTCACTCATTTCCTTGTTGTCATCTGTGTAAGTCCCATCCTGTCTGAGTAAGGGCCCGATACTAGATGTGGTATTTGCCTTGTTTTTGGCATATGAAAAGAAATATTTTAAATTTCTTTCAATTTCACTAATAGCTTTAAGCTCCTCCTGTCTCTCCTGGTTCCTGTAAGAGTCATTTAACTTAAGTTCGATAGTTTCCACTTTCCTGGTCAGCGCCTCCTTTCGTGTATCAGATATTCTAGCACTCCTGAGGAGCTCAATGACTCTTCGTTGTCTTCTGTAGAGGGAGCATCTTTCTCTCTCCAGTTTACTCCTGCTCTTCTTCTTTCTTAGGGGAATATGCCTAGAACATGCTTCAGCTGCCAGGAAGTTGATCCTTTCAAGGCACTGGCTTGGATCCATGTCATTTAAGATATCTTCCCAACATGTTTCGTTTAGGACATGGTTTACCTGGTCCCAGTTGATGTTCTTGTTGTTGAAGTTGTATTTTGTGAAGACACCTTCACAGGTACATGCATTCTGCTGATCAGGACCCCTATGCATGTACTTCTGGACTTCGATTAGGTTGTGATCGGAATTAGTTGTTTTTGATATTGTTATGTCTCTTACCAGGTCCTCATTATTTGTGAAGATAAGGTCAAGTGTGTTTTCTAGTCTTGTTAGCTCCACTATCTGCTGGCTTAAGGTGTGTTTATCGCAGAGACTTAGTAGCTCATGTGTGTGTGTGACCTTTCATCTGTGCTACCTCCGGGGATTGTTTCAGCTATAGCATTATTCGCTACATTCTTCCATTTTGTATGCCTTAGGTTGAAATCACCAAGCAGTAAGATGTTTGGGGATGGAGCTGGAAGGCTTTCCAGACAGTAATCAATTTTCAGTAGCTGTTCCTTGAACTGTTCGGAGGTTGCTTATATACAGCCACAATGACTAGGTTTTGGTTTTCGATCTTTACTGATAGAACTTCAACTACCTCATTTGTGGTGTTCAGCAACTCTGTGCAGATGAGAGACTCTTTGACATACAGGCCAACCCCCCCCTTGTTGCCTGTTCTTTCTGTCGCATCTAAAAAGGTTGTACCCACCTATCCATATTTAACTGTCAAAGTGATCTTTTGTGTGAGTCTCTGTGAAGGCTGCAAACATTGCATTAGACTCCTCTAGAAGTCCACTGATAAAAGGTATTTTATTGTTGGTGGATGGCTTAAGGCCCTGTATATTAGCAAATATGAACGAGGTTGTATTCTGTGTTTGTTGGGGGGACTTTGTTATTGGCATCAGTAGTTGTAATTCTGGAGGGCCATGGGTGGCCACTGGCTGTGCCTCCAGTCCAACAAGGCTCCAAGGTGGTGGACTATTTTTGTTATTTCCTTCCATTTTCTTTTTCCATTTCTTGCCACTAAAAAATCACCTGGAGTTGGGTTGTCGTAGCTGCTATTGTCTTGTGGGGTCTGTGCCTCCTGGTCCCTTTTAGATGGTATGCAGGGCAGTCGATGTTGTAGCACTGTTTCTGGAGGACCGAGGAGTGACACATTTTTGGGTGAAAGAAAGTACAGGAAGAAGAACAACACACTCCTTTAGACAGGAGGTCGCTACATTTTTAGGGATGCTCATAGTTGCATGTCCCATTTTTTTTCCTGATATTCCATGCTTACAGATGTCCCAAGCATAATATTTGCACAAATTCACCTTTGGTTGAGAATTGTTAGGAGGTGTGTTGTCAATTTCTGCAGGTTCTGGGACTGCACTATAATCCTCAATATCCAAGCTAGGGCCACCCCATCCTGGATTACATCTACTTTCCTCAGTAGAGGAAGAAGGAGGAGACTCCTCTCCAACATCTGTACTGTGGGCCACGGTCTTGTGCAATGATGGTTGTATATTTACGGTTTTAGTGGTGGTTGTGGTAGGGTCCCTAGTAGAGCCTGGGCTGGCAGTAAGGCTGGGGGCTGGGTCTGAGTCAGCACTGGGGTTGGGGGCTGAGCCTGGGCCAGCACCAGCACTCTGGGTATTAGTGCTATGACTGGGGGATGGGTCTGGTTTAGCATGGACAGAAACTCTTTCTACAAGGAGGGAAGGAAAAAAGGGGGTGTGCTAAAACATCGTGGTCCAAGGCAGTGAGCCTCGGACCATCATTGGCTTGAACCAATACTCACAATACCATAGCTGAAACAATAGTCACAATACCATAGCTGGAACAATAGTCACTATACCATAGCTAGAACAAGAGGTGATATGAAAAAGGCCTGTACCATGTACGCTCGAATCCTAGGTTCTCGGAAGTTGACCAGAACAAGAGATATTGTCCTAACCAAACCCAGTAACCCATATCTCCAGCCTGTAGAAACAGCTAATAAATTAAATAATTCCTTCTTTACGATAGGATCAAATCTAGCCAGCAAAATTCCAAGTACCAATACTAGAGCGAGTGACAACCTTGTTGGAAGTTTATCAAGCTCCCCTTGTCTGATTCCAACTATTTCTATTGAGGTCACCTTGATTATGTATTTATTGAAAAACAAGTCAGGAACTTAGCTCAAGTTCCACCACTATTGTTCAGAAGAGTATCTCATGTTACTGTACTGTGTTGTTCAACAAATCACTAGAAACCATCACTTTCCCAACAGTACTAAAGATAGCAAGGGTTACCCCAATGCACAAAGGTGGATCCCCAACAGATGTAAATAACCAGTGGTATCCAAAGTTTTTGAAAATTAATATGCAAAAGATTATACATACTCTTCTAGCATCATTCACTATACTCAACCCCTGCCAGCTTGGTTTCAGCTGAAATAAAAGCACAAATAATAATAATCATAATAATAATAATAATAATAATATTGTCTTTATTTACTACAAGTACATGTACAAGGTATACAGGCCTAGCTGACATCAGTGACATACTATTATATAGAAAGCCCCTTGTTATGCTGAGCATTTCAGGCAAATTAGGTCAGTTTTGTCCCAGGATGCGACCCACACCAGTCAACTAACACCTAGGTACCCATTTTAAATTGATGGGTGAACAGGGACAGCAGTTGTCTTATGGAAACCCATCCCTAATGTTTTCCAGCCGTACTGGAGATCAGAACCCCGAACCTCAGTGTGTGAGCTGAGTGCACCAGCGATTGAGCTAGACTTCCTTTATACAGCTCCTGAAAATAATGAAAACCCATTAGGCCTCTTTATTGACCATAGGAAAGCTTTTGATGCAGTACACCACAACATCCTTCACCTTAAACTTGAGCATTATGGTATTAGAGGTCATACACTTACATATATAAAGTCCTACCTCAACAGCAGATCAGTATGTCTCTATCATGGGCTCAACCTCATCAGCAAGACCTATCAACATAAAGAGTCTCACAGGGCAGTGTCCTCGGCTCTCTGCTTTTCCTCACATACATCAATGATCTTCCAACTGCATCTCAGTAACTTAGACCTGTTCCCCTCGCTGACGACACAACTTTTGTCATCTCCCAAATCTGAATTCCCTCAACCTGGATGACTACCAATAAACTCATGCTTAACATTGACAAGACCTTCTAGATGATGTTTGGGAACAGAGCTACAAATGTCCAACTAAACAAAATGAAGGAAAATTCCTAGGTCTTTTCCTAGACAGCAACTTGAAATTCAACACCCACATTCAATACATTACAAAAAAGGTATCCAAATCAGTTGGCATCCTCTTTAAGATATGCTACTATGTACCTCAGACAGCACTACTTACATTATACTAATCTCAGATGTATCCCTACCTCACCTGTGCTATTTTTGCTGGGGGATCCACTACAGCAGATTACCTTAAGCCAATAATAACAACAAAAAATGACTGTATGAATGGTCACCCAGTCTACTTTTAGACAACACACTCCTCCACTCTTGAAAGACCTAAACCTACTTAATATATGTAAAATTCATTCATATTACTGTGCATATTACATATATAGGACAATTAGCTCTAATATCTGTCCTGCCCTGAAACTCTTGACAGTTGCAACAGAACTCGTAAGCATAATACTAGACAGAAATCTATGACATTCCCTGTATCTGGCTTAGTTTTTGAAAAACTCAAATGTGCATACAAGGACCTAATAACTGGAACTATCTACCTGAAAACTCCAGAGTCCCTGTCTATTTGAGTCTCAAATTTACCACTAACATACACAAACCTAACCAGAGTCTCTATCTGCCAGCTGCCTCAAAGCTACTGCTAAAAAATAATGTGATCCTAACAGCAATTTATTATGAACAATTCTTCCATCCTGTATTGTATAATCATTCCTTCATCTCATGTACTTAGATTCATCCTTAATATATAACTAATTATAATTTTTACTTGAATCACTAAATACCTCCACTATAATAAAAACTATGTATTTCTATTTTCATATTCAGGAAGACCCCACTAATACAGTAGTTAGGTTCTGGGCCACCACTGTAAAGTGAAACATAACCTTTTTTCCAGTTTCAGATGCATATACAAGCCTGATAACATGTTACACTATCACATATATTAAGTGAGAAATAGAGCTAGGCCTAAAAAAATGCATATACAGTACACACATTACTTACCTTAAAATATTTTTGTTCTTACCTTATTGTAGGAAGTCTGAATAAATGAAAAATGGCTATAACTGATAACCACTATTAGTGAAATGCCATAAAGCAAAGCACTGTAAAGTGGGGCCCCTCCTGTACTTGTAATTATAATTTAGTTTTAAGACTGCCTGAAATGTCTTGCATAATAAGGGGCTCTCCATAAAGCAGTTTATATATGTCAGTCACCCTAACTGTATTATATACTGTACTCTGCTTCTTAGAAATAAAGTTTATTTTGTTTGTATCATTACTCTCATTCCCTAAACAGTGTATGTTGCCTGCAGCTTTACTTCCTTAAGATCGCCTCTCATTAACCCAGTGTATGATGCCTATACTTTTACCTTTTTATTTATTACTCTTTCTCCCTAGGCAGTGTATGATCCTTATAGCTATTCTTCATTGCTTCTTTTCCCTGGTAGTGTATGATGCCAATAACTTTACTTTCATTCCCTCAGGTTGTGTGTGGTCCCTCTATCTTACTGACCTTTGAATTTAATAATTTAAATTGCCTCCATCCTTCTTTATTAGTAAATAAAGTATTTATTAAGAGGGGTCTGTGCATTCATGGTTAATTCATGTTAATGTATAATTCATGTTTGTTTGATTCATATTTTATCCATGTTTAATTCATGTTTAATCCATGTTACATTGATGCTTTTTTAATGTTTATTTCATATTCTTGTGTCATCCATATTTAATTCGTATAATCCATGTTTATTTTATGGTTAGTTCATGCGTATTTCAATATATGCTTAATTGTTGCTTGTTTCATATGTTAATGGGGAAGTTCTAGACCTGTTCCAACTATACAGTGTTTGGGGAATGGTAGTTAATCAGGTTGAGAGGAGATGCTCCAGTCCTCAGGATTAAGAGCTTTTCACCAGCATCTAGGTGCCTCCCATTGAAGGCATTTCCTACTGCTGCTTTGCTTTATATCTTCAATGTATATACAGTGAAACCCCAGATTTCCTACTTAATCCATTCCAGGTCATTCTAAATCCGAAATGTACGAAAACCAAAGTAATAGTTCCCATAAGAAATAATGTAAATCCAATTAATCCGTTCGACACCCAAAAATATTCACAAAAAATCCATTTTTTAAAGAATAATTATACTTTTACATACAGAAAACAATGAGAAATAAATATAAAGCAATAATTTTAATGATAAATGAACATTACATACCTTTATTGAAGACTCTTGTTGGTGTATTGAAGAAAGCAGGAGAGGAGAGGGAGTTGAGGTTATTGTTTGGAAGGGGAATCTCTCTCCATAAGGACTTCAGGTATCAAAGCCCTCTCTGGGGTTACTTCCCTTCTTTGTCTTTTACTGGCACTGGACCCCTGTTGCACTAAAAATCTGTTCAGAGAGTTCTGTTTCTGGCATCTCTTTAAGATTTGAATAAAATGAGCCAAGGTATTGTCACTGAACATGTTGCAGTTACAGCTTGTATCAGCTTTGTCAGGGTGATATTTTTCAACAAAAGTTTGTGCCTCATTCCACTTTGCACAAATGTCCTTAATTACTGAAGAAGGCACATTCTCCCCTCTCTCTTCCTCTTAAGCACTTTCCTGAGCTACAGTCTGTTGCTGTTCCAGTTGAAGGTCTTGCAGCTCTTCAGTGGTTAGCTCTTCCCTGTGGTCTTCCACCAACTCTCCCACACCCTCACCACTCACCTCCAACCCCATGGACTTCCCCAAAGACAATAGATTCCACAACAGGCGTAAGGTCGTCAGGATCAGCCTCAGACCCTTCAAAATCCTTGTCGAGGACACATTCTGACCACAATTTTCTCCAAGCAGAGTTCAAAGTCCTGGAAGTCACTCTCTGCCAAGCCTTACCTGTAAGGCTTATGCAGTGGAGGATATTTACGTCATTCCTCCAGAACTCTCTTAGGGCTAATTCATTGTCCGAGGTCACTTCAAAGCATCTTTGAAACGTTGCTTTCATGTAGAGTTTTTTGAAGTTATAGAAATAACCTGCTGGTCCATGGGCTGGATGAGAGGAGTGGTGTTAGGAGGCAAGAACTTCGCTGTGAAAGGTAGATGGGATACAAGGAATATAGAAGCAGTAAGTAAGAGAGAGGTGAAGGTATATAAATTAAAAGAGGAGGCAGGTAGGGTAAGATATAAACAACTGTTGGAGGATAAATGGGCCAGTGAGAGTATAGGCAGTGGGGTCGAAGATGTATGGGGTAGGTTTAAGAGTGTAGTGTTAGAGTGTTCAGCAGAAGTTTGCAGTTACAGGAAAGGGGGTGTGGGAGGGAAGAAGAGCGATTGGTGGAATGATGATGTAAAGAGAGTAGTAAGGGAGAAAAAGTTAGCTTATGAGAGGTTTTTACAAAGTAGAAGTGATACAAGGAGGGAAGAGTATATGGAGAGAAAAATAAGAGGTTAAGAGAGTGGTGAAGCAATGTAAAAAGAGAGCAAATGAGAGAGTGGGCGAGATGTTATCAACAAATTTTGTTGAAAATATAAAAAAGTTTTGCAGTGAGATTAATAAGTTGAGGAAGCCTAGGGAACAAATGGATTTGACAGTTAAAAATAGGAGAGGAGAGTTATTAAATGAAGAGGTAGAGGTATCGGGAAGATGGAGGGAATATTTTGAGGAATTGTTAAATGTTGATGAAGATAGGGAAGCTGTGATTTCGTGTATAGGGCAAGGAGGAATAACATCTTGTAGGAGTGAGGAATAGCCAGTTGTGAGTGTGGGGGAAGTTTGTGAGGCAGTGGGTAGAATGAAAGGGGGTAAGGCAGCTGGGATTGATGGGATAAAGATAGAAATTGTAAAAGCATTAGAGGATATAGTTTTGGAGTGGTTGGTGCTATTATTTAATAAATGTATGGAAGAGGGTAAGGTACCTAGGGATTGGCAGAGAGCATGCATAGTTCCTTTGTATAAAGGCAAAGGGGATAAAAGAGAGTGCAAAAATTATAGGGGAATAAGTCTGTTGAGTATACCTGGTAAAGTGTATGGTAGAGTTGTTATTGAAAGAATTAAGAGTAAGATGGAGAATAGGATAGCAGATGAACAAGGAGGCTTTAGGAAAGGTAGGGGGTGTGTGGACCAGGTGTTTACAGTGAAACATATAGGTGAGCAGTATTTAGATAAGAGTAAAGAGGTTTTTGTGGCATTTATGGATTTAGAAAAGGCATACGACAGGGTGGATAGAGGGGCAATGTGGCAGATGTTGCAGGTGTATGGTATAGGAGGTAGGTTACTGAAAGCAGTGAAGAGTTTTTTATGAGGATAGTGAGGCTCAGGTTAGAGTATGTAGGAAAGAGGGAAATTATTTCCCAGTAAAAGTAGGCCTTAGACAAGGATGTGTGATGTCACCGTGGTTGTTTAATATATTTATAGATGGGGTTGTAAGAGAAGTAAATGCGAGGGTCTTGGCAAGAGGTGTGGAGTTAAAAGATAAAGAATCAAACACAAAGTGGGAGTTGTCACAGATGCTCTTTGCTGATGACATGGTGCTTTTGGGAGATTCTGAAGAGAAGTTGCAGAGGTTGGTGGATGAATTTGGTAGGGTATGTAAAAGAAGAAAGTTAAAAGTGAATATAGGAAAGAGTAAGGTTATGAGGATAAAAAGATTAGGTGACGAAAGACTGGATATCAGATTGGAGGGAGAGAGCATGGAGGAGGTGAATGCATTCAGATATTTAGGAGTGGACGTGTTAGCGGATGGGTCTATGAAGGATGAGGTGAATCACAGAATTGATAAGGGGTAAAGGGTGAGTGGTGCACTAAGGAGTCTGTGGAGACAAAGAACTTTGTCCGTGGAAGCAAAAAGGGGAATGTATGAGAGTATAGTTGTACCAACACTCTTGTATGGGTGTGAAGCATGGGTGATGAATGTTGCAACGAGGAGAAGGCTGAAGGCTGTGGAGATGTCATGTCTGAGGGCAGTGCATGGTGTGAATGTAATGCAGAGAATTCGTAGTTCAGAAATTAAGAGAAGGTGTGGAATTACCAAAACTATTATCCAGAGGGCTGAGGAGGGGTTGTTGAGGTGATTCAGACATGTAGAGAGAATGGAACAAAACAGAATGACTTTGAGAGTGTATAAATCTGTAGTAGAGGGAAGGCAGGGTAGGGGTTGGCCTAGGAAGGGTTGAAGGGAGGGGGTAAAGGGGGTTTTGGATGCAAGGGGCTTGGACTTCCAGCAAGCGTGCATGAGCATATTTGATAGGAGTGAATGGAGACAAATGGTTTTTAATACTTGATGTGTTGTTGGAGTGTGAGCAAAGTAACATTTATGAAGGGATTCAGGGAAACCGGCAGGCCGGACTTGAATCCTGGAGATGGGAAGTACAGTGTCTATACTCTGAAGGAGGGGTGTTAATGTTGCAGTTTTATAACTATAGTGTAAAGCACCCCTCTGGCAGGACAGTGATGGAGTGAATGATGATGAAAGTTTTTCTTTTTCGGGCCACCCTGCCTTGGTGGGAATCGGCCAATGTGTTAATAATAAAAAATAAAACTTCACTGTTATAAAACTGAAGTCCATAATCAGTTGGTCTTCCAAGTCTGGAGGATGAGCAGGAGCATTGTCCAGTACCAGGAGGTACTTGAGTGGCAAGTTGTTTTCCAGGAGGTATTTTTTCACACTCGGGCCAAACACTTCATGGACTCAGTCAATGAAAATTTGCCTCATGACCCATGACTTATTATTTGCTATCCACATCACACACAATTGACTCTTGATGACATTGTTTTTCTTGAACACTCGGGGATTTTCAGAGTGATACACCATTAAAGGCTTCACTTTGAAATCTCCACTAGCATTACCACAGAACAAAACAATTAGCCTATCCTTCATAGGCTTGTGTCCTGGCAGTGCCTTTCCTCCTGCGTGATGTAGGTCCTCTTTGGCATTTTCTTCCAAAAGAGGCCTGTTTCGTCAAAATGGAACACTTGTTGGAGGAGGAATCCTTCAGCCTCAACGTACTCCTTGAATTCATCAATGAATTCTTTGGCTGCATATTTGTCTGAACTTGCAGCCTCACCATGCCTTACAACACTGTGTATGCCACTTCGCTTCTTGAATCTGTTGTACCAGCCTCTGCTGGGCTTAAATTCACTAACAGCAGCACTTGTTCCAGGCATTTTCTTTACGAAATCCACATGCAACTGCCTTACCTTTTCACAAATGATCAACTCCACAACACTATCTCCTGCTACTGTTTTTCATTGATCCACACCAACAACAAATTCTCCACTTCTTCGAGTGTTTGTGATCTCTGTTTCATTAGCATATTCACCCCTTTCGCAACTTTAGCTTCCTTGATTTCTACTTTCCTTGCCAGGATGGAACAGATTGTTGATTTCGACTTCCCATACATCCTGGCAAGCTCAGCTAAATGTATGCCACTTTCATATTTTTCAATTCTATCATGTTTCTCACTTTCTTTACCAAAGGGCTGACACTAGGAACTTTCTTTGGGCCCATGGTGGCTTATTTTGTAGTCACAATCAATAAACAAGCACAAAAATTGTGAGATGTTTCGGATGAATGCTCACTCAACTAGTGACAAAGCCAGACTGAGGCGGCATCCCGGTGGGCGAAAGCGTCTGATACGTACGATTCCTGGGACAAGGTACAAAATCTGGATCAAAATTTTGCCCAAAAAAGTGTTCTAAATCCGAAACATCTGATATCCGGTACATGTGTAATCCAGGATTCTACTGTGCATACATAATTAAAACACTGGTGTTCATTTATCTAGTTATAATATTTTAATTTTCAAAATTTGCCATTCAGTGCTGATACATTACTAATTATCATAATGTGTAGTTCAATGTTGCCACATTACTAATTATCAAAACTTGAAGTTATATGTTGCTGCAGTACTATTTATCAAGACTATTATAATTTAGAGTTGCTACAGTACTAATTATGAAGAATTGTAGTTCTATGTTGCTGCATTGCTAATTAAATAGGTTTAAGTTCAGTACTTCTACTGTAATAATTCTATGAGAAATTGATACTGTTTTCATGAACATTACAAAATTTAATGTTCATTTCTGTGATATTTTGTATCTAGAGGAATTAATAACAGTGTAATATTGTGTGGATAATGTTGTGCAAGCATTATAGCTGTTTTGTCAGATGAAAGTTGCAGAGAAAGATACTCATATTAGAACAAGTTTCTTTTGTGGACATGTTGATGTTTCATTGTAAGTCTTGATGATAAAGATCAACACAGAGTGATAAATCATTCCAATTAAAGCTCATTCTACAAAGAGTGTCTTTTCTTCACTCTTGTCAATAGCATGTTATTTGGAACCATGATAATTGTAGTAAAACATGATGATGAAAGTCTGGTTTGCTGGACTTGAGTCCTAGGAGGTGGGAAATAGAGTGCCAGTACTCTGAAGGACAGGTGGGGTGTTGCACTTTGGATTCTTATTCAAATTTGTGTTCTCTGTGCATTTCTGGCTAGACACTTATTGAATAAATGATGGTGAATGTGTTTCCTTTTCCTGGGCTCTGCTGTCTCACTGATAGATAGCCAGTGTTAAAAAAATTGACATGTAAATGATCTTTTATAGAGTTGAAGCTGGCCTTCACCACATAAAGGAACCCACAGTTCTTCATATCAAGGTTATTGGGCACCTGTTAGGAGGTCCATCAGAATTACGTCACATTACTACCAGCTTTATAAACAGTCTTGCGCACAACAATCAGCTGATGCATATGGTATGTATTACATATTACATATATTCAAGGGGAAGTGCTAAACTCTTAGGGTTTATACAGTTCTTGAGGAATGGCAGGCAGGTTTGATACAAGGAAGGAGAGCATAGCTTAGATTCCTTATTACAGCATTTGAATTAATATTTATTAGTACAGTATTTATTAGTGCCAAATATTTAGTGTACAAATATGGGTCTACAAACACACCCTTGATTCTGCACAAGTCACTTTCAGGTGGCATATGATCTCCACTGGATGCACTGAGCACAAGAACCATAACTGAGATGAGTGAGTAGCTCACAAGGCGTCATCCTTTTTTGTACAAGCTGTAACTGTGCACACAGAAGAGATGATTTCATCTAAATAGTTACATGCCATCACTATTTCTTGTGTGGCTTGATTTCTATTAGAATCACAAGCCAGGCAAGAATGAGAGTCTAAGCTAGTCCGAGTATCCTCTGATTTACTTTTTTCTTTTTTCTCGTAACCTTGTTCTGTTCAGTGTATATTGATTTGGAATATACCTGTTTATGAAGTCAGGGCAAACAGGCAAATGTTTGTTTGAATATGTTACTTTTGAATCCTCCTGTTTTGAAAGTCTCTATATGTTAAACATTCTTGGAGGTTCTCTGGGTTGCATACCCCAGAAGGGAACATTGAAGTCATAGATATGTATGTTTCAGTTGGTGGATCATTGAGAAGTTTCAATTCCATCAAGGATGTGGCCCCAGTCCAAAGGTCTCCAGGGAATTTGATGTTGTCTTTCACTAGAAATTTAGCTGACAGCTTCTTACCCTTTATTTAGAAAGGGCCAGTGGTTCTTTTCTGTCCCATCTGAAACTGAAACTTCTCAGTTAATATAAACACATGCAAGTTTGTGTTATAGAAGACTTCACAATATTTACTATGGCACCCATATTTAGGAATGGCATTATATATTTATCATACAGTAGGGCCCCAACTAAAGATATTAAGACTTTCCTGAAAATTTATAAGTAGTGTATTTGATACTTCCCTAGAAACCCATGTTACAATCAGAAATACATTCTCCAGGCATAATTTTCAGTATTTAATTTCATATATTTTTTTAATCTGAGGAGAAAAGAGAGAGAGAGGGAGGTTGGGTGAAGATATGCAGTGTGAGAAGGTATTGGTGAGTGGAGTGGTATTCCTGGGCATAAGTATTATAGGGGGCTGTAAAGAGAGAAGGGGATTATGCTGTTGATGGAGAGATGAGGGCATTTTTCTATGATATTGCCTAGGGCACTAAAAATGACAAGACCATCAAGAGAAAATATACAGTGGAACCTCGGCTTAAGAACTTAATCCGTTCCGTGACCTTGTTCATATCCTGATTTGTTCATATGCTGAGTTAATTTTCCTCATTTAAATTAATTGAAATGCAATTAATCTGTTTCAGCCTCTCAGGAGGCATGACAAAATAATGCTAATATGTTAATATGTCATCTAATATGACATAATAAACAATATTAATAACATAGAAACATGATGAATGAACATAGAAACATGATTAATGAATAAAATAGGCCAAAATACGGCGAGTGATGGCGATGCCGGCAGCATCCGCTACTCTCCCACTCTAGTATCTTCCCAGTCCATAACCCCACACCTAGCTTGTGTTTATGATTAGTGGTGAGGTTGTCACATATGTAACCACAGGTGTGGTCAAGACAGATGTACACATATATATAAGTGAAGATGGGGTTGTTGTGGTGGCGAGGAGCCTCACTCTCTGCAGCTGCCTTCTTCGTTTTTCTAGCTTTTTTCATGGTTTATAATCACTTCTTGCTGATCGTACATGAATAACATCTCTTCGGGCGAGGCATTGTGTAAGAAATTTGTATAAAACAAAATTACACATCCAAAGGGTCTGCTGCGGTCACTCAGAGCAGCACACCACCTCTTTCTTTTGACCCTTGGTTGGCACTGATGTGTGGTCTAGCAATTCTACCTACAGCCACACAGAGGTTTACCAATTTATGTTTTGAAGCATTTGGCACAAAAATATGAAAAAAAATTATGAAAAATGTCTAAAGATGATGTATTATTATTATTACTATTTTATTGTATTATTATTATTGTTATTATAACTACTATTATTATTATTATTATTATTATTATTAGTATGTACATATTATTATAATAATAATTATTATTATTATTATTAATTTAGGGAACTGGAGCACAGATCCAATTCCCTAGATCAAGAGCCCCTCACAATGTACATACTAATAATAATAATAATTATTATAATAATATTATATACATATTATTATTATTATTAGTAGTAGTAGTAGTACAGTGGACCCCCGCATAGTGACTTTAATCCGTGCAAGAGGGCTCATTGTTATGCGAAATGATCGGTATGCGAATGAATTTTCCCCATAAGAAATAATGGAAATCAAATTAATCCCTGCAAGACACCCAAAAGTATGAAAAAAAAAATTTTTACCACATGAAATGTTAATTTTAATACACACAAACTGAAAAAGGCATGCACAATTACATGACACTTACTTTTATTGAAGATCTGGTGATGATTGATGGGATGGGAGGAGGGGAGAGAGAGTGTTAGTGTTTAGAAGGGGAATCCCCTTCCATTAAGACTTGAGGTGTCGAGTCTTTTTCTGGGGTTACTTCCCTTCTTCTTTTAATGCCACTAGGACCAGCTTCAGAGTCACTGGACTTCTTTCGCACAACATATCTGTCCATAGTGGCCTGTACCTCTCGTTCCTTTATGACTTCCCTAAAGTGTTTCACAACATTGTCAGTGTAATAATCACCAGCACGGCTTGCAATAGCTGTGTGAGGGTGATTTTCATCCATGAAGGTTTGCACTTCAAGCCACTTTGCACAGATTTCCTTAATCTTTGTAGTAGGCAATTTCTTCAATTTCTCTCTACCCTCCTTCGAACCAGTTTCCTCAGGTCTGGCCTCTTGCTGTTGAAGTTGATCTATCAGCTCATCAGTGGTTAGTTCTTCATTGTCCTCCTCCACCAACTCTTCCACATCATCCCCACTAACCTCCAACCCCAAGGACTTTCCCAATGCCACAATGGATTCCTCAACTGGCATAATCCTCTCAGGGTTAGCCTCAAACCCTTCAAAATCCCTTTTGTCTACACATTCTGGCCACAGTTTCTTCCAAGCAGAGTTCAAGGTCTTCTTAGTCACTCCCTCCCAAGCCTTACCTATAAGGTTTACACAATTGAGGATATTAAAGTGCTCTCTCCAAAACTCTCTTAGAGTCAGTTGAGTTTCTGAGGTCACTACAAAGCACCTTTCAAACAAAGCTTTTGTGTACAGTTTTTTGAAGTTTGCAATAACCTGCTGGTCCATGGGCTGCAGGAGAGGAGTGGTATTAGGAGGCAAAAACTTCACCTTAATGAATTTCATGTCCCCATAAAGTCGCTCTGCCACGTCTGTAGGATGACCAGGGGCATTGTCTAACACCAGGAGGCACTTAAGTTCTAATTTCTTTTCAGTTAGGTAATCTTTCACATTGGGGGCAAATGCATGGTGTAACCAGTCATAGAAAAAGTCCCTAGTGACCCATGCCTTACTGTTTGCCCTCCACAGCACACACAAATTCTCCTTGAGGACATTCTTTTGCCTGAACGGTCTGGGAGTTTCAGAGTGATACACTAATAAAGGCTTCACTTTGCAATCACCAGTAGCATTGGAACACATCAACAAAGTAAGCCTGTCTTTCATAGGCTTATGTCCTGGGAGTGCCTTTTCCTCCTCAGTAATGTAGGTCCTGCTTGGGATTTTCTTCCAAAACAGGCCTGTTTCATCACAATTAAACACTTGTTCAGGTTTCAGTCCTTCACTGTCTATGTACTCCTTGAATTCCTGCACATATTTTTCAGCTGCTTTGTGGTCCAAACTGGCAGCCTCACCATGCCTTATCACACTATGTATGCCACTACGCTTCTTAAATCTCTCAAACCAACCTTTGCTGGCCTTAAATTCACTCACATCATCACTAGTTGCAGGCATTTTTTTAATTAAATCCTCATGCAACTTCCTAGCCTTTTCGCTTATGATCGCTTGAGACGCTATCTCCTGCTAGCTGTTTTTCATTTATCCACACCAATAAGAGTCTCTCAACATCTTCCATCACTTGCAATCTCTGTTTCGAAAACACAGTTAAACCTTTGGCAAGAACAGCTTCCTTGATTGCCTTTCTGTTGCCCACAATAGTAGCGATGGTTGATTTGGGTTTCTTGTACAACCTGGCCAGGTCGGCAACATGCACTCCACTTTCATACTTATCAATGATCTCTTTCTTCATCTCTATAGTAATTCTCACCCTTATTCCTGTAGGGTTGGCACTAGAAGCTTTCTTGGGGCCCATGGTCACTTATTTTCCAGATAAAATCACCAAAAACACTGTAATAATACAAAATGTTCCGATTGTATGCTTGGATGTTACCGCGGAGGCTGGCTGGTAAACAATGCCACCGGCGGCACATGTGAGGCTGGCTAAGGGCGCACATTGGACGCGTCTCGGACGAAGAGCGGTGAGCGGGTTTTTGAGCGGTATGCGAGGCAAAATTTGTGTGATAAAAGCGAGCGGTATCCGGATTGAATGTTATGTGATGCGTACAGTATGCGGGGGTCCACTGTAGTACGTACATACGTATTATTATAATAATAATTATCATTACATATTATTATTATTATTAATTTAGGGAACTGGAACACAGATCCAATTCCGTAGATCAAGTGCCCTTCACCAAGGAACCTCCCTTGAGGGGGAAGAACATATCACAAAATTTCGTTCGTATCCAGAAGCAAAAAAATCAACTGAATGATTTTCCGTATTCTGAAAAGTTTGCATGGTTGGGCGTTCATAAGCCGAGGTTCTATTGTATAAAGGAGGGTGTTGTGCGAGGTCCATGCCTTGCCCATTGAACATGTCCAGTACAGTGCACAGGAGCAGCTAGGGGCTATCATAGTCTGTCTAAACACCTTTAAGAAAATAGTGAATGTTTAATACAGCCTCTCTTCACTTAACCCTTTCAGGGTCAACAGGCCCTCTCAGAGACTTGTTCTCAGGGTCACCCAAATTTCAAAAAAAAAAAAATATTTTTTGTTATGAAAAGATAGAGAATCTTTTCCCGATCATAATGACACCAAAAGTATGGAATTTGATGGAAAACTTACGGAATTATGCTCTCGCGAAGTTAGCAGTCTCAACGATATTTATGCATCGGCGATTTTGCCCACTTTGAGCCCTATTTTCGGCCAATTCCACTGTACTAGTCGACAAAAATCATGAATATTTCGCTAGAACTCCATTTTTTCTATCGAATGAGTACAAGAAACCACCCATTTACCGATTTCAACTATCCAATACAGTAGTCAGAATTTAGCAATTTTGCCAATTTAACACAAATTTCAAAAGATGCCAATTTCCAAATAGGGTCCAGAATAAACAAAAAAGACATTCCTGGCACTAAAATGATATTTCCTCTGTTCATTCGTCAAGTCCCAAAGCCCCTCTTACATTCTTCTGCTTTTCACTTTGAATTTTTATTCTCACAAAAAATAGAAGATTTACTGTTATGCAGACTACTGCATTAGTGTAAAAAATGGTATAAATAATATCGGTGCACTTGTGAAAGAATATTAGACTCACCAATTGACGTGCATTGGACGCTTAGCATGATTTGTTTACTTTTGAACTTTGGTAAAAATCGAACATTTCTGCTACTTTGAGCTCAATTTCAAGGTACTTTTCATTGTAAAATCAGTCAAAATCATCTCCATTTCTGTAATATGTCTTCCATTTATAGAATAAGACCAGGAAAACTAGAATATAACAATAAATACCATACGAAAATACAGTGCAAAGTCGCTGTTTTAATCCAAAAGCACGGTCAAAGATTTTTTTTCTCATTGCGCACTGAGTATTGCAGGATTTTTTTGATACTGTGCACACTGACCACATAGACCCATTTTTTCATATGTAGGCCTACCAGCTTTCTCTCACTATATTTGAGGGCGCTAGAATTTAGGCATACTAGTACGTCAAAAACCCTGGTGCGCAAGCCGTACTAGTACGGCCGAAACCCTGAAAGGGTTAAAGATGGAGTTCCGTTCCTAAGACCATGTCGTTAAAAGAATTTGTTGCTAAGTGAGAAGCATACTCTATTGGTAGTGGGTTTGTGTCAACCATTTATGATATTGTTTTAATGTCACCTGTGCACCATTTATAACATTTTTGGTATATTTTTAAATTTTTATACAGTAGTATGTGTACTACTGTATAAAAAAATGGGCTAGTAACCCCTTCTCCTGTATACATTTACTAAAAAAGAGAAGAAGAAAAACTTTATAAAACTGGGTTGTTTAAATGTGCGTGGATGTAGTGCGGATGACAAGAAACAGATGATTGCTGATGTTATGAATGAAAAGAAGTTGGATGTCCTGGGTCTAAGCAAAACAAAGCTGAAGGGGGTAGGGGAGTTTCAGTGGGGGGAAATAAATGGGATTAAATCTGGAGTATCTGAGAGAGTTAGAGCAAAGGAAGGGGTAGCAGTAATGTTAAATGATCAGTTATGGAAGGAGAAAAGAGAATATGAATGTGTAAATTCGAGAATTATGTGGATTAAAGTAAAGGTTGGATGTGAGAAGTGGGTCATAATAAGCGTGTATGCACCTGGAGAAGAGAGGAATGCAGAGGAGAGAGAGAGATTTTGGGAGATGTTAAGTGAATGTATAGGAGCCTTTGAACCAAGTGAGAGAGTAATTGTGGTAGGGGACCTGAATGCTAAAGTAGGAGAAACTTTTAGAGAGGGTGTGGTAGGTAAGTTTGGGGTGCCAGGCGTAAATGATAATGGGAGCCCTTTGATTGAACTTTGTATAGAAAGGGGTTTAGTTATAGGTAATACATATTTTAAGAAAAAGAGGATAAATAAGTATACACGATATGATGTAGGGCGAAATGACAGTAGTTTGTTGGATTATGTATTGGTAGATAAAAGACTGTTGAGTAGACTTCAGGATGTACATGTTTATCGAGGGGCCACAGATATATCAGATCACTTTCTAGTTGTAGCTACACTGAGAGTAAAAGGTAGATGGGATACAAGGAGAATAGAAGCATCAGGGAAGAGAGAGGTGAAGGTTTATAAACTAAAAGAGGAGGCAGTTAGGGTAAGATATAAACAGCTATTGGAGGATAGATGGGCTAATGAGAGCATAGGCAATGGGGTCGAAGAGGAATGGGGTAGGTTTAAAAATGTAGTGTTAGAGTGTTCAGCAGAAGTTTGTGGTTACAGGAAAGTGGGTGCAGGAGGGAAGAGGAGCGATTGGTGGAATGATGATGTAAAGAGAGTAGTAAGGGAGAAAAAGTTAGCATATGAGAAGTTTTTACAAAGTAGAAGTGATGCAAGGAGGGAAGAGTATATGGAGAAAAAGAGAGAGGTTAAGAGAGTGGTGAAGCAATGTAAAAAGAGAGCAAATGAGAGAGTGGGTGAGCTGTTATCAACAAATTTTGTTGAAAATAAGAAAAAGTTTTGGAGTGAGATTAACAAGTTAAGGAAGCCTAGAGAACAAATGGATTTGTCAGTTAAAAATAGGAGAGGAGAGTTATTAAATGGAGAGTTAGAGGTATTGGGAAGATGGAGGGAATATTTTGAGGAATTGTTAAATGTTGATGAAGATAGGGAAGCTGTGATTTCGTGTATAGGGCAAGGAGGAATAACATCTTGTAGGAGTGAGGAAGAGCCAGTTGTGAGTGTGGGGGAAGTTCGTGAGGCAGTAGGTAAAATGAAAGGGGGTAAGGCAGCTGGGATTGATGGGATAAAGATAGAAATGTTAAAAGCAGGTGGGGATATAGTTTTGGAGTGGTTGGTGCAATTATTTAATAAATGTATGGAAGAGGGTAAGGTACCTAGGGATTGGCAGAGAGCATGCATAGTTCCTTTGTATAAAGGCAAAGGGGATAAAAGAGAGTGCAAAAATTATAGGGGGATAAGTCTGTTGAGTGTACCTGGTAAAGTGTATGGTAGAGTTATAATTGAAAGAATTAAGAGTAAGACGGAGAATAGGATAGCAGATGAACAAGGAGGCTTTAGGAAAGGTAGGGGGTGTGTGGACCAGGTGTTTACAGTGAAACATATAAGTGAACAGTATTTAGATAAGGCTAAAGAGGTCTTTGTGGCATTTATGGATTTGGAAAAGGCGTATGACAGGGTGGATAGGGGGGCAATGTGGCAGATGTTGCAAGTGTATGGTGTAGGAGGTAGGTTACTGAAAGCAGTGAAGAGTTTTTACGAGGATAGTGAGGCTCAAGTTAGAGTATGTAGAAAAGAGGGAAATTTTTTCCCAGTAAAAGTAGGCCTTAGACAAGGATGTGTGATGTCACCGTGGTTGTTTAATATATTTATAGATGGGGTTGTAAGAGAAGTAAATGCGAGGGTCTTGGCAAGAGGCGTGGAGTTAAAAGATAAAGAATCACACACAGGGTGGGAGTTGTCACAGCTGCTCTTTGCTGATGACACTGTGCTCTTGGGAGATTCTGAAGAGAAGCTGCAGAGATTGGTGGATGAATTTGGTAGGGTGTGCAAAAGAAGAAAATTAAAGGTGAATACAGGAAAGAGTAAGGTTATGAGGATAACAAAAAGATTAGGTGATGAAAGATTGAATATCAGATTGGAGGGAGAGAGTATGGAGGAGGTGAACGTATTCAGATATTTGGGAGTGGACGTGTCAGCGGATGGGTCTATGAAAGATGAGGTGAATCATAGAATTGATGAAGGAAAAAGAGTGAGTGGTGCACTTAGGAGTCTGTGGAGACAGAGAACTTTGTCCTTGGAGGCAAAGAGGGGAATGTATGAGAGTATAGTTTTACCAACGCTCTTATATGGGTGTGAAGCATGGGTGATGAATGTTGCAGCGAGGAGAAGGCTGGAGGCAGTGGAGATGTCATGTCTGAGGGCAATGTGTGGTGTGAATATAATGCAGAGAATTCGTAGTTTGGAAGTTAGGAGGAGGTGCGGGATTACCAAAACTGTTGTCCAGAGGGCTGAGGAAGGGTTGTTGAGGTGGTTCGGACATGTAGAGAGAATGGAGCGAAACAGAATAACTTCAAGAGTGTATCAGTCTGTAGTGGAAGGAAGGCGGGGTAGGGGTCGGCCTAGGAAGGGTTGGAGGGAGGGGGTAAAGGAGGTTTTGTGTGCGAGGGGCTTGGACTTCCAGCAGGCATGCGTGAGCGTGTTTGATAGGAGTGAATGGAGACAAATGGTTTTTAATACTTGACGTGCTGTTGGAGTGTGAGCAAAGTAACATTTATGAAGGGGTTCAGGGAAACCGGCAGGCCGGACTTGAGTCCTGGAGATGGGAAGTACAGTGCCTGCACTCTGAAGGAGGGGTGTTAATGTTGCAGTTTAAAAACTGTAGTGTAAAGCACCCTTCTGGCAAGACAGTGATGGAGTGAATGATGGTGAAAGTTTTTCTTTTTCGGGCCACCCTGCCTTGGTGGGAATCGGCCAGTGTGATAATAAAAAAAAAAAAAAAATATGTGTACTGTATATTGAAATAAACAGAATAGAGGAAATCAGCTCTAATGTACATTTAAGTATAAATACTGATCAGAGAGCCCGTCGCTAAGTGAGGAGAGGCTGTATATGGTTCTTGACCAATCTCTACCAAGCAAATGTGAATTCTTTATGCAGTGGACTCCCGTGTTTTGGCGGCCACGACTTTTGTGAAATCCGACTTTCGGCAGCTTTTTTCGTCAAAATATAGCCTCGCAGTTTGTGATTGGCCTCGTGATTGGGCCTCAAAGGAAGCTAGTGCCAGCCCTTTGGTAAAGAAAGTGAGAAACACGAACAAATTAAAGTAAGAAATCATTGAAAAATATGAAAGTGGAGTGCGTGTTTCAGGCCTTGCCAGGGTATATGGCAAACACCATTCAACCATCACTTTGATCATGGTGAAGGAAAAGGAAATCAAGGAAGATGTTGTTGCAAAAAGGGGTAGATATGCTGACAAAAAAAAGATCGCAAATCTTCGAAGAAGTGGAGAGGTTATTGTTGAAGATAGTGTTATGCAGTCGATAATTTGTGAAAAGGCAAGGCAGTTGCATGACGATCTCATTAAGAAAATGCCTGCAATGAGTGCTGATGTTTGTAATTTTAAGGCTAGCAAAAGCTGGTTTGAGAGATTTAAGAAGCATAGTGGCATACACAGTGTGGTAAGGCATGGCGAGGCTGCCAGTTCTGACAAAAAAGCAGCTGAAAAATATGTTCAGGAATTCAAGGGATACACAGAGGCTGAACAATTCAAACCTCAACAAGTGTTCATTTGTGACAAAGCAGGCCTGTTTTGGAAGAAAATGGCAAAGAGGACCTTCATCACCCAGGAGAAAATGGCACTGCCAGGACACAAGCCTATGAAAGACAGGTTAACTGTCATGTTTTGTAGTAATGCTAGTGGGGATTGCAAAGTAAAGCCTTTACTGGTATATCACTCTGAAAATCCCAGAGTGTTCAAGAAAAACAGTGTTGCCAAGGCTAATTTGTGTGTGATGTGGAAGGCTAACAGTAAAGCATTGGTCATTAGGAACATTTTCCTTGATTGGTTCAATGAAGTGTTTGGCCCCAGTGTGAAGAAATATCTCCTGGAAAATAAATTGGAACTCAAGTGCCTCCTGGTAATGGACAATGCTCCTGCTCATCCTCCAGACTTGGAATAGCAAATGGTGCAGGACTTTCGTTTCATCACAATGAAGTTCTTGCCCCCTAATACCACTCCTCTCCTCCAGCCCATGGACCAGCAGGTCATTTCAAACTTCAAAAAACTGTACACCAAAGCAGTGTTTCAAAAGTGCTTTGAAGTGACCTCAGACACCGAATTGACCCTAAGAGAGTTCTGGAAAGATCACTTCAATATCCTCCATTGCATAAACCTTATAGGTAAGGCTTGGGAGGGAGTGACTTCCAGGACTTTGAACTTTGCTTGGAGAAAATTGTGGCCACAATGTGTACAAGAGAGGGATTTTAAAGGGTTTGTGGCTAACCCTGAGGAGCCTATGCCAGTTGTGGAAAGTAATGTGGCATTGGGGAATTCCATTGGGCTGGATGTGGAAGAGTTGGTGGAGGACCACGATGAAGAGCTAACCAGTACAGAGCTGCAAGAGTTTTATCTGCAACAGCAACAGACCACAGCTCAGGAAATTGCTTCAGAGGAGAAGAAAGAGAGATGGAAGTAGGTGCTGCCTTCAAAGATTAAGGAGATTTGTGCAATGTGGACAAAGGTGCAAACATTTATGGATGAATTCACCCTGACAAAGCTGTTGCAGGCCATGTTGGCAACATGTACAATGACAGTGTTGTGTCCCATTTTAGGGATGTTTTAAAGAAATGCCACAAACAGAGCTCTCTGGCCAGGTATTTTGTGCAGCAGGGGTCCAGTGACTCTCAAGCTGGTCCCAGTGCCATTAAAAAACAAAGGGAAGTAACCCCAGAAAAGGACTTGGTACCTGAAGTCTTTATGGAAGGGGATTAACCTTCCAAACAATAGTGTACCTTCATCCTCTCCCCTCCTCCTGTCTTCCATCCACCCAGAAGGCTTCAATAAAGGTAAGTGTAATGTTATTATTTTATGTATGTATATACGTACTTGATTTCTCATTGTTTTCTGTATGTAAATCTTTATTTAATTTTAATTTTTTTTTTTTTTTTTTTAATATTTTTGAGTGTCTGGGATAGATTAATTGGATTTCTGTTATTTCTTATGGGGAAAATGATTTCGCCATTTGTGAATTTCGACTTTCAGCAGACTCTCTGGAACAGATTAATCATGAAACTCGGGGGTCCACCGTACATGTTTAAAAATAACTTACACAAAGTAAAGTATAAATGCATTTAGAAAGAAAAAAAAAAGAAGCATAATACCATGACTGGAACAATGCACAAATAACCCACACTTAGTAGATTGAAACTTATGATGACAATTCAGTCCGACTTGGACCATTACGTAGTCACTATTTAATGGTCCAAGTCGGACTCAAACATCATCATAAGTTTCAGTCTCCTAAATGCAGGTTATTCATGTATTAAGATTAAAATTCTGTATTTCAGCATGATACAGTGTTTGTACAGAGGTGAATGGCATTTAGGTGTGCATGCAGAAAGCCCTCTTAATATGCAGAGCATTTCAGGCAAACTTAAGATTATCTTCAGATTAATAAGGCAATGACTAATTGAGTGCTTTTAAATACAGTCTCTTAGGTGGTTGTAAAAATAAATTTAGAGAATTGAATATCCTATTAGTACATGCTATATGGCTTTTATTGAGTTTAATTGTTATAAGAATTACAGGTTTGATTATGTGGGGGAAGTGCGTGAGGCAGTGGGTAGAATGAAATGGGGTAAAGTAGCTGGGGATTGACGGGATGAAGACAGAAATGTTAAAAGCAGGTGGGAATATAGTTTTGGAATGGTTGGTGTTTTTATTTAACCCTTTCAGGGTCCAGAGGCCAAATCTCAAAAGGTGCACCAGGGTCCAAGAATTTTTGAAAAAAAAAAAAAAAAAAAAAAAATTCTTACAGAATTAAAGATAATAATTTTCTGTAGGTAATGAAACAAAAAAAAAAATTGATCAGTAGTTACCAAGATACAGAGGCGTGAAGGTAACCCTCAATGACCTGTTGGCGGCAACATCCGCGACTTCCGTAAAGTCTCATTATTTTATTTTAGTTTTTTGTTACTTTTTTCTTTTCTATTTTTCTTTTTCCACTAACTTTTGTGCCCTGTGAGACCAATATAATGTAAAATGTATAAATATACACTCATTGTATTCAACACAATAACTGTACTAATTTGTTTATCATTGTACTGCTTACAAAACTTGTTTACAAGTAAATTGTAAACAAAATCATAATGAAAATATTAGTGTGGTTGTGTTGAGTACAACAGTACCAAATAGTACCATATGGTACAATGGATAGAATATGCAATTCTCCTGTACTTACTATAACTCATCTAATGACCATATGAACTATGTATTATTGCCTTACTAATCTTAAGTTAATTTTAAGTTTGCCCGAAATGCTCTGCATATAAAGGGGCTTGTGGCATGTACACCCAACTGTTATATTCCTCTGTAAAACCATGCAATTTGTCAAAATAAATATCTTTATCTTTATCTAACGATCAGGTATTGGCATGAGGCATGGGATTAAAAGATAAAGAATCTGACACAAAGTGGGAGTGTCACAGTTGGTTTTTGCTGATGACACTGTACTTTTGGGATATTCTGAAGAGAAGCTGCAGAGGTTGATGGACGAGTTTGGTAGGGTATTGAAGTTTACCTGGAGAGAGTTCTGGGGGTCAACGCTCCCACGGCCCGGTCTGTGACCAGGCCTCATGGTGGATCAGAGCCTGATCGACCAGGCTGTTACTGCTGGCTGCACGCAATCCAACGTACATACGTAAAAGAAGAAAATTAAAAGTGAACATAGGAAACAGTAAGGTGATGAAGATAAGAAAAAAATTAGGTAATGAAACATTGGATATCAGATTGGAGGGAGGGAGTATGGAAGTAAATATATTCAGATATTTGGGAGTGGCCTTGTCAGCAGATGGGTCATGAAAGACCATGTGAATAATAAAATTGAGGGGGGAAAAGGTGAGTGGTGCACTGAGGAGTCAGTGGAGACAAAGAATGTTATTAATGGAAGCGAAAAGGGGAATGTATGAGAGTATAGTTATACCAACGCTCTTATATTGGTGTGAAGCATGGGTGGTGAATGTTGCAACAAGGAGAAGGCTGGAGGCAGTGGAGATGTCATGTCTGAGGGCAATGTGTGGTGTGAATATAATGCAGAGAATTCGTAGTTTGGAAATTAGGAGGAGGTGCTGGATTACCAAAACTGTTATCCAGAGGGCTGAGGAGGGCTTGTTGAGGTGGTTCAGATATGTAGAGTGGATGGAACAAAATAGAATGACTTCAAGAGTGTATAAATCTGTAGTGGAGGGAAGGCAGGGTAGAGGTTTGCCTAGGAAAGGTTGGAGGGAGGGGGTAAAGGAGGTTTTATGTGCAAGAGGGCTTGGACTTCCAGCAAGCATACGTGAACATGTTAGATAAGAGCGAGTAAGATTTATGAAGGGATTCAGGGAAACCGGCAGGCTGGACTTTGAGTCCTGGAGGTGGGAAGTACAGTGCCTGCACTCTGAAGGAGGGGTGTTGATAAGTTGCAATTTTATATCTGTAGTGTAGGCATGCCTCTGGCAAGACAGTGATGGAGAAGTAATGAATAATGAGTAATGTAGGTCCTTGGCATTTTCTTCCAAAACAGGCCTGTTTCGTCACAATTAAACACTTGTTCAGGTTTCAGTCCTTCACTGTCTATGTACTCCTTGAAGTCCTGCACATATTTTTCAGCCGATTTGTGGTCCGAACTGGCAGCCTCACCATGCCTTATCACACTATGAATGCCACTACGCTTCTTAAAACTCTCAAACCAACCTTGCTGGCCTTAAATTCACTCACATCACTAGTTGCTGGCATTTTTGTAATTAAATCGTCATGCAACTTCCTAGCCTTTTCACATATGATCGCTTGAGAGATGCTGTCTCCTGCTATCTGTTTCTCATTTATCCACACCAAAAACAGTCTCTCAACATCTTCTATCACTTGCGATCTCAGTTTCGAAAACATAGTTGCACCTTTGGCAAGAACAGCTTCCTTGATTGCCATTTTCTTGCCCACAATAGTAGTGATGGTTGATTGGGGTTTATTATACAACCTGACCAGCTCAGAGACATGCACTCCACTTTCATACTTAGCAATGATCTCTTTCTTCATCTCCATAGTATTTCTCACCCTTTTTGCTGTAGGGTTGGCACTAGAAGTTTTCTTGGGGCCCATGGTGACTTATTTTGCAGGTGCAATCACTACAAAGGCTGTGATAATATGAAATGTTCCAGTTGTTGTATGTTTGGAAGCGACCGCTGTGGCTGGCTGGCTTGTAAACACTGGCACCCAAGGGATAAGTGAGGCGCGCTCAGGCCAAAGTACTTTGGACGCGTATGGTACGGAACGAATAGCGCTGGTCGGGTTTTTAAGCGCTAGTTGAGGCAAAATATTTGCGTTAAAATGCATCGCTAGTCAGATTTATCGTTAATCAATGCCATCGCTGGTTGTGGGTCCACTGTATATTATAGAACAATAGTAATAAAAAAAAATTTGTATTGTTTGTTTTTGTAAACAAGTTTTGTAAACAATATATTGATAATTATGTTTGTGTGCTTATTGTGTTGTATACAACGAGTATATATATGTACATTGCACCTTACTTTGGTCTCACAGGCCACATAAGTTATGTGAAAAAATAAGAGTGAAAAAACAACAAGCCTTCAATTACAAGTAAACCAAAGTTTACCAGGTGAGCGGCAGTTGCCACTGTTGCCATACACGGCTCATTTTCTGCAAACTTCATGCCTCTATATCTCGGTAAGTACTGATGGCAATTTTTTTTTTTTTTGGACTAAAACACTCAGAAAAATAATCTTAAAATTTTCATAAGAAATTTTTTTTTGTTTTTTTCGAATATTTTGCGACATAGAATGACAGTTTCAGAAAGGGGCCTGCGACAGTCAAAGGGTTAATCTGTTCCTGACACCCAGAAGTATTAAAACAAAAAAATTTTTTACATGAAATATAGATGTAGTACATAAACAATACAGTGGGACATGATGAATGAAACAGTAACAGCATAACACTTACCTTTATTGATGATTCTTCTTAGTGTATGGAAGACTGGAGGAGGAGAGAGATTGGATTAGTTACTGTTTGGAAGGGGAATCCCCTTCCATCAACACCTCAGGTACCAAATCCTTTTCTGGGGTTACATACTTCTCTTCTGTGTTTCTTAATGCCACTAGGACCAGCTTGAGAATCACTGGAGTCCTGTATTGCAAAAAAAGTGTCCAGAGAGCTCTGTGTCTAGCGTCTCTTTAAAACTTTCCTAAAATGGGCCAAGACTCTGTCACTGTACAAGTTGTCGATATGGCTTGCAACATCCTTATCCAGGTGATGTTTCTCCATAAATCTTTCCATCCTACCCCACATTTCTGAAGAAGGCACCTTCTTCCATCTCTCTTCCTCCTCCTCTGCAGCAAGATTCTGAGCTGCGATCTGTTGCTGTTCCTGCTGAAGCTCTTGCAGCTCCTCAATGGTTAGCTCTTTGTTGTGGTCCTCCACCAACTCTTCCATATCCTCCAAACTCACATCCAACCCCATGGAACTCCCCAATGCTACAATAGATTTCACGACTGACATAGGCTCATCAGGGTCAGCCACAAACCCTTCAAAATCCCTCTTGTGGACACAATCTGGACACAATTTTCTCCAAGTAAAAACAGCTTCCTTGATTTCCTTTTTCTTTGCCACAATGGAAGATATGGTTGTATGGGGTTTGTTATACATCCTGGCCAGTTCAGCCACACGTATGCCACTTTCATATTGTTCAATTTATGTTTTTCTTTGGAGCCATGGTAGCCTATTTAGCACTTGCAAGCACTAAAATGAATGGAATATTATGAAATATTTCGTATGAACAAGTGAAGGGACCATCGCTTGCTGGTAAACAATGGCACACTGGTTGGGAAGGGAGGCCGAGGCGGCTCAGAGCCGTGAGTACGCGTCCAGGATGAATGATGATTAGCGAGTCAATCGACCATTTGCGAGCCAATGTTTGGACGAAAATAATGCGATGATTCCCGAAAAGGATGACTATCGAGCCCAACGATTATTGAGGGACCTTTGTATATGTACAGTACATTCAGTAATTACCTTAAAGGCTCATTTTAAAATGCTGTAATTGTTACAATGGAAACTAATCATTAGTTATAGTAATTCAAAGTGTCTTTTGGGTACTGCAGTAATATTTAATTTCTTATATTGTAAATATAATTTATGCTTCCTGTTTTCCAGATTGTAGATCTGTGTTTACTTCTGCTAGAATCTAACCGTACAAGTGATCGAGAGGCTGCATGTATACTGCTGGGAGTGTTGGCACCCATTGTTCCTGTTAATACCCAAAGCAAAACAGATTCTCAAAAACCAGTACCTGGCAAAAGCTCAAAAACCAAGAAACATTCCTCAGCTCTAGAAGTAACTCCTGAATGGCCTCGGCCTGTAGAAGTTCTTTCCTATCTTCAACAACATGATTCCAGTGGAGAAGTTCGGGAAGCTGCCAGACGTTCATTGCTGAGTCTTGGGGCTGAGGGCCAGACAGCACTACATCAAGTCCAGCTTTCATCTCATGGGTTTCAGGGAGTAGATATGAAGGAGAAAACCAAACTGTAGATCATGAAATAGCTATATTTTGATGAGTGATATGGCATGGAAGTTCTTGCAAACAAATAATACCAAATTTTAAATATTTCAGCAGGCATTTATTGAGCTAATTTAGGATGAAATTTCAGTTTTACTATTAAAGCAAAGTAATTAAAGGTAAAATTTGATGTTATGTGTAACTTTGTTTCATATTTTCATACTTTAATTACTATTTAGCTTAATAGAATGTCTTCACTGTTGTGTAATTTGCCAATTCCTGATATTCTGGAGGCATGTATAAAATATACATACCATATTTGGTTTATTTAATCAGTAAACTGTAGCTGCAGCAGTGTATATACACCCATACCTTCATTATCCAAGTTTTTAAATGGTAGATTCATTCCAGTGCCATACATTTATGGTTCTCTTAAAATGTCTTTATTATTGAATATTATATTGGTTACAAGAACACAAAATATTGACAGCTACTTCACTGTCATTGCTAATGTCAAACCCAGGAATGACTACAGTAGACCACCAACTTTTGCATCTCCAGCTACTGCATTTCTGTCTGCTTGTGACTCATTATTTTTGTGTCTATTTCCTCGTTTCACTCCGAAGGTTCTCTTCCTATTGTAGTGGCTCTACTTTTTTTTTATTTCTATCATTAAATTAAAAAAATCTTGAAATCTTGTTTTTGCACCCAATTTATTCATACCATGTGTATACTCATTTTTATGTATGTTTAGAGAGCTCATCTTTGTTTGGTAGAGATTGATCAAGAGCTCTACATTTTGTATTACATTTCAATTAAATTGAATTATTACTAATATTTTTACCTCAGTTAGTTTTTAACCAGATTCATTCATACTTTGTGTATGATCACACACATGTATAGAAAGTCACATTTATTTGATGAAGATTAGTCAAGGACTACAGATTTTGTAGTCAAAAGTCATGAAAGACTAGAATGAGATGTTTACTGCTGAATATCTCATGAGGCACTTAGCTGGCTGGCCAGTAGTCACCATGTTCACTTAATACCATCATCTGACTCCACCCACCCACACACACAAACACACACTTATGTTCATTCTGTTTCTCTTTTTATCACTCTGTCTTGTCTCTGGATATTAACCATGACAAAAAAGGACTACTAGTAATACTGGAGGTGGTAAGAAGAGAAATATATATTAAACCAACAAACAGTAGCTGTATTAGACATGCACTTCCCTCAAGCCTTACTTAACCCTTTGACTGTCGTAACCCCCAATCCTGAGGTGTCTCCTGGTGTTGCAAAATTTAAAAAAAAAAAAAATTATTTTTTCTTATGAAATGATAGAGAATCTTTTCCCGATTGTAATGACATCAAAAAACGAAATTTGATGGAAAACTGACGGAATTATGCTCTCGCGAAGTTAGCGACCTCTGCGCTGTTTACAAATCGGCGATTTTGCCCACTTTGAGCCCTATTTTCGGCTAATTTCATTGTTCCAGTTGCCCAAACTCATAGCTATTTCTTTAGAACTCCATTTTTTCTATCGATTGAGTACAAGAAACTGCCCATTTACCAATTTCAACTACCTAATAATGTGGTCAGAAATTTGCAATTCGGCCAATTTCACGAAAACTAAAAAATATGACAATTTCAAAATAAGGTCCAGAATGAGCAATGCAGACATTCCTGGCTCTAAAATAACATTTTCTTCATTCATCAGTCACGTCTCCAGGCTCCTCTGATATTACTCTTGCTTTCTATTTTGAATTTTTATTCAAACAAAAAATAGAAGACTTACTATTATGCAGACTACTGCAATACTGTAATAATTGTATAAATAACATCAACCCATTCATGACTGCATATTAGAATGGCTAGTTGGACATTTATTGGACAATGGCATCATTTGTTTACTTTTGAACATTTACAAAAATCATACATTTCCCCTACTTTGAGCTCCATTTCTAGGTTCTTTTTATAGTAAAATCAATCAAAATCACCTCCATTCCTATAATATGTTTTCCATTCTATCAAATGAGACCAAGAAAACGAGAATACAACCATAAATACTATACGAAAATAGACCACAAAGTCGGCATTTTAATTAAAAAAACCGTCGGAGTTTTTTTTTTCTCATTATGCACTGCGTGCTCCAGGATTTTTTTTATATGGTGCACACTGACCACACAGACCCATTCTCTCACATGTGGGCCTACCAGCTTTCTCCTGCTTGATTTGAAGCCGCTAGAATTTATGAGTATATATACGTCAAACACTGTACCTCGTAAGACGTATATATACGGCCGCGACAGTCAAAGGGTTAAGTAAGGTTATTTAATAACTTTCTAGGTTTTGGTAAAAAAAATTTACAGTGATTTTTGACTGCACACAGATATTATAGGCACACAAAAGATACATGATGTAAATTTAAGCTGGGATAACCCTTTTAAAGTCAAACATTTTGCACATGTTGAATGTTTAAACCTCACTTCATCCAACCAGGCCTAGTAGGGAAACATGAGCCATCTCCACACATTTCTAGATCATTAAGAAATAATATATACATTAATTTAAAAAATAGTGTCATGGAATGTAATGCAATTCTTCCAACAAGTTGTTCACTTCACCCAGCGTGTTTTCACATAATAGCCTCGATATTCAGTAACATAACTCTCACAAAAGGTGGTTGTCTACTGTATATATTTTTAATATAAGAATACTTTGGTTACAAAGATAGCTTGAAGTAATAAGAATTAGTAATATAGAAAATTAAAATACTGGGTAGTGAAGCTTAAATGATGAAGCAATGGGTGTACTTGTGCTCAGCGTTTGTTCGCTCGCAAAAATGGCTTCATACCAGTGAGCTAATGCACCTCATCCCAGTACCATTACCTTCTTAATGTTATCAAGGTGTATTGTGGGTCATATACTCCATGCCATTTTGTATAGTGCATGTATAAATCTGTCTATATCATTATCAAATTTTTATATGTGAATTATAATTTTTGACTTGTCTAGTCCTAAAATGTTAAGTAAATTTTTATCTAATTTTAATTAGTCTTGCTTATAAATCTCCAGTCACCTGAATTCTTATTTAACATGCTACTCTTTACTGAGCTTATGATATATAAAAAAAAAAAAGAGTCAAAAATATTCAGATTAAAATTTCTACTTTTCAAAAATATTATGAAATCTTGCCTTCACACAGTCTATGTTTGTGCTTACCATAGTGTTAATAGTTATATGTGTTAAAACAGCAACCTTCTCTCATGTTAAAACAGCAGCCTTCTCTCATTGTACATAATGTATGTTCATTATATTATTTCACCTGTAAATTGCTCTCCTTGAATATGTGTGGATAAAATATACACAGTCACTTTATCTTAAAATAAAGAAATAAAGAAGACGGTGTTTCACTCGTACCTTAGATTACTGGAGTCTCTGGGAGAGCAAAACACACCACCACCTCCAACATCTTCCTCCAACAATGAATCTGAAAGGCTTAACAAACATACATGCAAATGCTATAATATTAATCTGTATGAATGCTATGGACTTCCTGTCTTCTCTTCACAGTAATAACTGTGCAAAAAGATACCCTACACTTGTTGTACAATTTATTTTTATTTTGAAAATTCGCATACAGATATAGACATGCATATATCTAAATACAGGTACAGGTTGGCCACCAGTAATCCGGTTCGATCAGTAATCTGGCACTAATTTTGGCTAGCATAATCTCAAATTTCTGGGGTCGCTACACCAACCTGCTGTGACTGTTTGGTGGCACTACTTGCTGCATAATTCATTCCAATTTCGTTTTTTCCATTTATTGTTACAACCTGCTCACTTTTAGCCATAGCCATGGTTCCAATGACTAAAAGAAATGCTTCTTGTTGTGTAAAGCAAATACACCATACATTGTCCATAAAAGATAAGGTGGCTTTGAAGCTACTTTCAGTTGCCATGAGCTCAGCTCACTCAGATGAGCTGTGACTGGTAAATTTGGGCCTAAATATGAGAGAATAGGTCTGTGTGGTAAATGTGCACTATATAAAAAAACTCAGTGCATAATGAGAAAAAACTGCGATTGTGTTTCTGGTGTAAAACAGGGACTTGGTGTATTTTCGTATGGTTTTTATGGTTGTATTCTCACTCTTTTTGATCTGATTTGATAGACTGGAACATATGTTACAGAAATTGATATGATTTTGATTGGTTTCACAAAGGAAAATACCTTGAAATTGAGCTCAAAGTAGCAGAAATGTTTGATCTTTGCCAATGTTCAAGAATAAACAAATGACGTAACCACCCAATATGTGTCCAACTGGCTGGTCTAATATACAGTCATGAATGGGTTGACATTATTTATACAATTATTACAATAATGCAGTAGCCTGAATAACAGTAAATCTTCTATTTTTTGTGTGAATAAAAATTCAAAATGAAAAGCAAGAGTAATATAAGAGTAACCTGGAGAAGTGAATAATGAACAGAGAAAATGTTATTTTAGTCCCAGGAATGTCTGTACTGTTTATTCTGGTTCCTATTTTAAAACTGGATTCTCTTGAAATTTGTTCGAAATTTGCCAAATTACTGATTTCTGACCACTTTATTGGGTAGTTGAAATAAGTAAATGGGCAGTTTCTTGTACTCAATCGACAGAAAGAAGGTATACTAGCAAAATAGCTATGAGTTTGGTAGACTGGAACAATGTAATAGGCCAAAAATAGGGTGTAAAGCGGGTGAAATCGCTGATGAGTAAATATCGCCGTTGCATTAAGTGTATTCTAACCTTACCACTCTGTAATCTGGAAAAATCACTAATCTGGCACTCTACAGGTCCTGATGGTGCCAGATTAGTGATGGTCAACCTGTATATACATGTACATAACATTCATAAATATGTATTTTAAAAAGTATATATATGCATATACAGTACAGAATAATTTATCTGAAATTCCAAAATCTGAAAACATTCAAAAACAAACAAACAGCTTTATTTCTTTGTGTAGTATACAAAGTGTAGTTCACATGTAATAAAATATTCTTACGTACAAAGAAAGCCACTAGCATGCTGTGTATTTTGGGCAAAGTAATCCTAATGCTTACATACTACTTAAGACTTGACATAGGTTACTGAATGGTGAATTTTAATTACTGTATGTATTATCACAAAAAGAGACATAGGTTACTGAGTGGTAAAACTTTAATTATGCATTATTAGAAAAATGGAGGTAGCAAAAAATATTACAAGTAGCACAATTTACAATAGTACAGTTTTAAGTGTACAGTGGACCCCCGCATACCGTACGCATCGCATACCGTTCAATCCGCATACCGCTCGCTTTTATCGCAAAAATTTTGCCTCGCATACCGCCCAAAAACCCGCTCACCGCTCTTCATCCGAGACGCGTCCAATGTGCGCCCTTAGCCAGCCTCACATATGCCGCCGGTGGCATTGTTTACCAGCCAGCCTCCGCGGTAACATCCAAGCATACAATCGGAACATTTCGTATTATTACAGTGTTTTTGGTGATTTTTTCTGGAAAATAAGTGACCATGGGCCCCAAGAAAGCTTCTAGTGCCAACCCTACAGCAATAAGGGTGAGAATTACTATAGAGATGAAGAAAAAGATCATTGATAAGTATGAAAGTGGAGTGCGTGTCTCCGAGCTGGCCAGGTTGTATAATAAACCCCAATCAACCATCGCTACTATTGGTGGTACAGCTGCTGCTGCTGTTGTACCACCGTCAGCTGCTGCTGCTGCTGTAGTACTGTCTGCTGCTGCTGTAGCATCGTCTGCTGCTGCTGTAGCATCGTCTGCTGCTGCTGTAGCACTGTCAGCTGCTGTTGTACCACCATCAGCTGCTGCTGCTGCTGCTGTAGTACAGTCTGCTGCTGCTGTAGTACCGTCTGCTGCTGCTGTATCACTGTCAGCTGCTGCTGCTGCTGCTGCTGTAGCACCGTTGTTGGTGTGGCTTATTGAGAATACCAAGAAACAATTAACCCCAGAGGATTTGCCACCCAGGATAACCCAAAAAAGTCAGTGTCATCGAAGACTGTCTAACTTATTTCCATTGGGGTCCTTAATCTTGTCTCCCAGGATGCAACCCACACCAGTCGACTAACACCCAGGTGAACAGGGAAAAATGCCTGGAACTAGTGCTCATATTGGTGAATTTAAAGCCAGCAAAGGTTGGTTTGAGAGATTTAAGAATCATAGTGGCATACACAGTATGATAAGGCCTGTTCTGGAAGAAAATGCCAAACAGGACCTACAGTACTCAGGAGGAAAAGGCACTCCCAGGACACAGTGTCTCATCAGTCATTGCTGCATCTTCAATAAAGGTAAGTGTCATTTATTCTTCATTTAGTAGAGTAGTACATGCACAATATATATTGTGCATGTACTACTCTACTATTGTGCATGTATCCTTCTCTTTGTGTGTAGGAAAATGTATATTTCATGTGGTAAAATTTTTTTTTTCATACTTTTGGGTGTCTTGCACGGATTAATTTGATTTCCATTATTTCTTATGGGGAAAATTCATTCGCATACTGATCATTTCGCATAACAATCAGCCCTCTTGCACGGATTAAAGTCGCTATGCGGGGATCCACTGTATTAATAGTTTAATAACATATATGTTATAAATAATAATAGTATATGTTATTATTAATTACATGTATTATTATTAACATGTATGTATTTAATAGCATATACATGTATGTTATAAATAATAATAGTACATATTATTAATAACATGTATTGAGGGCTCTGGCGGCCTGGTGGTTAACGCTCTCGCTTCACACGGTGAGGGCCTGGGTTCGATTCCCAGCCAGAGTAGAAACATTGGACGTGTTTCTTTCCACCTGTTGTCTATGTTCCCCATCAGTAAAATGGGTACCTGGGTGTTAGTCGACTGGTGTGGGTCGCATCCTGGGACACTGACCTAAGGAGGCCTGGTCACAGACCGGGCCGCGGGGGCGTTGACCCCCGGAACTCTCTCCAGATAAACTCTGTATGTTATTAAATACCATTGCCTCAATCACTGCCTCTACCACTCCAGTCACACTCAATCTACAAGCACCAAACACAATGAATTATTGTGAAATGTTTGGAAGAGCAGGGAGACTAATGCTCACTCCAGCATAAACAAAGTCACACTGACGATGTGTCAACCACTCCCTCGTATTTTTGTACAATTTCCTTCTTCAATTATATCATATTTATTATTATTATTATTGTTATTATTATTATTATTACTATTGTTATTATTAGCAATAGCAGAAATGTTCGATTCTTTGCTGTGTTCAAGAGTAAACACATGATGTCACCGTCTAATACCTTTCCTAATAGCCATTCCAATATGCAGTCATGAATGGGTTTACATTATTTATTCTGTTATTTAATAGCAAATAATAAACAAACAAAACACTCACCACACTGAGTGGTGGGAGGGCTGGCTGCCAGTTGCGGGGGTCGGAGGGAGGGTAGTAGGGACTCGCAGGTGGTGGGAAACTTAAATATGATTTGGCGGCTGGGAATTTGGTGGCTGGGAATTTGGCGGTTGGGAATTCGCGAATGTGTGAAGCCCGTGAAAGTTGAAAACGTGAATGTTGAGGGAGACCTGTATACGTTTTATGTGTCCTACATTTAACATTGTCACGATAAGCCTGAGTCGCCTAGACATGTGAGAATGGGCGTGAGCACTCACTGTGCACCATATTAAAATAATTGGAGATGCCTGGGTACCATATGCTCTTTTTTCCTATTAAAAACAACAATGTTTTTTTTCTCAAAAAAGTTGGGGCAGAACGGTAGTGAACGTATATATACGTTTGGACCATTTACGGGTTAAATAAATAAATAAATGTTAAGAGCAGATAAACATGAATGTTATAACTCTACGGATATTAAACACCACATTTCATTTACTCTTGAATTTCTCAAATCATGGTAAAGTTGATCCAAGGAGTTGGAGGCTTCTAAAAACTTGATCCAAGGTGTTGGATCATACTCCTAGAGGATTCACTCAAGATATATAATAATATGAAAAATAATAAAATAAAAAATAGAAAATTCGAAAAATTTGGCAACCCCCCCAATAAATTTGATGTAAGGAAGTGGAGCAGGGATAATCTTGGGGTTAGGGTGGGGGTAGGGAAGTCAAAAGAGGGCGGAAAAAAGGGAAATTCCATAAATAAAAATTTCGAAAAACATTTTTTTTTGAGGGTGAGAGCCCCCCACTTAATACGGTGCTCCGCCGTATGAGGCTCAGACTTACTGTACACTACTGATGCTGCTGGAGTGATCTGTGATAGTAGAAGATGGGTGTGAGAGTGCTCTGAGAGACTATAGGAGGGGTATGGGAGTGCTCTGGGAGAGTGCATAATGGGTGTGAGAGTGTTCTGGGAGAGTATATAATGGGTGTGGGAGTGCTATTTGAGAGTACAGAATGGGTGTGGGATTGTTCTGGGAGAGGACAGGATGGGTGTGGGAGTGCTCTGAGAGACTATAGGAGGGGTATGGGAGTGCTCTGCGAGAGTACAGAATGGGTGCGATATTGATCTGGGATAGGACAGGATTAGGGTGGGAGTGCTCTGGGAGAACAGTTGATGGGTGTTTTAATGCTTTGGGTGAGTACAGGATGGGTGTGATAGTACTCTGGGAGAGTTAAGGATGGGTGTGGGAGTGGTCTGGGAGATTATAGAATGTGTGTGGTAGTACTCCTGGAGACTATAGGATAGGTGTTGTAGTACTCTGGGACAGTTTAGGATGTGGGAGTACAGGATGGTAGTGGAAGTGCTCTAGGAGAATACAGGATGGGTCTGTTAAGAGTACAGGATGGGAGTGGAAGTGCTCTAGGAGAATACAGGATGGGTCTGGTAGAGTACAGAATGGGAGTGGAAGTGCTCTAGGAGAATACAGGATGGGTCTGGAAGAGTACAGGATGGGTCTGGTAGAGTACAGGATGGGTGTGGAAGTGCTCTAGGAGAATACAGGATTGGTCTGGTAGAGTACAGGATGGGTCTGGTAGAGTACAGGATGGGAGTGGAAGTGCTCTAGGAGAATACAGGATGGGTCCAGAAGAGTACAGGATGGGTCTGGTAGAGTACAGGATGGGTGTGAAAATGCTCTAGGTGAATACAGGATGGGTCTGGTAGAGTACAGGTGGCCACAGTGGTGCCTGTGCTAACCTTCCTATGGTGTAGAAATATACCTAGTTGGATGAATCTTATTGTGGCTAGCTGGTCTAGTGACTAACGCGACGGGCTGGAGTTTTGAGACTCTCTGACCGTGGGTTCAATCCCAGCCGGGGTATGGTTTGAGTACAGGATGGGTCCGGTAAAGTACAGGATGGGTCGGGTAGAGTACAGGATGGGTCTGGTAGAGTACAGGATGGGTGTGGAAGTGCTCTAGGTGAATACAGGATGGGTCTGGTAGAGTACAGGATGGGTCTGGTTGAGTACAGGATGGGTCTGGTATTGTACAGGATGGGTCTGGTAGAGTACAGGATGGGTCTGGTAGAGTACAGGATGGGTCTGGTAGAGTACAGGATGGGTCTGGTAGAGTACAGGATATGTGTGGAAGTGCTCTAGGTGAATACAGGATGGGTCTGGTAGAGTACAGGATGGGTCTGGAAGAGTACAAGATGGGTCTGGTAGAGTACAGGATGGGAGTGGAAGTGCTCTAGGTGAATACAGGATGGGTCTGGTAGAGTACAGGATGGGTGTGGAAGGGCTCTAGGTGAATACAGGATGGGTCTGGAAGAGTACAGGATAGGTCTGGTAGAGTACAGGATGGGTCTGGTAGAGTACAGGATGGGAGTGGAAGTGCTCTAGGCAAATACAGGATGGGTCTGGAAGAGTATAGGATGGGTCTGGAAGAGTACAGGATGGGTCTGGTAGAGTACAGGATGGGAGTGGAAGTGCTCTAGGAGAATACAGGATGGGTTTGGAAGAGTACAGGATGGGTCTGGTAGAGTACAGGATGGGTGTGGAAGTGCTCTAGAATACAGGATGGGTCCAGAAGAGTACAGGATGGGTCTGGTAGAGTACAGGATGGGAGTGGAAGTGCTCTAGGCAAATACAGGATGGGTCTGGTAGAGTACAGGATGGGTCTGGTAGAGTACAGGATGGGTCTGGAAGAGTACAGGATGGGTCTGGTAGAGTACAGGATGGGAGTGGAAGTGCTCTAGGTGAATACAGGATGGGTCTGGTAGGGTACAGGATGGGTGTGGAAGTGCTCTAGGTGAATACAGGATGGGTCTGGTAGAGTACAGGATGGGTCTGGTAGAGTACAGGATGGGTCTGGAAGAGTACAGGATGGGTCTGGTAGGGTACAGGATGGGTCTGGTAGAGTACAGGATAGGTGTGGAAGTGCTATAGGTGAATACAGGATGGGTCTGGAAGAGTATAGGATGGGTCTGGTAGAGTACAGGATGGGTGTGGAAGTGCTATAGGTGAATACAGGATGGGTCTGGTAGAGTACAGGATGGGTGTGGAAGTGCTCTAGGTGAATACAGGATGGGTCTGGTAGAGTATAGGATGGGTCTGGTAGAGTATAGGATGGGTCTGGTAGAGTATAGGATGGGTCTGGTAGAGTATAGGATGGGTCTGGTAGAGTATAGGATGGGTCTGGTAGAGTATAGGATGGGTCTGGTAGAGTACAGGATGGGTGTGGAAGTGCTCTAGTAGAATACAGGATGGGTCTGGTAGAGTACAGGATGGGAGTGGAAGTGCTCTAGGATAATACAGGATGCGTCTGGGCCCTTGCCGCTGGGTGGGGGGGATCGGTGGTACCAGGTTATAAGGGGGACACTTCAAACAGTAAGGTCATTTGGCTTATTCCTTTTCCTTTACATGATGTTCACTTTGTTATTAGCCATAATTTAAAATTGCTATATCCCTGCACAACAATGCCCCTATCACTTGTTTAATTACTTATGGCGACAGTTTAATAATCATCCGGTTGTTTACTTCCACTTCTCCGTCGACATCTGGCCCCTCGACTATAATTTGTTCCTGTATATTACACAATATATTTTGTAGTATATTTGTTCCCATATATTACACCATATATTGTACACTATGCACTGGGGATTAATTAAGATTGCACTTAGCCACAATTTCAGTTCGCTATATCACTGCACATTCATATCCTTATCCCTCACTATATTACTTATACTATAACTCAATATTCATCTGTTTGTTTATTTCCACTTCTCTATTGACATCTGGCAATAATTCGCTAGTGCTGCTCAACCATATATACATTCCATATATTATATACACTATGCACTGGGAATTTGTCAGAATGTTGTAATCCACAATTTAAGATCACTATCAGTTTAAATACCACTGCCTCAACTGCTGAATTATTGTGAAATATTTAGAAGAGCAGGGAGACTAATGCTCACTCCAGCATAAACAAAGTCACACTGACGATGTGTCATCCACTCCCTCGTATTTTTGTACAATTTCCTTCTTCAATTATATCGTATTTATTATTATTATTATTATTATTATTATTATTATTATTATTATTATTACTATTGTTATTATTAGCAATAGCAGAAATGTTCGATTCTTTGCTGTGTTCAAGAGTAAACACATGATGTCACCGTCCAATACCTATCCGAATAGCCATTCCAATATGCAGTCATGAATGGGTTTACATTATTTATTCTGTAGTTTAATAGCAAATAATGAACAAACAAAACACTCACCACACTGAGTGGTGGGAGGGCTGGCTGCCAGTTGCGGGGGTCGGTGGGAGGGTAGTAGGGACTCGCAGTGGTTGAGGTATTGGTGGAGTCTGTGGTATTTAATAACATACATGTTATTAACATACATGTTATTAAATAACATAGGTTATTAAAGCATAACATGTACAGTGGACCCCCGCATAACGATTTTAATCCGTGCAAGAGGGGTAATTGTTATGCGAAATAATCGGTATGTGAATGAATTTTCCCCATAAGAAATAATGGAAATAAAATTAATCCGTGCAAGACACCCAAAAGTATGAAAAAAAAAATTTTTTACCACATGAAATGTTAATTTTAATACACACAAACTGAAAAAGGCATGCACACTTACATGACACTTACTTTTATTGAAGATCTGGTGATGATTGATGGGATGGGAGGAGGGGAGAGAGAGTGTTAGTGTTTAGAAGGGGAATCCCCTTCCATTAAGACTTGAGGTGTCGAGTCCTTTTCTGGGGTTACTTCCTTTCTTCTTTTAATGCCACTAGGACCAGCTTCAGAGTCACTGGACTTCTTTCGCACAACATATCTGTCCATAGTGGCCTGTACCTCTCGTTCCTTTATGACTTCCCTAAAGTGTTTCACAACATTGTCAGTGTACAGGTTGCCAACACGGCTTGCAATAGCTGTGTGAGGGTGATTTTCATCCATGAAGGTTTGCACTTCAAGCCACTTTGCACAGATTTCCTTAATCTTTGTAGTAGGCAACTTCTTCAATTTCTCTCTCCCCTCCTCTGAACCAGTTTCCTCAGGTCTGGCCTCTTGCTCTTGAAGTTGATCTATCAGCTCATCAGTGGTTAGTTCTTCATTGTCCTCCTCCACCAACTCTTCCACATCCTCCCCACTAACCTCCAACCCCAAGGACTTTCCCAATGCCACAATGGATTCCTCAACTGGCATAATCCTCTCAGGGTTAGCCTCAAACCCTTCAAAATCCCTTTTGTCTACACATTCTGGCCACAGTTTCTTCCAAGCAGTGTTCAAGGTCTTCTTAGTCACTCCCTCCCAAGCCTTACCTATAAGGTTTACACAATTGAGGCTATTAAAGTGCTCTCTCCAAAACTCTCTTAGAGTCAGTTGAGTTTCTGAGGTCACTACAAAGCACCTTTCAAACAGAGCTTTTGTGTACAGTTTTTTGAAGTTTGCAATAACCTGCTGGTCCATGGGCTGCAGGAGAGGAGTGGTATTAGGAGGCAAAAACTTCACCTTAATGAAGCTCATGTCCCCATAAAGTCGCTCTGCCACGTCTGTAGGATGACCAGGGGCATTGTCTAACACCAGGAGGCACTTAAGTTCTAATTTCTTTTCAGTTAGGTAATCTTTCACATTGGGGGCAAATGCATGGTGTAACCAGTTATAGAAAAAGTCCCTAGTGACCCATGCCTTACTGTTTGCCCTCCACAGCACACACAAATTATCCTTGAGGACATTCTTTTGCCTGAACACTCTGGGAGTTTCAGAGTGATACACTAATAAAGGCTTAACTTTGCAATCACCACTAGCATTGGCACACATCAACAAAGTAAGCCTGTCTTTCATAGGCTTATGTCCTGGGAGTGCCTTTTCCTCCTGAGTAATGTAGGTCCTGCTTGGCATTTTCTTCCAAAACAGGCCTGTTTCATCACAATTAAACACTTGTTCAGGTTTCAGTCCTTCACTGTCTATGTACTCCTTGAATTCATGCACATATTTTTCAGCCGCTTTGTGGTCCGAACTGGCAGCCTCACCATGCCTTATCACACTATGTATGCCACTACGCTTCTTAAATCTCTCAAACCAACCTTTGCTGGCCTTAAATTCACTCACATCATCACTAGTTGCAGGCATTTTTTTAATTAAATCCTGATGCAACTTCCTAGCCTTTTCACATATGATCGCTTGAGAGACGCTATCTCCTGCTAGCTGTTTTTCATTTATCCACACCAATAAGAGTCTCTCAACATCTTCCATCACTTGCGATCTTTGTTTCGAAAACACAGTTAAACCTTTGGCAAGAACAGCTTCCTTGATTGCCTTTCTGGTGCCCACAATAGTAGCGATGGTTGATTGGGGTTTCTTGTACAACCTGACCAGGTCGGCGATACGCACTTCACTTTCATACTTATCAATGATCTCTTTCTTCATTTCTATTGGAATTCTCACCCTTATTGGTGTAGGGTTGGCACTAGAAGCTTTCTTGGGGCCCATGGTCACTTATTTTCCAGAAACAGCACCGAAAACACTGTAATAATACGAAATATTCCGATTGTATGCTTGGATGTTACCGCGGAGGCTGGCTGGTAAACAATGGCATGGGCGGCACATGTGAGGCTGGCTGAGGGCGCACATTGGACGCGTCTCGGACGAAAATCGGTGAGCGGGTTTTTAAGCGGTATGCGCGGCAAAATTTTTGCGATTAAAGCAAGCGGTATGCGGATTAATCGCTATGTGATGCCATCGTTATGCGGGGGTCCACTGTACATGTATATATTTAGTACAATTTACGACGTTTTCATGTATTTTATGATTATTTATGGTTCAACAAGTTAAGGAAGCAGTATTGTAATATATTTCCCTACAATATATTGGGGCACCAAACATTCACGATTTTTCAACATTCGCGAGGCTCTTGATCCCCTAACCCTCGCGAATGTTGAGGGAGACCTGTATATACGTTTGGGGCACTAGCGGTAAAAACGTATATACAGTGTACGTTTGGACCGTTTACGGGTTAATGTCTTTGCAAACAGTACATTGAGAGTGTGTATATACAATTGTGGGTTGCAATGCAGAGAGAGCCTCTATTATGCCTAGGCATTATGGGCCAACTTAACATTATTGGCTTACATTCTACTTAATACTAAGAAGTAGTATATCATAGTTGTACAGTAGGAAAGTAATTATTTCATAGTTGTACAGTAGAATATTAATTATAAATGAATCAAAATTTGTATAATACGAAGATATACGTATTTATATTCTAAAATGCTTTTGTGAAAAACAATGATTCAATTATATTCCTGTCAACAATGGATAAAAGGTTCAATGTGATTGTTTCAGTTATGATGTAGGAGTACATAAGTGAGTAAATGTATACTGAGTATTTAGCATTTAGTCTAGGGTGATTAAGTGCATAATTAGCTAGTAAACACCTACATGTAATATTACAGCTCTTGGGTCTACTTTTTATGGGTAATAAGATAACCCTGTTAGTAAGTCCCACCTTTTAAAACTCCTAGTATGCTTTAGCGCCTAACTCAGGGTAACCCAAGTTTTGCTAGTAAACACACATGCTATTAGCTAGCATTTTACAATTTAAAGATGGATCAATACAAATGCTTACAAGAATACAGAGGTAATTCAATACAAGTGCTCAATCAATACAGAAGTTAAAATCAATACACAAATTCATTTCTTTAATTTTTATTTATCATAATACATTACAACAATGATACAATGTTATGTTTAATACAAGTACATCATAGTTTTTTATGTACAATACTTGTAAGAAATTCTCTAACACCCCACGCTCCTACTCCTCAGATCAAAACCTTCCAACCATCCATCTCCCCTACCCTCTATCCCCAACATCCCTACTCCATCACCCCCACAAATCAAATTTTGGGGGTCTCTAATTCCTAAAATAATTTTTTGTGGGGTTTCCAATTCCTGGAAACAAGTACTCCAGTTCCTGTGTTACATTTTCTGTATCACCAAATCGTACTATAGCTCCCAGTACCACTTAATGATGTGTAACCCAGGATAACCCAATTTTTTCCACACTTCATTTAGGCTAACATTAACAAGAAATGAAACAATTTGCTCACGATATAACAATTTTCATTCTTACTAACACCATCAATGTTCTCAACTCACAACATTCAAACACTCACAACAGTTCACAACATGTTACAACACCAACACTAGAACATAACAACTTTCCATTACAAACTTGTTATTTAAAGTTCCACTCAATTTTCACTTGTCGCAAAATACCACAACATGTTATAACACCACAACACAACTTTCCATTACAATCTTGTTATTACATGTTCCACTCAACATTCACTTGACAACTCACATGCAATAACACCAACACACAACATGTCACAACACATTATAGCATTCACATCTCACTTGCAACAGCATTAACTTCCACTCAACACAGGGAGTTTTCTACTGAATTATAACAATATTTCACTAATGACAGTCACATTGCAACAATCCCAGATTGTGTAAACATTGTCCAAGCACAAACACCATGATGTTTTCATCTCTTGACGTCTGCAGCTAAAATGGTGGTTCTGGTTCTCTATATACCCTAGAGAGAGAAGATTGAACTACCTGCATTTACCTGTCAATTTTCTCTCGGGAGGGATGACCTCATCTAAAGGTCATTAAGCACTTCCCGGGAGACTTCGCTAAAGAGGTCAAGGACTGACCCATGTCAAACACAAGATGCACCCACACCCACCCATACCTGCCCACGCACACGAGACGCTAGTTGATAATCACCTTTAATTTCTTCTGGAGATATGTCTCGAAACTCATTACCTGTAATAAGATTCGCATTTATCTGGTGGACCAAGCTAAAGAGGTCAAGGATTGACTCATCTTGGCCACAAAATGTATCCTCTACTTCAAACAGACATATATCAACACACACATACCAATACATCCATACACCAATACACACACACACACACACACACACACACACACACACACACACACACACACACAGTTGAGGGACACCGCGTGCGCGAGTCACGCCTTCCGTGCTCCGCGAATATAAGTGTTTCTGAGGGCTACCCAAGTGTACTACATGGGTTGCTAAGTGTGTCAGGGTAGTGATCTACACCAGGACATCACATCGAGCTGGACAGTCTACAGGCTGTTCGCAAGTATTCAAAGATGCGTGGTTTGGGAGTGTGGGTCTTGGTTTCCAATTAACCACCAAGCTGACTGTGAATGGTCCAACTCTCCTAGTACGATAAATAATAGGCTATCAAGTACTCAGTAATGAATAGCAATTGGTAATATATAGGACAAGGCGAGGCAGAATTCTATAAGACTAGGTAGAATTAGAAGCAATATAACAGATAGGTGTAAGTCAGGTCACAGGTCACAGAGCATTGAACTCCACATTCACTCTCATACACCACAATACACAATTCCACTTAATAAACCCTCATATAGCTACACACACACACTGGGAGAGTGACCTAGTTGCGACCAGTGAAGAGGCAGGGCCAGGAGCTAGGACTCGACCCCTGCAACCTCAGCTAGGTGAGTACAACTAGGTGAGTACACACACACACACACACACACACACATGTTTACAACCACACATTCTCACACATACAGACTCACACACACTCCCCCCCTCACCCTCCCCTGCCAATCCTCCACTCCTTTCCCTGATCCCCCCTCTCTCTCTCACCCTTCTTCTCCCCCACCTCTCCCTCTTTCCCCCTCTTCATCTTCCATTCTCCCCCTTTGCTTCTCCCTCCTCCTCACTCCCCATATTCCTCCCCTCATTCCCCCTTCCCACCCCTCTCACATTTAGCCACTGACTACAGTTTCCTCCTCTACTGCCCTCCCCCCACACTCAGACAAACACACCACAAAACAAACACAGAATTACATAAGTTTTTCATTCTGTGGCAACCAAAATAAACAAAAAATGGGTTGCTAGAGGGCAGGAAGGAAAACCAAGGGACTGGAGGATGAACCTGCAAAGGAAGATTGGGCAGCAGAGCTCATGAAAAAAGAACTTGAATGGGGAAAGAAGCTAGAACTTAACATGAGAAAGTAAGAGAGGTTAGATGCAGAAAGCAAGAAGTGGGAGATGTAAGTCACAGCAGCTGAGGCTAGGATACAGAGTTTAGAAGAGGAACTGAAAAATCTGAAACAGCCTAAAGAACTAAAGAACAATTTGGGAATGACATCAGAGACTGTTACCTCAGTCACAAACAAGGGGACTGTAGAGAATGAAGGGGTGAAGCCCGAGGAAATGAGAAACACATCAGGAGCAATCAAGGGGACTGTAGAAAATGAAAGAACTAAGCTATATGTGGAGGTCCTAACAGACCACAGCAGAGCCCAGGGAAAGCTGAGAAGGGAAAATGACAGGCCAATGAGCCCAAGGACAATATATAGTGAAGAAACTGAAGAAAGGAAAGGTGCAGTGGAGGAAACTAAACCAAATCAGGGGATACATAGGGATATGCAGTGGGAGAATGAAAGGGAGAGGTCAGTCTTTGTTTATGGGCTCCAGGAAGTTGAAGGAGAAACTTACAAAGCAAGAAGACAAGGGAAGAAAAATGCGATCGACAGCATCAGTTGGTAAATTTTTGGAGAACAGGGGGGTTTGCAAGAAGGAGAGCCTGGCCAGTGAAAGTGACTTTCAAGACAGAATCGATTTGGAACAGGATCCTGCAGGAGAAAGCAAGACTAAGGGACATACCTATGTACTGGAAGGTGTATCTCGACCACGACAGAGCACAAGAGGAAAGGCAGGAACTGAGAGAGATGGTACAAAGATGAAAGGAGGAAAAAGAGGTGAGGATGGAGATGGACAGGAGAACCCAGAATCAGGAGGAAGATCAAATACAGCCTCCCTCACAGCCACCTACAGAAGCCCCCCAACCAGGACAACCCCAATGCAACCAAATATTCTAACCCAAAACACACATGACATATTCAATGCCCCCACCCACCTCATTACAAACTCCACCCCCACAGCAACCACCCATAGTTCCTTATCAGGTCTCCCACTTCCCCAACCACAATGTACCCCCTAAACCACAGTTTTAGAAAAGAAGTTGAAGGTGTGGTATACAAATGCAGATGGGATAACAAATAAGTGTGAGGAGTGGCATGAAAGATTCAAGGAGACATCCCTAGACATAATAGCACTCAGAGAAACAAAGCTCACCAGGATGATAACTGATGCAATCTTTCCACCCGTATATCAAATCCTCAGGAAACATAGAGGGAGGAGAGGGAGAGGAGGAGTTGCACTGCTCATTAAAAACAGGTAGGGATTTGAGACAATGGAAGGAATGGATGGCATAGGTGAAAGGGACTACTTAGAAGGAACAATTCAGTCTGAGGGCCATAAGGTGGTAATTGCAGTAATGTACAACCCACCACAAAACTGCAGGAGGACAAGAGAAGAATATGATGAGAGCAACAGAGCAATGGTCGACACACTAGCAGAGGTGGACAGAAGAGCTCACATGGGGGAAGCAAAGTTACTAGTCATGGGTGATTTCAATCACAAGGAGATTGACTGGGAAAACCTGGAGCCTCATGGGGGTCCCAAAACATGGAGAGCCAAGATGATGGATGTGGTACTGGAAAACCTCATGCATCAACATGTTAGAGACACTACCAGAGAGAGAGAGGTGAGGATGATCTAGCAAGACTGGACCTTGTATTCACCTTGAGTAGTTTGAACATCGAGGATATCATGTATGAAAGGCCCCTAGGAGCTAGCGATCATGTAGTTCTGCGGTTTGACTACATAGTTGAGCTACAAGTGGAGAGAGTAGCAAGAATAGGATGGGAAAAACCAAACTACAAAAGGGGAGACTACACCGGCATGAGGAACTTCCTGCAAGACATTCAGTGGGAGAGAGAACTGACAGGAAAACCAGTACAAGAAAATATGGACTATGTGACAGCAAAATGCAAGGAGGCAGAGGAAATTCTAGGAACAAAAAAGCTGCTACAAAACAGATTGATTAACTTAACTAGACCAGATGAACCTCTCCTACAGCCAACTGATACTGCCAACAAATTTAATGTCTTTCTCTATACCGTAGGAACAAAACAAGTAAGTAAAATTCCAAGCTCAAACATTCAACAAGACTACCTCACTGGCAACTATCCAAATACTCTATTTTGAGCCCCAACAAACTCTACTAAAATCTCACTTATCCTTAAAAACACTAAAGAACAAGGCAGGGGACCTAAATAACTTACTAGCACTCATGTACAAAAAAGCTTCTCATGTCCAGGATGATTTGAATGGACTGATGCAGTGGTTGGAGAAGTGGCAGATGCAGTTTAATATAGACAAATCAAATGCAAAGTTCTAAATGTTGGACAGAAAAATAACCATGTCACATATAAACTAAATAATGTAGATCTTAATATTACGGAATGCAAAAAGGATTTAGGAGTTCTGGTTAATAGTAATCTAAAACCAAGACAACAGTGCATTACTGTTCACAAATAAAGCTAACAGAATCCTTGGCTTCATAGCAAGAAGTATAAATAATAGGAGTCCTCAGGTTGTTCTTCAACTCTATACAGTGGACCCCCGCATACCGGACGCCTTGCATAACGGACAATCCGCATACCGGACGCTTTGATCGCTAAAATTTTGCCTCGCATACCGCCCAAAAACCCGCTCAGCGCCCTTCGTCCGAGACGCGTCCAATGTGCGGCCTGAGCCAGCCTCATATGTTCCGCCGGTGGCATTGTTTACCAGCCAGCCTCCGCGGTAACATTCAAGCATACAATCGGAATATTTCGTATTATTACAGTGTTTTCGGTGCTGTTTCTGGAAAATAAGTGACCATGGGCCCCAAGAAAGCTTCTAGTTCCAACCCTACAGCAATAAGGGTTAGAATTCCAATAGAGATGAAGAAAGAGATCATTGATAAGTATGAAAGTGGAGTGCGTATCACCGACCTGGTCAGGTTGTACAAGAAACCCAAATCAACCATCTCTACTATTATGGGCAACAGAAAGGCAATCAAGGAAGCTGTTCTTGCCAAAGGTTTAACTGTGTTTTCGAAACAAAGATCGCAAGTGATGGAAGATGTTGAGAGACTCTTATTGGTGTGGATAAATGAAAAACAGCTAGCAGGAGATAGCGTCTCTCAAGCGATCATAAGCGAAAAGGCTAGGAAGTTGCATGAGGATTTAATTAAAAAAAGGCCTGCAACTAGTGATGATGTGAGTGAATTTAAGGCCAGCAAAGGTTGGTTTGAGAGATTTAAGAAGCGTAGTGGCATACATAGTGTGATACGGCATGGTGAGGCTGCCAGTTCGGACCACAAAGCGGCTGAAAAATATGTGCAGGAATTCAAGGAGTACATAGAAACTGAAGGACTGAAACCTGAACAAGTGTTTAATTGTGATGAAACAGGCCTGTTCTGGAAGAAAATGCCAAGCAGGACCTACATTACTCAGGAGGAAAAGGCACTCCCAGGACATAAGCCTATGAAAGACAGGCTTACTTTGTTGATGTGTGCCAATGCTAGTGGTGATTGCAAAGTTAAGCCTTTATTAGTGTATCACTCTGAAACTCCCAGAGCGTTCAGGCAAAAGAATGTCCTCAAGGATAATTTGTGTGTGCTGTGGAGATCAAACAGTAAGGCATGGGTCACTAGGGACTTTTTCTATAACTGGTTACACCATGCATTTGCCCCCAATGTCAAAGATTACCTAACTGAAAAGAAATTAGAACTTAAGTGCCTCCTGGTGTTAGACAATGCCCCTGGTCATCCTACAGACGTGGCAGAGCGACTTTATGGGGACATGAGCTTCATTAAGGTGAAGTTTTTGCCTCCTAATACCACTCCTCTCCTGCAGCCCATGGACCAGCAGGTTATTGCAAACTTCAAAAAACTGTACACAAAAGCTCTGTTTGAAAGGTGCTTTGTAGTGACCTCAGAAACTCAACTGACTCTAAGAGAGTTTTGGAGAGATCACTTTAATATCCTCAATTGTATAAACCTTATAGGTAAGGCTTGGGAGGGAGTGACTAAGAAGACCTTGAACTCTGCTTGGAAGAAACTGTGGCCAGAATGTGTAGACAAAAGGGATTTTGAAGGGTTTGAGGCTAACCCTGAGAGGAGTATACCAGTTGAGGAATCAATTGTGGCATTGGGGAAGTCCTTGCGGTTGGAGGTTAGTGGGGAGGATGTGGAAGAGTTGGTGGAGGAGGACAATGAAGAACTAACCACTGATGAGCTGATAGATCAACTTCAAGAGCAAGAGGCCAGACCTGGGGAAACTGGTTCAAAGGAGGGGAGAGAGAAATTGAAGGAATTGCCTACTTCAAAGATTAAGGAAATGTGTGCAAAATGGCTTGAAGTGCAAACCTTTTTTGATGAAAATCACCCTCACACAGCTATTGCAAGCCGTGCTGGTGACTGTTACAATGACAATGTTGTGAACCACTTTAGACAAATCATAAAGGAACGAGAGGTACAGGCCACTATGGACAGATATGTTGTGCGAAAGAAGTCCAGTGACTCTGAAGCTGGTCCTAGTGGCATTAAAAGAAGAAGGGAAGTAACCCCAGAAAAGGACTCGACACCTCAAGTCTTAATGGAAGGGGATTCCCCTTCTAAACACTAACACTCTCTCTCCCCTCCTCCCATCCCATCAATCATCACCAGATCTTCAATAAAAGTAAGTGTCATGTAATTGTGCATGCCTTTTTCAGTTTGTGTGTACTAAAATTAACATTTCATGTGGTAAAAAAATTTTTTTTTCATACTTTTGGGTGTCTTGCACGGATTAATTTTATTTCCATTATTTCTTATGGGGAAAATTCATTCACATACCGAACATTTCGCATAACAGCCAGCCCTCTTGCACGGATTAAGGTCGCTATGCGGGGGTCCACTGTATATCTTTGGTTAGGCCTCATTTAGATTATGCTGCTCAGGATTACAGAACGGATATAAATGCACTGGAAAATGTACAAAGGAGGATGACAAAGTTGATCCCATGTATCAGAAATCTTCCCTATGAGGATAGACTGAGGGCCCTGAATCTGCACTCTCTAGAAAGGCATAGAATTAGGGGGGATATGATTGAGGTGTATAAATAGAAAACAGGAATTAACAAAGGGGATGTAAATAGCATGCTAAAAATATCTAACATAGACAGGACTCGCAGCAATGGCTTTAAATTGGAAAAATTCAGATTCAGGAAGGATATAGGAAAGCACTGGTTTGGTAATAGAGTTGTGGATGAGTGGAGCAAACTCCCGAGTACTGTCATAGATGCTAAGACATTGTGTAGTTTTAAAAATAGGTTGGATAAATACATGAGTGGATGTGGGTAGGTGTGAGTTGGACCTGACTAGCTTGTGCTACTAGGTCGGATGCACTGCTCTTCCCTTAAGTGATGTGTCTGACCTTACTAGGTCAAGGTACTGGCTTAAGCCAGTATGAGAATTGGAGCTGCTTCGCATAGGCCAGTAGGCCTGTTGCAGTGTTCCTTCTTATTTTCTTATGTGTTGTCACCAATAACTGCAACTCTTATCAACAAATCCATTGAATCTTCCACCTTCCCATCCATAATCAAGACAGCAAGAGTCACCCTGATCCTCAAAGGTGGTGATCCAAATGAATTGAACAATTATAGGCTTATATCAAACCTGCCCCTACTATCTAAAATCTTCGAAAAAATAATACACAAACAAGTCTACTCCTACTTCGTATCCCACAACATACTCAACCCTTGTCAGTTTGGGTTCAGACCGAAAAAAAGTACTAATGATGCTATTATACATATGCTTGAACTAATATACTCTGCACTCGAGAAAAATGAATTTCCCCTGGGACTGTTCATAGACTTACGAAAAGTTTTTGATTCAGTTGACCATGACCTTTTGCACCAAAAACTTGAACATTATGGGGTCAGAGGACACTCTCTCGACTACCTAAATTCTTATCTTAACAATAGAACCCAGTATGTATACACAAATGGAGCCTATTCCACTACACAACCTCTTCTCATTGGAGTCCCACAGGGGAGTGTTCTTGGCCCACTTCTCTTTCTCATTTACATCAATGGCCTACCAAATGCATCTAATCTCCTCAAACCCATTTTAATTGCAGATGACACAACTTACGTCTTTTCTCATCCAAACCCAACCATACTAACAGACACAGTAAATGCTGAACTGCTAAAAATATCTACTTGGATGATTACCAACAAACTTACTCTCAATATTGACAAAACCTACTTCATACTTTTCGGAAACAGAGCTTCAAACGTACAGCTAAACATATTGATAAATGACTCACCTACCTCGAGATAGGCAGAGGGCAAATTTCTAGGTCTCCACCTTGACTGCAGTCTCAAATTTCAGACACACATACAGCAAATTTCCAAGAAAGTCTCCAAAACAGTAGGCATCCTTTCAAAGATATGGTACAGTGGTCCCTCGCTTTTCGTAGTTCTCGGCAATCGTAAATTTCGGAAATCATAGGGATATTTTCGTATAAACATGGACTCGCTTTTCATAGGTTGACTTGCAAGTCGTAGTTCGTCTGGGACGCCTACCCACAGCGTGAGCCATGGCGGCAGCCAGTCTGGCATTGTTTACCAGTGAGCGAAGGTCCCCTCACGTGCTCCAGCGAAATATTTCATAATATTACATTTATTTTAGTGCTTGCAAGTACTAAATAAGCTACCATGGTTCCAAAGAAAGCTCCTAGTGCCAAGCCTGTGGTAAAGAAGGTGAGAAATACTATTGAATTTAAGAAAACCATCATTGAACAATATGAAAGTGGTACAAGTGTGGCCGAACTGGCCAGGATGTATAAGAAACCCTACACAACCTTATGTTCCAAAATTTATGAAAAGGAGTTGAACTGTAAACACTGGTAGCAAAAATTGCACAAAAATCAAAATAAATCAGGTACTACACAACACTAAACTGTGCTGCAAGCACAGTTTAAAAAGATTGCGGGTGCTAGCAGTTGCAAATTGAAATGCAAAAAAAAAAGGGTAATTCACTTGCACAAGGGAAGTTGGCACAGAAAAGATATCAGAGTATGGAATAGTGCCAAAAATCACAGAAAAAAAAAATACACTGTATCCAGAATTGCTATATTGCACACAAAATAACTTCTGTGTATAGTCAGCTTGGCCTAGCCTGTGTAACTCTGGGCCTAGGAGTGCTAACTTAACCTAACTTTTTTAAACTGGTTCCTAACTGTGGCCTAGCTATGATAGCTTAACCTAGCTATTCCACATCCGGTTCGAAGGACCACTTTTGTGAAAATTTGTGTGGGCTCCCTCCAAGTGAGTCGCCTACCCTGGCAAACTCTGTTGACACCGAGCTCTGAGGTGGGTACCTCAGCCTCACAAGTGGCTTATAGGACAGATTTTCACAAATGATTGATGTTACAAGAAAACTCGCCTGCATGCACGTATAAAGGACTAACTTACTTGGTATTGCAGCATATATCCTGATCTTCAACTTCCCTCAGAAGCCACCTGCAACCAGGAGCCTTAATTCCTGCAATATTCAGTCGTTATTAGTGTCCTGCCTGCACCTCAGAAATTCCTATATCCAAGAGGGTATGTATCCCCTAGTATATGCAGACACGGACACTAGCTTCCAGACTGCCTTGAGACACTGGTACTTACTGGGCATGCACTGCCTGTTGCACAGTTCAAACTCACTCTCAATTCTCCCCAGACACTGGCCAGAAATCTACGAGATAAAGTGGAGGTCTTGTCTTACTGTATGGGCCTGACGGAGGAGGTCATGTACTGTACATCGAGGTGCCTCTACCAGATTTCCCTAGGTCTCAAATGTGAAGACACGTGGGGGCGCCGTCTGCTGATCACTGCACGTCTTGTCCAGTTGGTGTTTGTCTTAAGAAGAACGAGCTGGTCTCTCTTCCATACCCTCGTCTCTTCGTTCAAACTAGGGCTGCCAGTTCTCCCTAGCTAACTTATCCTAGTGTTTGCCTACATTATCGGCCTATTACTACCTATGTTAAGGTCTTAGGTCTACATTATTATTATCTACAGTTGCCTCAATAATCCTAATATTAGTGTACTACCAGTAAAACTACCTACTCCTTCCCTGAAGGGTAAATCTGTAAATTAAATAAGCTTACCAACAATCCCCGCCAACTCGAGAGAATGCTTTCATGTTTGGGTGGGGTATAAGGGCCATCCAGCTCAGCCGTTCCATCACGGCCATGTCAGATCGGTCCTGTGGAACTTTAGGGACCAAATAAATTTCCACAACATCCATAATGACCATTATGATTATTTTTTCCAATTCATTGGAAAGTAGGCTTAATATTTTCTGCTTTGCTCTCATTCTGGTTAGAGTCTGAGTTAAATATCCAAATTAGGTTCTAGTGAAAAAATTAATGCAATCATGAAACAACAGTTATTTCATCTGAACTTAACCCACTTATATCGTTTCCTAACTTCATTTCATCCTCAGTAGGATAATAGAATTGGCACCATTTATTTCTTTGTCACCATTAAAAATTACCGAATGTTCAGTAGAACCAAAACGGTGAACCTGGCATTCTTTTTTCAGATCATTGATATAATATCATGCCTCATGGAGTGCATAAATCGAAGAGGCATAGTGGATGTCAACAAAGGAAGGCAAACAATGAAAAAATTCAGCTAATGCGAAAAATGGCTGGGTCTATGGTTCAATATCTCAGTGTTATCTTACTGATAACACTGATGTAGATTCTGACTCCGACAATGGTAATATAAGTGAGAGGAATGAAGGGAATGAGAGTCTGCGAGAGTTAGCATCGATGTGTGACGTTTCTTCTTGGAAAATTCCAGTTCCAGACCATTCCAGGATGGCAGTACTTGGAGACTAAGGATTTAACTCTTGACAAAGTGAAGCTAGAGGCACTGCGATTATTTGTGAATGAAGGGCGAGATCGCATAGTGGAAAATTCAATACAACAGGCACTTTTGAAATTTGAGAAGTATGGATTTCCAACAGAGAGAAGAATCAGGTTAAAGAAAAGGATGGCAGGGGAGCAGTGCATTGATCGTTTTCATAATGAACTCGAGATACGATGAAAAGTATCCAAGAATGTGGCAGCCATGTTTCAGGTCATCCAAACAAAGAATCTTGCACAAGTTACTGAAGAACAATTGGAGGTGATGGCTTCAAGACTCACAGTTTTCTATAATGAAATATGCAAGAATGAGCTCATGCATGAAATACCAAGACTAAGGCAGCACCTGCAAGCTGCTGATATTGATCTTGAAAAAGTTAAGCACTGGACTTCAGTGGATGTACTAACATTCATAGTTGAATGGGATTTCATTGAATCTCTTCCAACTCTGACACTCTGCCTGAGGTTGTTCCTTACTATACGTGTTTCTGTGTCTTCTTGTGAAAGGAGTTTCTCCAAGTTGAAGCTGATTAAAAACTATTTACGGTCCACAATGAGTCGATCCAGAATCTCTGACATAGCAATGTTATCCATAGAAAATGGGTCAGTTGACAGCATTGATTTTGATGAAGTGATAGATGATTTTGCAGGATTGAAGGCAAGGAAATGTAAGATTTGATCATTGAGATGTTACCTGCACTCACGGTCAAATAGGAACTAGTGTTTCTCTGTTGTTGAAGATGAATAAATGTAGAACTGTTGGCTGTACTCAAAGTGGTATTTGAATTTATGTTTCCTCAATATTACTACGATTATTTATTTTATCATTAATAAAGTTGAGAAGTATTCTCCTGTTTAGTGTATGGCTCTTAAACGTTTTCATTGCTAAACAGTAGTCACTGGTCATGCAGTAGTGACGTAACTGGAATTTACTTCCCCCGCCCATGGATTTCATGGGGGTGACACCAAAGATGCCGCCCCGGGTGACACCAACCCTAGCGACGTCTCTGCAGTATTACTACTACTATTGTCTCCCTTCACTTCCCTTTCTCTTGTGGCACAAATTACTCTCACTTCTACTACTACAACCATCATTACACCTTCCACTATTTCTTCTTCCTCCTATCTTTCTCCCGTCGCTGTTCTCCTCACTCACTCTCTTCATAAGTTTTTCTCTCCCCTATGTGAGGGTTATCTGTGTATGAGTTGATGCTTTATGCCCAGTGTCTGCAGTGTCTACAGTGTCTGCCGTCTATAATGAAGTGATGAGAATAGTGAAGTTTAGAAAACACTTGTTCGATGAAAGAGCATTCTTCCTCAAGGAATTCACTACTACAGATTAGAAGGGCACGAATCAAGAAGCTTATGCCAGTCCATCTGTGGTCCCTCAGATATTCTCCCTTCCTCACTTCCTGTCCTACACTATCCTACCTTCCCCAGCTTCATGTGTCCAGGAGTCCATCTGTGTCCCCTCAGATATTCTCCCTTCCTCACTTCCTGTCCTACACTATCCTGCCTTCCAGTCCATCTGTGTCCCCTCAGATATTCTCCCATCCTCACTTCCTGTCCTACACTATCCTGCCTTCCCCAGGTTCATGTGTCCAGGAGTCCATCTGTGTCCCCTCAGATATTCTCCCTTCCCCACTTCCTGCCTTCCCCAGGTTCATGTGTCCAGGAGTCCATCTGTGTCCCCTCAGATATTCTCCCTTCCCCACTTCCTGCCTTCCCCAGGTTCATGTGTCCAGGAGTCCATCTGTGTCCCCTCAGATATTCTCCCTTCCCCACTTCCTGCCTTCCCCAGGTTCATGTGTCCAGGAGTCCATCTGTGTTCCCTCAGATATTCTCCCTTCCTCACTTCCTGTCCTACACTATCCTGCCTTCCCCAGGTTCATGTGTCCAGGAGTCCATCTGTGTCCCCTCAGATATTCTCCCTTCCTCACTTCCTGTCCTACACTATCCTACCTTCCCCAGCTTCATGTGTCCAGGAGTCCATCTGTATCCCCTCAGATATTCTCCCTTCCTCACTTCCTGTCCTACACTATCCTGCCTTCCCCAGGTTCATGTGTCCAGGAGTCCATCTGTGTCCCCTCAGATATTCTCCCATCCTCACTTCCTGTCCTACACTATCCTGCCTTCCCCAGGTTCATGTGTCCAGGAGTCCATCTGTGTCCCCTCAGATATTCTCCCATCCTCACTTCCTTCCTGTCCTACACTATCCTGCCTTCCCCAGGTTCATGTGTTCAGGAGTCCATCTGTGTCCCCTCAGATATTCTCCCTTCTTCACTTCCTGTCCTACACTATCCTACCTTCCCCAGCTTCATGTGTCCAGGAGTCCATCTGTATCCCCTCAGATATTCTCCCATCCTCACTTCCTGTCCTACACTATCCTGCCTTCCCCAGGTTCATGTGTCCATGAGTCCATCTGTGTCCCCTCAGATATTCTCCCATCCTCACTTCCTGTCCTGAGTGATTGCCAGTAAGGTGTTACCAGTTATGTAACACCTGAGTGACTGTCAGTAAGGTGTTACCAGTTATGTAACACCTGAGTGACTGTCAGTAAGGTGTCACCAGTTATGTAACACCTGAGTGACTGTCAGTAAGATGTTACCAGTTATGTAACACCTCAGTGACTGTCAGTAAGGTGTTACCAGTTATGTAACACCTGAGTGACTGCCAGTAAGGAATCACCAGTTATGTAACACCTCAGTGACTGTCAGTAAGGTGTTACCAGTTATGTAACACCTGAGTGACTGTCAGTAAGGTGTTACCAGTTATGTAACACCTCAGTAACTGTCAGTAAGGTGTTACCAGTTATGACAGTTTCCTCTACAAAACAATTAACTAAACATGATGAATGTGAGTGCAAGATTTGGAGAGAATTTTTATATAGAAATTGTTGGGAAACAATGTGATTCCTGGTGGATATTACCAGACTGACTGATAACATTAGTAGTAATAATGATAATAGTAGTAGTAGTAATGATAATAGTAGTAGTAGTAATCATAATAGTAGTATTAGTAGTAATGATAATGGTAACAGTAATCATAATAGCAGTAGTAGTAATGATAATAGTAGTAGTAATGATTATAGTAGCAGTAGCAATGGTAATAGTAGTAGTAATAATGATAATAGTAGTAGTAGTAATAACAGTAGTAGTAGTAATGATAATAGTAGTAGTAGTAATGATATTAGTAGTAGTAGTAATGATATTAGTAGCAGTAGTAATGGTAATAGTAGTAATAATGATAATAGTAGTAGTAGTAATAACAGTAGTAGTAGTAATGATATTAGTAGTAGTAGTAATGGTAATAGTAGTAATAATGATAATAGTAGTAGTAGTAATAACAGTAGTAGTAGTAATGATATTAGTAGCAGTAGTAATGGTAATAGTAGTAATAATGATAATAGTAGTAGTAGTAATAACAGTAGTAGTAGTAATGATATTAGTAGCAGTAGTAATGGTAATAGTAGTAATAATGATAATAGTAGTAGTAGTAATAACAGTAGTAGTAGTAATGATAATAGTAGTAGTAGTAATGATATTAGTATTAGTAGTAATGATATTAGTAGCAGTAGTAATGGTAATAGTAGTAGTAATGATAATAGTAGCAGTAGTAATGATAGTAGTAGTAGTAGTAATGATTACAGTAGCAGTAGTAATGATAATAGTAATAGTAACAATGATAGTAATGGTAATGTTAATAGTAGTAGTAGTAATGATATTAGTAGTAGTAGTGACAATAGCAGCAGTAGTAATGATTACAGTAGTAGTAGTAATGATAGTAGTAGTAGTAATGATATTAGTATTAGTAGTAATGATATTAGTAGCAGTAGTAATGGTAATAGTAGTAGTAATGATAATAGTAGCAGTAGTAATGATAGTAGTAGTAGTAGTAATGATTACAGTAGCAGTAGTAATGATAATAGTAATAGTAACAATGATAGTAGTAATGGTAATGTTAATAGTAGTAGTAGTAATGATATTAGTAGTAGTAGTGACAATAGCAGCAGTAGTAATGATTACAGTAGTAGTAGTAATGATAATAGTAGTAGTAGTAATGATAATAATAGTAGTAGTAATGATAATAGTAGTAGTAGTAATGATAATAGTAGCAGTAGTAATGATAATAGTAGTAGTAGTAATGATAATAGTAGTAGTAGTAATGATATTAGTAGTAGTAGTAGTGACAATAGCAGCAGTAGTAATGATTACAGTAGTAGTAGTAATGATAATAGTAGTAGTAGTAATGATAATAATAGTAGTAGTAATGATAATAGTAGTAGTAGTAATGATAATAGTAGCAGTAGTAATGATAATAGTAGTAGTAGTAATGATAATAGTAGCAGTAGTAATGATAATAGTAGTAGTAGTAATGATAATAATAGTAGTAGTAATGATAATAGTAGTAGTAGTAATGATAATAGTAGCAGTAGTAATGATAATAGTAGTAGTAGTAATGATAATAGTAGTAGTAGTAATGATATTAGTAGTAGTAGTAGTGACAATAGCAGCAGTAGTAATGATTACAGTAGTAGTAGTAATGATAATAGTAGTAGTAGTAATGATAATAGTAGCAGTAGTAATGATAATAGTAGCAGTAGTAATGATAATAGTAGTAGTAGTAATGTTAATAGTAGTAGTAGTAATCATAATTGTAGTAGTAGTAATGATAATAGTAGTAGTAGTAATGATATTAGTAGTAGTAGTGACAATAGCAGCAGTAGTAATGATTACAGTAGTAGTAGTAATGATAACAGTAGTAGTAGTAATGATAATAGTAGCAGTAGTAATGATAGTAGTAGTAGTAGTAATAGTAGTAGTAGTAATGATAGTAGTAATAGTAGTAGTACAAATAATAGACAGATACAATAAACTAATAATAATTTTTTTAAAGGGATGAGCTGATAAGCCAGAGGAAGTTCTCGGACAGAAGACCGAAAGTCTCGATCTGTTGACATAAGTCTTGTCAATGAATGGTTCAGAGAACCGAAACGTTGATAAATTAGATACCCAATAATTAAAGATACCCAAGAGTTGCACAGGTGTCTAATTTATCATGTCATGGCAATCATAGTTCAGGTAAAAAAATCCAGGTATTGTAGTTTTAAAGGTTACTTGACTAAAGGTCAGGAATCACTTTAGTCACCGTAGCTAGACACATCTCAAAATATAATTTACCATCTGCGTTTTCGTCTGTATTGTGATGCGAAGTTCCTTCCATCATCTCCCACATCCTGTCAATGTGTCAGGTTTATATATGTGTGTGTATGTGTGTCAGGTATATATATATATATATTATTATTTATTTTTTTTTTTATTATCACACCGGCCGATTCCCACCAAGGCAGGGTGGCCCGAAAAAGAAAAACTTTCACCATCATTCACTCCATCACTGTCTTGCCAGAAGGGTGCTTTACACTACAGTTTTTAAACTGCAACATTAACACCCCTCCTTCAGAGTGCAGGCACTGTACTTCCCATCTCCAGGACTCAAGTCCGGCCTGCCGGTTTCCCTGAATCCCTTCATAAATGTTACTTTGCTCACACTCCAACAGCACGTCAAGTATTAAAAACCATTTGTCTCCATTCACTCCTATCAAACACGCTCACGCATGCCTGCTGGAAGTCCAAGCCCCTCGCACACAAAACCTCCTTTACCCCCTCCCTCCAACCCTTCCTAGGCCGACCCCTACCCCGCCTTCCTTCCACTACAGACTGATACACTCTTGAAGTCATTCTGTTTCGCTCCATTCTCTCTACATGTCCGAACCACCTCAACAACCCTTCGTCAGCCCTCTGGACAACAGTTTTGGTAATCCCGCACCTCCTCCTAACTTCCAAACTACGAATTCTCTGCATTATATTCACACCACACATTGCCCTCAGACATGACATCTCCACTGCCTCCAGCCTTCTCCTCGCTGCAACATTCATCACCCACGCTTCACACCCATATAAGAGCGTTGGTAAAACTATACTCTCATACATTCCCCTCTTTGCCTCCAAGGACAAAGTTCTTTGTCTCCACAGACTTCTAAGTGCACCACTCACTCTTTTTCCCTCATCAATTCTATGATTCACCTCATCTTTCATAGACCCATCCGCTGACACGTCCACTCCCAAATATCTGAATACGTTCACCTCCTCCATACTCTCTCCCTCCAATCTGATATTCAATCTTTCATCACCTAATCTTTTTGTTATCCTCATAACCTTACTCTTTCCTGTATTCACCTTTAATTTTCTTCTTTTGCACACCCTACCAAATTCATCCACCAATCTCTGCAACTTCTCTTCAGAATCTCCCAAGAGCACAGTGTCATCAGCAAAGAGCAGCTGTGACAACTCCCACTTTGTGTGTGATTCTTTATCTTTTAACTCCACGCCTCTTGCCAAGACCCTCGCATTTACTTCTCTTACAACCCCATCTATAAATATATTAAACAACCACGGTGACATCACACATCCTTGTCTAAGGCCTACTTTTACTGGGAAAAAATTTCCCTCTTTCCTACATACTCTAACTTGAGCCTCACTATCCTCGTAAAAACTCTTCACTGCTTTCAGTAACCTACCTCCTACACCATACACTTGCAACATCTGCCACATTGCCCCCCTATCCACCCTGTCATACGCCTTTTCCAAATCCATAAATGCCACAAAGACCTCTTTAGCCTTATCTAAATACTGTTCACTTATATGTTTCACTGTAAACACCTGGTCCACACACCCCCTACCTTTCCTAAAGCCTCCTTGTTCATCTGCTATCCTATTCTCCGTCTTACTCTTAATTCTTTCAATTATAACTCTACCATACACTTTACCAGGTACACTCAACAGACTTATCCCCCTATAATTTTTGCACTCTCTTTTATCCCCTTTGCCTTTATACAAAGGAACTATGCATGCTCTCTGCCAATCCCTAGGTACCTTACCCTCTTCCATACATTTATTAAATAATTGCACCAACCACTCCAAAACTATATCCCCACCTGCTTTTAACATTTCTATCTTTATCCCATCAATCCCGGCTGCCTTACCCCCTTTCATTTTACCTACTGCCTCACGAACTTCCCCCACACTCACAACTGGCTCTTCCTCACTCCTACAAGATGTATATATATATATATATATATATATATATATATATATATATATATACATATATGTATGTGTTTGTGTGTGCTTGTGTGTCAGGTGTATATATATATATATATATATATATATACAGATATATATATATATATATATATATATATATATATATATATATATATATATATATATATATATATGTATATGTATATATGTATATATGAGTGTGTGTGTGTGTATGTTAGAGGTGTGTGTGTGTGTGTACTCACCTAATTGTGGTTGCAGGGGTCGAGACTCAGCTCCTGGCCCTGCCTCTTCACTGATCGCTACTGGATCCTCTCTCTCTCTGCTTCCTGAGCTTTGTCATACCTCTTCTTAAAACTATGTATGGTTCCTGCCTCCACTACTTCACTTGCTAGGCTATTCCATTTGCTGACACTCTATGACTGAAGAAATACTTCCTAACGTCCCTGTGACTCGTCTGAGTCTTCAGCTTCCAGTTGTGACCCCTTGTCCCTGTGTCCCCTCTCTGGAACATCCTATCTCTGTCCACCTTGTCTATTCCCCGCAGTATCTTGTATGTCGTTATCATGTCTCCCCTGACCCTTCTGTCCTCCAGTGTCGTCAGTCCGATTTCCCTTAACCTTTCCTCGTACGACATTCCCTTGAGCTCTGGGACTAGCCTTGTTGCAAACCTTTGTACTTTCTCTAACTTCTTGACGTGCTTGACCAGGTGTGGGTTCCAGACTGGTGCTGCATACTCCAGTATGGGCCTAACATACACAGTGTACAGTGTCTTGAACGATTCCTTATTAAGGTATCGGAACGCTATTCTCAGGTTTGCCAGGCGCCCGTATGCTGCAGCGGTTATTTGGTTGATGTGTGCCTCCGGTGATGTGCTCGGTGTTATGGTCACCCCAAGGTCTTTCTCCCTGAGTGAGGTCTGTAGTCTTTGTCCACCTAGCCTATACTCTGTCTGTGGTCTTCTTTGCCCCTCCCCAATCTTCATGACTTTGCATTTGGCTGGATTGAATTCGAGAAGCCAGTTACTGGACCACATGTCCAGCCTCTCCAGGTCTCTTTGCAGTCCTGCCTCATCCTCGTCCGATTTAATTCTTCTCATCAACTTCACGTCATCTGCGAACAGGGACACTTCAGAGTCTATACCTTCCATCATGTCGTTCACATATATCAAAAATAGCACTGGTCCTAGAACTGACCCCTGTGGGACCCCGCTCGTAACAGGCGCCCACTGTGATACCTCTTCACGTACCATGACTCGTTGCTGCCTCCCTGTCAGGTATTCCCTTATCCATTGCAGTGCCCTTCCTTTTACGTGTGCCTGATCCTCCAGCTTCTGCACTAATCTCTTGTGGGGAACTGTGTCAAAGGCCTTCCTGCAGTCTAGGAAAACGCAATCTACCCAACCCTCTCTCTCGTGTCTTACTCCTGTTACCTTGTCATAAAACTCCAGGAGGTTTGTGATACAAGATTTGCCTTCCATGAACCCATGCTGGTTTTCATTTATAATCTTGTTACTTTCCAGGTGTTCGACTACTCTCCTCCTGATAATCTTCTCCATGACTTTGCACACAATACATGTCAGAGACACAGGTCTGTAGTTTAGTGCCTCGTTTCTGTTTCCTTTCTTAAATATGGGGACTACATTAGCTGTCTTCCATTTCTCAGGTAGTTGCCCAGTTTCAAGGGATGTGTTGAAGATTGTGGTTAGAGGCACACACAGCATCTCTGCTCCTTCTCTAAGGACCCACGGGGAGATGTTGTCCGGTCCCATCGCCTTTGAGGTGTCAAGGTCACTTAAGAGCTTCTTCACCTCCTCCTCAGTTGTTCGTATGTCATCCAACACTTGTTGGTATATTCCCTCTTGATGTTCCCTTTTGTGCTGTCTTCCCACAGCCCTTCCTGTCTCTACTGTAAAAACTTCCTTAAATCTCCTGTTCAGCTCCTCACATACCTCCTGATCATTTCTTGTTAGTTCTCCACCTTCTGTCCTTAATCTGATCACCTGGTCTTTGACTGTTGTCTTCCTCCTGATGTGGCTATACAACAGTTTCGGGTCAGTCTTGATTCTCGATGCTATGTCATTTTCATACTGTCGCTGGGCCTCCCTCCTTACCTGTGCGTACTCATTCCTGGCTCTGCGACTGATCTCCCTATTTTCGTGTGTTCTCTGCCTTCTGTACTTTTTCCATTCTCTATTGCACTTTGTTTTTGCCTCTTTACACCGTCGGGTGAACCAGGGGCTTGTTCTGGTCTTCCCGTTGTTACTGTTGCCCTTGGGAATGAACCTTTCCACTGCCTCCTTGCATTTTGTTGCTACATATTCCATCATTTCATTTACTGGCTTTCCTGCCAGTTCTCTGTCCCACTGGACCTCCCGCAGGAAGTTCTTCAACCCTATGTAGTCCCCTCTTTTATAGTCAGGCTTTTCCCATTCTACTCCTGTTATTCTCTCCACTTGCAGCTCTACTATGTATTCAAAGCACAGAACCACGTGGTCGCTAGCTCCTAGGGGACTCTCATACTTGATGTCCTCAATGTCTGAGCTGCCCAGGGTGAACACAAGGTCCAATCTTGCTGGTTCATCCTCCCCTCTCACTCTGGTAGTGTCCTTAACATGTTGGTGCATGAGGTTTTCCAGCACCACGTCCAACATCCTGGCTCTCCATGTTTCGGGACCCCCATGTGGCTCCAGGTTTTCCCAGTCAATCTCCCTGTGGTTGAAATCCCCCATAACCAGCAACTTTGCTCTGCTGGAGTGAGCTCTTCTTGCCACCTCAGCAAGTGTGTCCACCATTGCTCTGTTGCTCTCTTCATATTCCTCTCTTGGCCTCCTGCAGTTCTGTGGTGGATTATACATCACTGCAATGACCACTTTGTGTTCCCCAGACTGAAGTGTACCTGCTATGTAGTCTCTTTCTCCCGTGTCATCTATTCCTTCCATTTTCTCGAATTTCCATCTGTTTTTTACGAGCAGAGCAACCCCACCTCCCCCCTGCCCCTTCTATCTTTCCTCATGATCTGGTATCCTGGTGGGAAGATTGCATCTGTTATTGTCTCCATGAGTTTTGTTTCTGTAACTGCTATGATGTCTGGGGACTTCTTATTGATTCTTTCTTGCCATTCCTCATGTTTATTCGTTAATCCATCTGCATTTGTGTACCAAACCTTCAACTTCTGTTCTAATACTGTAACTGTGGTGCGGGGGGTGGAAACAGAGGGATCGGTGTGTGATGGTTGGTTTGGATTGTTCAGTTGCCTTGGGGGTGTCGTGGCTGGAGTCCTTCTGCAGGTGTTTCTGGGGGGTGCGCTTGTCCTTCCATTTGATCCTGGGTTATTCTGCTCTCCTTTTTCATTTCCTCCCATTTCTCCTCTCGTTTTTGAACTCTCTCTTTCATTGTCTTCCTTTCGTCCTGTGTTCTGTCTCGGTCGAGGTACACACTCCGGAACTCCTGCTTGCCTCTCAGCCGTGCTTTCTCCTGCAGGATCATGGTTCGGGTTGATTCTGCCTTGAAAATTACTTTGAGAGGCCGATTCCTTTTCTTTGTGAACCACCCAATTCTCCGAAAATTTGCCACCTGGGTCATGTCCCCCTCGCCTATCACCTTCATGATGTCTTCAATCGCTTTTTTCTCCTCCTGCTTTCTTTCATCATAAGTTTCCCCTTTAGCTTCGTCTAGCCCATAGACAAACACGGATCTCTCCCTTTCCACCTCCCACTGTGACTCCCATTGCATCCTCTGATGTGTTTTAGTTCCTTCCCGTGGAGTGTTCCTTCCTTCAGTCCCTTCCCTCGTTATGGCCCCTATACTTCTTGGTTTATCCTTCCTGCTCACCTGCTCCTGGCCCCCACAGGTATCTGGTAAGGTCCTTGCACATGTCCTAGTTCCTTCAATGTCTTCCAACCTCTCTTTCTGTCCTAGAGTGCTCCCTGTCTTTGTTTTGGCCCCATGTGGGTTTGACAGGACCTCTGCATACAGTTTAGTTTCCATGCTTCCTTCGGACCTGTTGTCTGTGTTCGATGTAGCCATTGCCGATGCTACTTCTGTAATATCTTTGTCTCTGTGCTGTTTCAGATGTCTCAGCTCCTCTTCTAATCTCTCTATCTTGATTTCTGCTTCTGTGGCCTGTTGCTTCCACCTTCTGCATTCTGCTGCTAACCTCTCTTCCATCTTCCTTTCCAGCTCATCTAGTCTCCTTCCCCAGTCTTCCTCCCTTTTTTTGAGCTCTATCTCCCATTCCTCCCTCTCAGATTCGTCCTTGGAACCCCTTGTCCTCATCCTGGTTAGGGGGAGGGGAATAGATGGTTAGGAGAGGGGATGGATGGTTGTGGGGGAGGGGGAGGATGGTTATTGGAGGGGTAGAGATAGTTGGGGGAGGGAGTTAGATGGTTTGGGGGAGAGAGGGGATGGATGGTTATGGGGGAGAGGGAGGATGGTTATTGGAGGGAGGGAGGTTGTTGGGCGGGGGTTAGACGGTTTGGGGAGGGGTTAGGTGGTTTGGGGGAGGGGTAGGTGGCTAAGGTGAGGTGGTTAGGGAAGGGGTGGTACGTGTTTGTGTCAAGTGTTTGTGTCAAGTGGTGGAGGGTGTGTGTGTGTGTGTGTGTGTGTGTGTGTGTGTGTGTGTGTGTGTGTGTGGTGTGTGTGTGGTGTGTGTGTGTGTGGTGTGTGTGTGTGTGTGTGTGGTGTGTGTGTGGTGTGTGTGTGGTGTGTGTGTGTGTGTGTGGTGTGTGTGTGTGGTGTGTGTGTGTGTGTGTGGTGTGTGTGTGTGTGGTGTGTATGTATGTGTGTGTGTGTGTGGTGTGTATGTATGTGTGTGTGTGTGTGTGTGTGTGTGTGTGTGTGTGTGTGTGTGTATGTGTGTGTGTGTATGTGTGTGTGTGTGTGTGTGTGTGTATGTGTGTGTGTGTGTGTATGTGTGTGTGTGTGTACTCACCTATTTGTACTCACCTATTTGTGGTTGCAGGGGTCGAGTCCTAGCTCCTGGCCCCGCCTCTTCACCGGTTGCTACTAGACCCTCTCTCTCCCCGCTCCATGAGCTTTATCAAACCTCGTCTTAAAACTGTGTATGGTTCCTGCCTCCACTACGTCATTTTCTAGGCTATTCCACTGCCTTACAACTCTATGACTGAAGAAATACTTCCTACTATCTCTCTGACTCATTTGTGTCTTCAACTTCCAATTGTGGCCTCTTGTTTCTGTGTCCCCTCCCTGGAACATCCTGTCCTTGTCCACCTTGTCTATTCCACGCAGTATTTTATATGTCGTTATCATGTCTCCCCTGACCCTCCTGTCCTCCAGTGTCGTCAGGCCGATTTCCCTTAATCTTTCTTCATAGGACATTCCCCTTAGCTCTGGAACTAACCTTGTTGCAAACCTTTGTACTTTCTCTAGTTTCTTGACGTGCTTTATCAAGTGCGGGTTCCAAACAGGTGCTGCATACTCCAGTATGGGCCTGACATACACGGTGTACAGTGTCTTGAATGATTCCTTACTAAGGTGTCGGAATGCTGTTCTCAGGTTTGCCAGGCGCCCATATGCTGCAGCAGTTATCTGATTGATGTGTGCTTCCGGAGACATGCTCGGTGTTATACTCACCCCAAGATCTTTCTCCTTGAGTGAGGTTTGCAGTCTTTGGCCACCTAGCCTATACTCTGTCTGTGGTCTTCTGTGCCCTTCCCCTATCTTCATGACTTTGCATTTGGCAGGATTAAATTCGAGAAGCCATTTGCTGGACCAGGTGTCCAGTCTGTCCAGGTCTCTTTGAAGTCCTGCCTGGTCCTCATCAGATTTAATTCTCCTCATTAACTTCACATCATCTGCAAACAGGGACACTTCTGAGTCTAACCCTTCCGTCATGTCGTTCACATATACCAAAAATAGCACTGGTCCTAGGACCGACCCCTGTGGGACCCCGCTCGTCACAGGTGCCCACTGTGATACATCATTACGTACCATGACTCGTTGTTGCCTCCCTGTCAGGTATTCTCTGATCCATTGCAGTGCCCTTCCTGTTATATGCGCCTGATGCTCTAGCTTCTGCACTAATCTCTTGTGAGGAACTGTGTCAAAGGCCTTCTTGCAGTCCAAGAAGATGCGTGTGTGTGTGTGTGTGTGTGTGTGTGTGTGTGTGTGTGTGTGTGTGTGTGTGTGTGTGTGTGTGTGTGTCTGTGTGTGTGTGTCTGTGTGTGTACTCACCTATTTGTACTCACCTATTTGTGGTTGCAGGGGTCGAGTCACAGCTCCTGGCCCCGCCTCTTCGCTGATTGCTACTAGGTCCTCTCTCTCCCTGCCCCATGAGCTCTATCATACCTCGTCTTAAAACTATGTATGGTTCCTGCCTCCACCACATCACTTTCTAGGCTATTCCATGGTCTGACTACTCTATGACTGAAGAAATACTTCCTAACATCCCTTTGATTCATCTGAGTCTTCAACTTCCAATTGTGACCTCTTGTGTCTGTGTCCCATCTCTGGAACATCCCGTCTTTGTCCACCTCGTCTATTCCGCGCAGTATTTTATATGTCGTTATCATGTCTCCCCTGACCCTCCTGGCCTCCAGTGTCGTCAGGCCGATTTCCCTCAACCTTTTTTCATAGGACAATCCCCGTAGCTCTGGGACTAGTCTTGTTGCAAACCTTTGCACTTTCTCTAATTTCTTGACGTGCTTGACTAGGTGTGGATTCCAAACTGGTGCTGCATACTCCAGTATGGGCCTGACGTAGATGGTGTACAGAGTCTTAAACGAATCCTTACTGAGGTATCGGAACGCTATCCGTAGGTTTGCCAGGCGCCCGTATGCTGCAGCAGTTATCTGATTGATGTGCGCCTCAGGAGATATGCTCGGTGTTATACTCACCCCCAGATCTTTTTCCTTGAGTGAGGTTTGCAGTCTTTGGCCATCTAAACTATATTGTGTCTGCGGTCTTCTTTGCCCTTCCCCAATCTTCATGACTTTGCATTTGGCAGGGTTAAATTCAAGGAGCCAGTTGCTGGACCAGGCTTGTAGCCTGTCCAGATCTCTTTGTAGTCCTGCCTGATCCTCGTCCGATTCGATTCTTCTCATTAACTTCACATCGTCTGCAAACAAGGACACTTCTGAGTCTATCCCTTCCGTTATGTCGTTC